>NC_091351.1:8983805-9038805 GCF_038502225.1 Cherax quadricarinatus
AAGAGAGAGAGGAGAGGATGAACCAGCAAGGCTGGACTTAGTATTCACCTTGAGTAGTGCAGATATCGAGGACATCACATATGAAAGACCCCTTGGGGCCAGTGACCATGTGGTTTTAAGCTTCGAATACACAGTAGAGCTACAAGTGGAGGGAGAAGCAGGAAGGCCAGGACGAATGAAGCCAAACTACAAGAAAGGGGACTACACAGGAATGAGGAACTACCTGAACGGGGTTCAGTGGGACAGAGAACTGGCAGGGAAGCCAGTTAATGAGATGATGGAATATGTAGCAACAAAATGCAAGGAGGCTGAGGAGAGGTTTGTACCCAAGGGTAACAGGATTAATGAAAAAGCCAGGATGAGCCCATGGTTTACCCAAAGGTGCAGGGAGGCAAAAACCAAGTGTGCTAGGGAATGGAAGAAATATAGAAGCAAAGGACCCAGGAGAATAAGGAGAACAGTCGTAGAGCCAGAAACGAATATGCACAGATAAGAAGGGAGGCCCAAAGACAATATGAAAATGACATAGCAGCGAAAGCCAAATCTGACCCGAAACTGTTGTACAGCCACATCAGGAGGAAAACAACAGTCAAGGACCAGGTAATCAGGCTAAGGAAGGAAGGAGGAGAGACAACAAGAAATGACCGTGAAGTATGTGAAGAACTCAACAAGAGATTCAAAGAAGTGTTCACAGAGGAGACAGAAAGGACTCCAGAAAGACGGAGAGGTGGGGCACACGACCAAGTGCTGGACACAGTGCACACAACCGAGGAAGAAGTGAAGAGGCTTCTGAGTGAGCTAGATACCTCAAAGGCAATGGGGCCAGATAACATCTCCCCATGGGTATTGAGAGAGGGAGCAGAGGCGCTATGTGTACCCCTAACAACAATATTCAGTACATCTATCGAAACAGGGAGATTGCCTGAGGCATGGAAGACAGCAAATGTAGTCCCAATCTTTAAAAAAGGAGACAGACATGAAGCATTAAACTACAGACCAGTGTCACTGACATGTATAGTATGCAAAATCATGGAGAAGATTATCAGGAGAAGAGTGGTGGAACACCTAGAAAGGAACGATCTCATCAACAGCAGCCAACATGGTTTCAGGGACGGGAAATCCTGTGTCACAAACCTACTGGAGTTCTATGACATGGTGACAGCAGTAAGACAAGAGAGAGAGGGGTGGGTGGATTGCATTTTCTTGGACTGCAAGAAGGCGTTTGACACAGTTCCACACAAGAGATTGGTGCAAAAACTGGAGGACCAAGCAGGGATAACAGGGAAGGCACTACAATGGATCAGGGAATACTTGTCAGGAAGACAGCAGCGAGTCATGGTACGTGGCGAGGTGTCAGAGTGGGCACCTGTGACCAGCGGGGTCCCGCAGGGGTCAGTCCTAGGACCAGTGCTGTTTCTGGTATTTGTGAACGACATGACGGAAGGAATAGACTCTGAGGTGTCCCTGTTTGCAGATGACGTGAAGTTGATGAGAAGAATTCACTCGATCGAAGACCAGGCAGAACTACAAAGGGATCTGGACAGGCTACAGACCTGGTCCAGCAATTGGCTCCTGGAGTTCAATCCCACCAAGTGCAAAGTCATGAAGATTGGGGAAGGGCAAAGAAGGCCGCAGACGGAGTACAGTCTAGGGGGTCAGAGACTACAAACCTCACTCAAGGAAAAAGATCTTGGGGTGAGTATAACACCAGGCACATCTCCTGAAGCGCACATCAACCAAATAACTGCTGCAGCATATGGGCGCCTAGCAAACCTCAGAACAGCATTCCGACATCTTAATAAGGAATCATTCAGGACCCTGTACACCGTGTATGTTAGGCCCATATTGGAGTATGCGGCACCAGTTTGGAACCCACACCTAGCCAAGCACGTGAAGAAACTAGAGAAAGTGCAAAGGTTTGCAACAAGACTAGTCCCAGAGCTAAGAGGTATGTCCTACGAGGAGAGGTTAAGGGAAATCAACCTGACGACACTGGAGGACAGGAGAGATAGGGGGGACATGATAACGACATACAAAATACTGAGAGGAATTGACAAGGTGGACAAAGACAGGATGTTCCAGAGATTGGACACAGTAACAAGGGGACACAGTTGGAAGCTGAAGACACAGATGAATCACAGGGATGTTAGGAAGTATTTCTTCAGCCACAGAGTAGTCAGTAAGTGGAATAGTTTGGGAAGCGATGTAGTGGAGGCAGGATCCATACATAGCTTTAAGCAGAGGTATGATAAAGCTCACGGCTCAGGGAGAGTGACCTAGTAGCGATCAGTGAAGAGGCGGGGCCAGGAGCTCGGACTCGACCCCCGCAACCTCAACTAGGTGAGTACAACTAGGTGAGTACACACACCGTGTACGTTAGGCCCATATTGGAGTATGCGGCACCAGTTTGGAACCCACACCTAGCCAAGCACGTAAAGAAACTAGAGAAAGTGCAAAGGTTTGCAACAAGACTAGTCCCAGAACTAAGAGGTATGTCCTACGAGGAGAGGTTCAGGGAAATCAACCTGACGACACTGGAGGACAGGAGAGATAGGGAACACATGATAACGACATACAAAATACTGAGAGGAATTAACAAGGTGGACAAAGACAGGATGTTCCAGAGATGAGACACAGCAACAAGGGGACACAGTTGGAAGTTGAAGACACAGATGAATCACAGAGATGTTAGGAAGTATTTCTTCAGCCACAGAGTAGTCAGGAAGTGGAATAGTTTGGGAAGCGATGTAGTGGAGGCAGGATCCATACATAGCTTTAAGCAGAGGTATGATAAAGCTCACGGTTCAGGGAGAGTGACCTAGTAGCGTCCAGTGAAGAGGCGGGGCCAGGAGCTCGGACTCGACCCCTGCAACCTCAACTAGGTGAGTACACACACAGACACACGCACACACACACACACACACACATACACACACACACACACACACACACACACACACACACACACACACACACACACACACACACACACACACATACACACACACACGCACACACGCACGCACGCACGCACGCACGCACGCACGCACGCACGCACGCACGCACATCAACCAAATAACTGCTGCAGCATATGGGCGCCTAGCAAATCTAAGAACAGCATTCCGACATCTAAATAAGGACTCATTCATTACCTTGTACACTGTGTACGTTAGGCCCATATTGGAATATGCAGCGCCAGTTTGGAACCCTCACCTAGCCAAGCATGTAAGGAAACGAGAGAAAGTGCAAAGGTTTGCAACAAGACTAGTCCCGGAGCTAAGGGGTATGTCATACGAGGAGAGGTTAAGGGAAATCGACCTAACGACACTGGAAGACAGGAGAGATAGGGAAGATATGATAACGACATATAAAATACTGAGAGGTATAGACAAGGTGGACAGAGACAGCACGTTCCAGAGATGGGACACAACAACAAGGGGTCACAATTGGAAGTTGAAGACTCAAATGAATCACAGGGATGTTACAACGTATTTCTTCAGTCACAGAGTTGTCAGTAAGTGGAATGGCCTGGGTAGTGATGTAGTTGAGGCAGGATCCATACATAGCCTTAAGAAGATGTATGATAAAGCTCACGGAGCAGGAAGAGTGACTGAGTAGTAGCCAGTTGAAGAGGCGGGGCCAGGAGAAGTGAATCGACCCCCGCAACCACAACTAAGCGAGTACACACACACACACACACACACACACACACACACACACACACACACACACGCACACACACACACACACACACACACACACACACACACACACACACACACACACATGAGCCTGGGAGGGAAGATTGGGTGGCAAAACTCATGAAAAGGAACAAGAGTGTGGGAAGTAAGCTAGAAGAGCTTAGCAAGAAAATGTAGGAGAGGATAGCTGCAGAGAGCAGGAAATGGGAGCTACAAGCCACAGCAGCAGAAGCTAAGATACAGAGCTTAGAAGAGGAACTAAAAACTCTGAAACAGTCCAAGGAACCAAAAGGCAGTATGGGTATGACATTAGTATCTGCTACATCAGTCACAAACGAGGGGACTGTAGGGAACACAGGAGTTGCACTGTAAGCAGAGGTCCGATCAGACAACCGAGGAGCCCGGGAAAAGACGAGGAACACACCAGGAACAAATGAGGGTACTGAAGAAAGAACTAAGCTATATGCAGAGGCCCTAACAGACTACAGCAGTGCCCAGGAAAAGCTGAGAAGGGAACACTACAGTCCACTGAGCATATGAACATCAGATAGGGAAGAGATTGAAGGGAGGAATACTGCAATGGAAGCAACTAAATCGACTCAGGAGATGCAAAAGAAAATGCAGTGGCAGGATGAAAGGAAGTGGCCAATTTTTGTTTATGGGCTCCAGGAAGCTGAAGGGGAAACTTATGAAGCAAGAAGACAAGGGGAGAAAAAAGCGATTGAAAGTATCATGAAAGTCATTGGAGATGATGATATGACCCAGTTGAAAAATTTTCTGAGAATAGGGGGGGATGGGTGCAAGAGGGAAAAAATGTAAAGTCCAGTCAAAGTGATTTTCAAGGCAGAATTAGCTCGAAACAGGATCCTGCAGGAGAAAGCCCGACTAAGGGACACATCGGTGTACCTTTTCCGAGACAGAACACAAGAAGAAAGGCAGAAACTGAAAGAGAGGGTACAAAGACACCAGGAGGAAAGGGAAGCAAAGACGGAGATAAGAACATAAGAACGAAGGAACACTGCAGAAGGCCTACTGGCCCATGCGAGGCAGGTCCAAGTCTCCTACCGGCTTAAGCCAATGCACCCAACCTAGAATGATGAGCAGGAGAACCCAGATTCAGGATGAAGTGCAAATACAACCTTCCTCAGAACCACCCAAAGAAGGGCCTCAACCACGACAACCCCAGGGCAATCAAACAATCTAACCCTAGACCCACACACCATAGCCACTGCCCCCACCCCCTTCATCACAAACTCCAACCCCACAGCTATCCCCCATAATTCCTCGCCAGGTTCTCTGCTCCCCCAACCCAACATTCTCTCCAGACCACAGCTTTAGAAAAGACGTTGAAAGTTTGGTATACAAATGTGAATGGAATAACTAATTAATGTGAGGAGATGTACCAAAGAATCAGACATTATAGCACTCACAAAAACGAAACTCACAGGGATGATAATAGATGCAATCTTCTCACCTAGATATCAGATCCTGAGGAAAGATAGAGGGAGCAGAGGGGGAGAAGGAGTTGCACTGCTCATCAAAAACCAATGGGGATTTGAGGAAATGGATGGAATGGACGAAATGGGCAACAGGGACTACACTGTAGGTACAGTTCGGTATGGGGGACATAAGATAGTCATTGCAATGATGTACAACCCGCCACATAACTTCAGGAGGCCCAGAGAAGAATACGAAGAGAGCAACAAAGCAATGGTAGACACACTAGCTGAGGTGCCCAGAAGAACTCACACAAGTAGAGCAAAGCTACTAGTTATGGGTGATTTCAATCACAAGGAGATTGATTGGGAAGACCTGGATCCACATGGGGGCCCCAAAACAGGGAGAGCCAAGATGATGGATGTGGTACTGGAAAACCTCATGCACCAGCAAGACTGGACCTCTTATTCACCTTTCATACGTGATGCTCTCGGACATCGAGGGCATCACGTATGAAAGGCCCCTCGGAGCTGGTGATCACGTGGTTCTGAGCTTTGAATGAATAGTAGAGTTGCAAGTGGTGAGGGTAACGAGAGTAGGATGGGAAAAGCCAAACTACAAAAGGGTGGACTACACAGGCATGAGGAACTTTATGAAAGAGGTTCAGTGGGAAAGAGAATTGAAAAGAAAATCAGTAGCGAAATGATGGACTACGTGACAACAAAATGCAAGGAGGCAGAGGAGAGGTTTGTTCCCAAGAGCAACAGAAATGATGGGAAGACCAGAACGAGCCCTTGGTTTACCCAAAGGTGGAGGGAGGCAAAAACTAAGTGCACTAGAGAATGGAAAAAGTACGAAAATAAATAAAGAGATTAGTTAAAGAGCCAGAAACGAGTATGCGAGAGATAAGGAGGGAGGCCCAGCGACAGTATAAAAACGACATTGCATCCAAAATCAAGTCTGACCAGAAGCTGTTGTATAGCCACTTCAGGAAGAAGACAACAGTCAAGGACTAGATGATCAGGCTGAGGAAGGAAGGTGGGGAGTTCACAAGAAACGACCAAGAAGTATGTGAGAAGCTCAACATGAGATTTAAGGAAGTTTTTACAGTTGAGATAGAAAGGACTCAGGGACCAGTGATGTTTTTGGTATATGTGAATGACATGATGGAAGGGATAGATTCAGAAGTGTCCCTGTTTGCAGATGATGTTAAGTTAATGAGGGGAATTAAATCGGAAGAGGATCAGGCAGGACTACAAAGAGACCTGGACAGGCTGCAAGCCTGGTCCAGCAACTGGCTCGTTGAATTTAGCCCCCCCCAATGCAAAGTCATGAAGATCGGGGAAGGGCAAAGAAGACCGCAAACAGAGTACAGGCTAGGTGACCAAAGACTGCAAACCTCACTCAAGGAAAAAGATCATGGGGTGCGTATAATACCGAACACATCTCTTGAGGTGCACATCAACCAGATAACTGCTGCAGCATATGGGCACCTGGCAAGTCTGAGAATAGCGTTCCGATACCTCAGTAATGAATCATTCAAGACTCTGTACACCGTGTCCGTCAGGCCAATACTGGAGTGTGCAGCACCTGTTTGGAACCCACACTTGATCAAGCACGTCAAGAAATTAGAGAAAGTGCAAAGGCTTGCAACAAGGCTAGTTCCAGAGCTAAGGGGAATGTCATACGAAGAAAGGTAAAGGGAAATCGGCCTGACGACATTGGAGGACAGGAGGGTTAGGGGAGACATGATAACGACATACAAAATACTGAGAGGAATTGACACGGTAGACAGAGACAGTTAGGCATCTTTATTCCGAAACGTTTCGCCTACACAGTAGGCTTCTTCAGTCGAGCACAGAAAGTAGGCAGGAGCAGTAGAGATGTGAAGGCGATGTAATCAGTCCATCACCCTTGAAGACCTGGTTTTTAGGTGGTCAGTCCCTCAGTCTAGAGAAGAGTTCTGTTCCATAGTCTGAACCAATGTGAAGATCATGTGACAGTGTGGAGACTTATATACTGTCGGAAGGAGAGATGTAGAGTAGTAGAAGATATCACAGACACTGCCAAGAGGAACCAATATCTCCAGAAAATACCAGATCAACGAGGCTGTGAGGGCTATGTGGGCCAGCGGGCAACAGCCTGGCTGACTACTTAAGCACCAGGATAGGAAAACTCTTAAAACCGACTACTGGCATATTACCTAAACAGTTCAGTGGTGACAGAACATTCATTGCCAGATCTATTCAGGGTTTCAAACCTGCCTACTCTTTTGATAAATTTATTTTCCTCAATCTCTATAACAGAGGATAAAAGTAACTTTGATATTAGTGTATTTGTAAATTGCGGCCTCACTGACCCTAGTGCAGTCGACAGGTCTTAAACCTAACAGACTAATTTTACCCTTGAAACCATCACATCTTGTAGGGTCTAGTGCAGTAGCCTGACCGCGATAGTTAGTGAAGCTTTCACACAATCTTGTGTTGTACAATTAGCAATTATAGTCAGTACGGAGGAGGAAAACAACTCTCTGGATTAGGTAAAACAGTTGACGCCTGAGCTGCTGCTGTTGTTGCTGCCGCAGTAGTTGTAGTAGCAGCAGCTGCTGCTGTTGCTGCAGCTGCTGCTACTGCAACTACTGCGGCTGCAGCTGCCATTACATCTGTTTCGTTGCAGCGGCTGTTGTTGCAACTTCTACTTCAGCTGCTGTTGCTGCTATACAACCACCATGTTTTACCGTAGCTGATGCTTATTACCTCATATGAGCGCTAACTGTACCCTGCATTATTATTATCATAATCAAAACCAAGCGGTACAGCCGTAAGGATCATGTAGCACTGTACTCGGGATGACAGGTCGGCGAACTATGTTCCTCTTGTATGTGGCCTTGATTAGTCCCTGGCTGGAGCATGGCTGCTGGGTTACGTTAGGTAAGGTTCATCAGGAAATGACAAGTGTTTCCTGACGCGGGTCCTAGTCAGATGATGACCCGCCATTGATGCTTTTGGTCATTTGACCGAGACCTTTCACTGGCAACTGGGTCTTCTCTTCGGCCTATCCTTTCCTGCTGCGCTTGCTGGATCTTGTCCATCACCCAGGGACGGAGCTTTGTATCGGGTCATTCTTTACTCCACTTGTTGAGAACCTCTTTGTCGAATTTAGTAAAGTTTTCCTTGTTCACCACAGTGAGGCGCTGAACTGGCAACCAAATTTATGTCAGTCTTTCGTGGCTTGTCGTACGAGGTTTCCCATGACCTTTCATGTTTGTATGAGGTTTTCCTTCTAGAGTGTGGTCATAACTGCAGCCACAGAGGATGGATTCTTTTTCTGTCTTTCGTGGACAGTGGTGCCCCTCCTTAGTAGGTGGTGGATTGTAACCTCTATGTGCTGAGTTCCGGCTACGAACTTACATAATTTCCTCTGGCATTATTTGGTTAATGCTTCGAGAATCAACTTCTGTCTTGACAGATAGATGAACTACGCTGGTGTTTGGCTTTGTGGTGATTACTGATGAGGGTTCCTTTTACGAACAGTTATCGGGCGAGTTCTGTGTGTGTTTCCTATGGAACTCCACACTGAGTTAACTGAGTCCAATGTAATCTGTTATTCCTGGCCCAATATCAACTCCTTCATCTCCTGGATTTCAGGATATGAAGGAGTTGATAGTCAATATGAATCTCCTGCACAAGGAGGTGTAGTTTTGTTGGTGCTCCGACAATATTAGGATCCTCTGAAAGGAGCAGGCAGAAACTGAAGTGAAGACAGCCATTTCGCATTTACTCTGTAGTATATTTCTCCCTCACTGCCTGACTTCGTTATCTAAACATCTTGATATGTTCTTGGAAAGTGGTTGGTCCGGTGGGCTCTATATACGAGCAAGAAGTTCGGAAGGGCGTGAAGGGGGCTTTGTCTCGCCGCCTTTAACAGGAACCGCCGCTGTAAGATTATTCTCTGGAAGGTGAGGATCGGGCGCGCGCGCACACACACACACACACACACACACACACACACACACACACACACACACACACACACACACACACACACACACACACACACACACACACACACACAGAGGAGGAGGAGGGGTTGCACTGCTCGATGGAAATTTGAGGAAATATGAGGCATGGACGAGACTGGAGAAAGAGAATACATAGTAGGTACAAGGGAGCACAAGGTAGTCATTGCAGAGCAAAGTTACTGGTTATGGGCTATTTCAATCACAGGGAGATCGATTGAAAACCTGGAACCACACGGGGGTCCCGAAACATGGAAAGCTAAGATGATGGATGTGGTACTGGAGAACCTCATGCATCAACATATTAAGGATACTACCAGAGAGAGAGAGGAGGATGAACCAGCAAAACTGGACCTTGTGTTCACCCTGAGCAGTTCAGACATTGAGGACATCACATATGAGAGTCCCCTAGGAGCTAGTGACCACGCGGTTCTGTGCTTTGAATACATAGTAGAGTTACAAGTGGAAAGGGTAACAGGAGTTGAATGGGAAAAGCCAGACTATAAACGGGGGGACTACATAGGTTTGAGGAACTTCCTGCGAAAGGTTCAGTGGGACAGAGAACTGGCAGGAAAGTCGATTTGTTCCCAAGGGCAATAGAAACAATGGGAAGACCAGAGTGAACCCCAGGTTTACCCGATGGTGTAAGGAGGCAAAAACCAAGTACAATAGAGACTGGAAAAAGTACAGAAGGCGACGAACACAGGAAAATAAGGTGATTAGTCGAAGAGCCAGGAACGAGCATGCACAGGTAAGGAGGGAGGCCCAGCGACAGAATGAAAATAACATAGCATCGAGAGTCAAGTCTGACCCGAAACTGCTGTACATCCAGATCAGGAGGAAGACAACAGTCAAAGACCAGATGCTCAGGCTGAGGAAAGAAGGTGGGGAACTCAAAAGTAATGTTCACGAGGTATGTGAGGAGCTCAACATGAGATTTAAGGAAGTATTTACAGTAGAGACAGGAGGGGCTCTGAGAAGACAGCACAGAGGGGAACACCCACAGGGAATATACCAACAGGTGCTGGATGACATACAAAGGAGGAGGAGGTGCAGAAGCTGCTAAGTGACCTTGATACCTCAAAGGCGAAGGGTCCGGACATCTCCCCGTGGGTCCTTAGAGAAGGAGTAGAGACGCTGTGCCTACCACTAAACTATAATCTTCAATACATCCCTTGAAGCTGGGCAACTACCTGAGGTATTGAAGACGGCAAATGTAGTCCCCATTTGCAAGGAGACAAAAACGAGGCACTAAACTACAGACCAGTGTCTCTGACTTGCATAGCATGCAAAGTAACGGAGAAGATTATCAGGAGGAGAGTGGTGGAGCACCTGGAACGGAACAAGATTATAAATGACAACCAGCACGGATTCATGGAATGCAAATCCTGTGTCACAAACCTTCTGGAGTTTTATGACAAGGTAACAGAAGACACGAGAGAGAGGGGTGGGTTGATTGCATTTTTCTGGACTGCAGAAAGGCCTTTGACACAGTTCCTCACAAGAGATTAGTGCAGAAGCTGGAGGATCAGGCACGTATAACAGGAAGGGCACTGCAATGGATCAGAGAATACCTGACAGGGAGGCAACAAGAAGTCATGGTATGTGATGAGGTATCACAGTGGACGCCTGTGACGAGCGGGGTCCCACAAGGGTCAGTTCTAGGACCAGTGCTATTTTTGGTATATGTGAATGACATGATGAAAAGGTTAGATTCAGAAGTGTCCCTGTTCGCAGATGATGTGAAGTTAATGAGGAGAATTAAATCAGATGAGGATCAGGCAGGACTTCAAAGAGACCTGGACAGACTGGACACCTGGTCCAGCAACTAGCATCTCGAAATTAACCCCGCCAAATGCAAAGTCAAAAGTCATGAAGATCGGGGAAGGGCACAGAAGACCGCAAACGGAGTATAGGCTAGGTGGCCAAAGAATGCAAACCTCACTCAAGGAGAAAGATCTTGGGGTGACCGTAACACCGAGCACGTCTCCGGAGGCACACATCAACCAGATAACTGCCGCAGCATATGGGCGCCTGGCAAACCTGAGAATAGCGTTCCGATACCTTAGTAAGGAATCGTTCAAGACACTGTACACTGTACGTCAGGCCCATACTGGAGTATGCAGCACCAGTTTGGAACCCACACCTGGTCAAGCAGTTCAAGAAATTAGAGAAAGTACAAAGTTTTGCAACAAGGCTAGTTTCAGAGCTCAGGGGAATGTCCTACGAAGGAAGGTTGAGGGAAATCGCACTGACCACACTGGAGGACAGGAGGGTCAGGGGAGACATGATAATGACATACAAAATACTGCGTGGAATAGACAAGGTGGACAGAGATAGGATGTTCCAGAGAGGGGACACAGAAACAAGGGGTCACAATTAATTGAAAGCTGAAGACTCGGACGAGTCACAGGGATGTTAGGAAGTACTTTAGTCACAGAGTTGTCAGGAAATGGAATAACCTAGGAAATGATGTAGTGGAGGCAGGAACCATACACAACTTTAAGGCGAGGTATGACAAAGCTCAGGAAACAGAGAGAGGACCTAGTAGCGGTCAGTGAAGAGGCGGGGCCGGGAGCCGAGTCTCGACCTCTACAACCACAATTAGGAGAGTACAATCAGGTGAGTACTTACACACACACACATCCAGAAGCACACATTCACACACACATCCGCCCCACACACACACACACATCGACACACACACACAACACACACACAAGAATCAAGACTGACCCAAAACTGTTGTATAGCCACATCAGGGTCAGTGCTTCGGGTAATTTTGCAAGCCAACATCATGCTCCTTCTATTTCAATTTTATTAGTCTCTCATCTGTCAATCCTGTCAACATTGAAAATTTTGTGGTGGGAAACATTGAGACTTATTTTCAGCCTTTTAGACGTATTTCATCAGATGTGGTCTTCTTGCAGGTGCTGCAGTCTAAAATGAGCCTAACATAATCTGCATAAGGCCCTATATATTATTTTTATTTTATTTTAATCAGGGTGGAATAGTTAAACCCGTAGGGGGTCATATAGTTCCTGGGGAATGAGATTCAACCAAGTGTAAGTCCAGGTACTTGGATCAGGAGATCAACACTAGCATCAAGAAGAGTCTTAAAAAATTCTTCTTTCTGAGGCTCAAACAAATCAGCTCCTGAAGTCGTTAGTCGACAAAATTTCGTCTCTGTGATTTGTTCTACACTATACTCTCTCATGGGCCCCTAAGCCTTTTTCTTCAAAGGGTGTATTTAGTGTGTGATTATTTTCCGTTTCCCTGTGCTCCGACTTTGCACTTGCTTGGGGTTGAATTCCAATAGTCACTTATCTGTCCACTCTTGCAGTCTGTCCGGATCCAGCTGAAGTTCGTCCCTGTCTACTCCCGTTAGTATACGTCCCAGCATCTTTACATCATCCGCAAAACAGTGATATATGACTCAATTATCTCTGGCATGTCATTTACATATATTAAGAACGGTACCGGTCTTAGTAGTGATGCTTAGGGCACCCCACTCGTCACTTGCAACTATTCAGACAATTCCTCCCTAACCATCAGTCTATCTTTGCCTTAGAAAATCTTTGATCCACTGTAGTGCATTTCCTGCTAACCCAGAATATTTCTCCGACTTATTAACCTTTGGTTTGGTAAGGTGTCAAATGCCTTCATGACTTTCTGTAAAGGACTAGCTATCAGACTCTCTATTTTCTGCTTTACTTCTCCACCCTTTCAGAGACTGTCGGCTGTCATACGTGAATTAATTTCTTTCCGTGTGTTCCACTACGTTCCTGTTTACCTTCTCCAGTATCGTTAACAACATACAGATATAACACACCATTTTATTGTTTTAAGCTTTCCATCTATTCCCATTATCAAACATCGACAAAACTTCTGTTTTTCAGCTTTTTTGAGAGAGAGAAGCGGCCGTGTTTCCGATGGCCCGTAGCATTTTTTTTTACCAAACAGAGTGCCTTTGCACATAGATATTTATTATTATTATTATTATTATTATTATTATTATTATTATTATTATTATTATTATTATTATTATTATTATTATTATTATTATTATTATTACAATATTTGCAATGTTCATTCAAATTTCAGCCTGAACTGTTGAATTTACTAATGTTGCTGGTAGGGAAGTGGCTCCTGGTCCCAGCACTTGATCCATGGACAAGGGTCCCGGCCCAGCGCCATGGGCCTTGTGGCCAGCAGCGCGATATGATCCTGGTCTTGTGTAGGTCTGGCTCGCCATGGTATTCTTGTTGTCATTGCGAGAAAGCCGATAGTCCTTTGTCCTCCGGTGGTTTCTGGTCGAGTTATTTCCGGTGTGGTGTTTGTAACTTAATATTGATTCACGAAATCGTAATAACACGACTGGAAACAAACCACGGAACGGGCGGGAATTGAAACCAAGGCAAGTAGTGGTAATATTCCAGGGCCAGTGCGCAATGGTATAGACTATAGAGTTTCACTACTCACTCGCTATGGTTTCAATCTGCCTGTTCCGTAGGTAATACTGATTAGCTAGTACTTGGAAGAAGGAATGATATTAACAGTTTGGTCTCTTGAGAGTTATAAGGAATATCTATAAAGGAACATGAAATTCAAGAGTGCACAATGCCGTCTCTAAAAATTAAAAGGCACAATACGTGACTGGAATAATACATAGATAACTCACACTGGAGAAAGAGATTATAACGACGTTTCAGTCTAACTTGGACCATTAACTGGTTTATGATCCAAGTCGGACCGAAAAGTCGTCTTAAGTTTCTTTCTCCTATGTGAAGGTTATTGTGTAATGTTGTCTCTGACCTCCTGAATTAGCGACATTCGGTGTGTATAGACTCGGTGCAGGAACTACGGTAACCTGTACTCAGGAGACACAGCGCGAAATGGTGTCTCGTAGCTTGATCGCTAGAGCACTCCAGCTCACACACACTGAGGTCCGGAGCTTGAATCTGCGGTACGGCTGGAAAACATTAGGGACAACTGCTGTCCCTGTTCACTCATCAGTAAAATGGGTACTGGTGTTAGTGGACTGGGTGGTCGCATCCTGAACAAAACTGACTTAATCTACGAAATGATCAGTATAACAAGCGGCTTTCTATATAGTAGTATGTCACTGATGTCAGCTATGAGTCTGTATACCTTGTACATGTACTTGTAGAAATTAAGATGTTGTTGTTGTTGTTGTTGTTGTTGTTGTTTTGTTGTAAAAAGATACGGAGGGGAAGCTCACGCCTGATCAAAGCCCGAGGCTGGAAAATCCCAAAGGTTTGGAAATGAAATTCGAGCCAAGAATCCCAGTCGAGTTGGAGGGTAAGAGAACCGCGACTCCGCTGAGAAACCTTTCCATTTGGCAGGAAGATGGGATGGAATTCACCGAAAAGCCCAAGGGGGGCAACCATGACGTTTTTTCGGTTGGTCAGGGACCATTGTCATTGGTAGAATTACCGACATTATGTTAAAAAAGGTCCGGCAACTAATATGACATTTTATTGAGCAACGTTTGTTTTAGGGGCTTTATGCCGGTACAAACACCGGACAGGTGAGTATATATAGGTTTAGAGTGAGGTGCAATTGGGGGGTAGTAGTAGAGAATACTAGTGGAGTAGAGTGAGTAGTAGTAGGGGAATTAGTGAGTAG
The DNA here is from genome assembly GCF_038502225.1 of Cherax quadricarinatus. Taxonomy (NCBI): domain Eukaryota; kingdom Metazoa; phylum Arthropoda; class Malacostraca; order Decapoda; family Parastacidae; genus Cherax; species Cherax quadricarinatus. Next base: position 8,998,611 of record NC_091351.1, read on the forward strand.
CAGCAGACAGTGCTGGAGTAGAGAAAAAAAGTGGGGGCAGTACAAAAGGGGGCAGGAGCAAAATGGTGAGAGGGGGAGAGCAAACAGTGGCTGAGAGGAAAAGAGCAAAAAAGGGGGCAGTAGGGAGCAAAAAGGTGGGAGGAGCAAAACAGTGGGAGTAGAATAACAAGTGGGCAGCAGCAGCACAATAGGGAGTAGAGAGTACAGAAAACCCGTGGGAGCAAGGGAGAGCAGTAAAAAAAGTGGAGAGTAGAGGGAAAAAAGGGGAGTAAAGAGCAAAAAAGTGGGAGAAGCAAAAAGCGGCGAGAGCAGCAACAGAGTGGCAGAGAGAGCAGACAACCCCAGCAGCAGAGCCCGCAGACAGCAGAGCAGCAGCAGCAGCAGCAGCAGAGCAGAGCAAAACCCCCAGAGCAGCACACCCCGGCAGCACAAAACCAAGGGAGAGACAAACCAGCAGAGAGCACAAAAGCAGGAGTAGCTGTTTCAACCGCAGGCAATACCAGTGGAAGCAGCAGCAAAAACAGTGGGAGAGAGCAGAGCAGCAGAGCCCGCAGAGCAGAGCACACCGCGCAAGGCCCGCAGCAAGCCAGGGCAGAGAGGAAACCAGGGCAGCAGCAAACCAGTGGGAGAGGGGGCAACACCAGTGGCAGAGCAGCAGCAACACCAGCAGCAGCAACACCAGCGGCAGTAGGCAGCAACACCAGGGCAGCAGCAGCAACAGTGACAGGAGCAGCAACAACTTTGGCAGTAGCAGCAACAACAGTGGCAGGAGCAGCAACAACAGTGGCAGTAGCAGCAACAACAGTGGCAGTAGAAGCAACAACAGTGGCAGGAGCAGACACCAGTGCAGCAGCAATACCAGTGCGGCAGCAGCAGCTGCACACCATGCGGCAGCAACACCAGGGCAGCAGCAGCAATACCAGCTGGCAGCAGCAGCAACACCAGCGGCAGCAGCAGCACACCAGTGGCAGGCAGCACACCAGCGGCAGCAGCAACACCAGGCAGCAGCAGCAGCAACACCAGGCAGCAGCAGCAGCAACACCAGGCAGCAGCAGCAGCAACACCAGGCAGCAGCAACAACAACACCAGGCAGCAGCAGCAGCAACACCAGGCAGCAGCAGCACCAGGCAGCAGCAGCAGCAACACCAGGCAGTAGTACGCAACACCAGTGGCAGCAGCAGACACCAGTGGCAGTAGCAGCACACCAGTGGCAGTAGTAGCAGCAATACCAGTGGCAGTAGCAAATACCAGTGGCAGAGCAGCAGAAACCAGTGGAGCAGCAGCAATACTCAGTGGCAGAGCAGCAATACTAGTGGCAGTAGTAGCAGTAATACTAGTGGTAGCAGCAGCAATACTAGTGAGTAGTAGCAGAATACTAGTGGCAGTAGCAGAACTAGTGGAGTAGTAGCAGTAATACTAGTGGTAGTAGCAGTAACTAGTGGTAGAAAATCAATTTGTACATGAGTCAAAAGGTTATGGAGCATTGCATGGCATCATAAAAATAGGCTTGACAAATACTCTGTTAGCGGTTTGACAAAGCCCTGGAGAGCGAAACGTTCCCACAATAAAATGTCACATTAGTTGCACTTATGTCCTTTTTCTTAACATTGTCAAGTCACAAGTGAGAGATAAGCAGAGAAGGCCAGAAGATAGTATAGTAAGGACAGGGAAAGAGGAAGTGGTGGTAGAGTGAAAGTAATGATAAAATTGCTTAAAAAGGTGATAAAGAGAGACAAGGGAAACATCGGCGGAAGCCAAAAGTGAGAATGCGCTGTAGAGAAATTATTCATAGTCTAAACCCTTCAAGGAGGTTTCTTGATCCTGGTGAGGGCTTTTGATCTAGGATTTGGGATCTGTGCTCCATTTCCCCTGAACTGAGCCTGATGCCTTCACCCCCCCACCATGCGCTGTATAGTCTATTGGGTTTAGCGCCCCCCATGATCATAATAATAATCTATAGTCTAAATGAATCTGATATTTGCAGAGTAGTTATCCAACCTATTCTTAAAGAAAAGATATTATTTTTTTCCCTTTGCACATCAGGGGACTCTGTTCCAATGTCCTGCATCCTCTGCACACGCAAAAGTCATTCACATTTGTGCAGCTTTTGTCTCTGGGGTTTCTTTTCTGACTTAATCGTTTTACGCTTTAGGGAAAGCTCTGTGTTTGAGTGCCCTTATTTTTTTTTTCTTTCCATACGGGTTTTGACTCTTTAACAAGTGTTCATGATATGGGGTAAATTTAGAGTCACACTGTTATTATAAGTGCCCAAATTGTTAGCTAGGGTGGGGGAACATACCAGTGTTTGAGCTCATCATACCAATGTCATAGGCATACAGTTTCCTTTTAGGTAACAGTTGTTGGTTGTGTATATTTTGGTTTTGTGTTGTGTGTGTGTGTGTTTGTGTGTGTGTGTGTGTGTGTGTGTGTGTGTGTGTGTGTGTGTGTGTGTGTGTGTGTGTGCTCACCACACCTATTTATGGCGGCACGGGTCGAGCAAGGTCCTGTGTTTGTTTGTGTGTGTGTGTGTGTGCTCACCTAGTTATATTTGCATGGTTGGGTGAGTGGTTCAGGAGAGGAGGGATACCTAAAGCAGCCCAAGAATTTCACCTGGTGGTAAAACCAAATCCCTGTCCTCGGGTGGGCGCCGGGGTCTCCATGGTATACCTCACAAGGAGAACACAAGGGCGCTCCGTCCAGGAACAAGGGAAGAAACCAACAGTACAAGATGCTCGGGCGATAACTCGGGAGATAGCGTAAACGTTGAGTGCGAGGGGAGGTGCCGCAGCGGGGAGGTGCCGCAGAGTGCGGGAGGGGCCGCAGAGGCGGGAGTGCGCTAGCAGGAGGCCGGTCTGCTGGGCCATGCGAGCTGGTGCCGGATAGGTCGCTGCTGGACGGCAGGATAAGGCACAATCCAGGCTCCGCATACCTTCACGTCCTGACGACTTGTCCTTCCCGCGTCACCCCAGTGGCTCGCAGCCTGTAGGAGGAGGACCTGCAGCCTGAGGAGGCAGAACTGCGGGTCTGTAGGAGGGAGGACCGCAGCCTGAGGAGGGAGGACCACAGCCTGTAGGGGGCAGTGACCGTGGCCTGTATGAGGGGGGACCGGGCCCGTAGGGGGGGAGGACCGCGGCCTGTAGGAGGGAGGACCGCGGCCCCATAGGGAGAAGATCGAGGCCTGAGGAGGGAAGACCGCGGCCTGCTGGAGGGGGCACCGCGACCTGGGAGGAGGGAGGAGCGGCCTGAGGAGACGGACCGTGACCCAAAGGAGGGGGACTACGGCCTGTGGGAGGGCAAACCGGGGCTGAGGGAGGAGGGCAACAACAACGGGCACATGGTGTCCCAAAAGAGGCATTAATTTTAACATGCGCTGCAGACATTGTATTGGACTCTGGTCTACTCTGTTTGATGGTCACTGCTACACTATCGTGGTCTTGAAGATCTCTACAGAATTCACACTGGAAAAAACAACTCTGATATTGCCAAAGAACATAAAAAAGGGAAAAGGAAACCCCGCAGGGCCCGGGGCCCTACTGGGGGGGGAAACCAAACCATCTTACTAAAAAAAGGAAAATGTTAGGAAAGAGGCTAATTTTTCTGTCTGGGCCCAAGAAGAATAAGAGACTGGTGAAAACTTTTGGGGAATTTTAAGTGAAACGCCTGCCAGCCAGTGACCTGTTCAGTCCACGGGTTCAGAACGTTTCCCCTTAAGATTTATGTTGGGGCATTTTTCAACTTGCCAGTTATCATGTAAAGGCCCCTTTGTGCTTTGTTGTTTGACCGTGACCCCCTGACAGCTTCCCCGAGTTTCTGATTCTCAAAACATAAGAATATCTTGCTTTTTCCTTGTAAAGGCTTTCCCTCCCCCTCATCCCCGTGATGTCTAAGGTGAACCATGACCCCGCCTTTCGACAAGTGTTTACAAGCTTGTAGGAGGTTTTCGAGACTGGGTATTGTTTTTACGTATTTTTTGTTCTTTAAAAGCTGTTATTGAGACTCATGTTTTTCTTAAAGTTTTTACCCTTTTTAATAGTTGTTATATGAAGCTCACGTTGTTTTAATATGTTTCTACCCTTTTTAAAAGTTGTTTTTACGGCTCAGTTGTTTTAACAGTGCTTCTAGACATTTTAAAGGTTATTTTGGGGATGCCCATGTTTTATAAATATTTCTAGGATTCGGGAAAATTTTTTTGGGAAACCCATCTTTTCCTAACGAGTCAAAATTTTTTTTTATTCAATCATGTTTTTCAGTGGGGTTGTATTTTTTTGGGAAAAGGGTCCAAAAAAATGAGAATCTCACCAAACAGTGAAAGTAATTAATTGTGAAAGGGGAGACCCGGAGCCCGACCTGGCGTCCACGAGCAGAAAGGGTCTAAAGATGTGCCAGCGAAGCCACGGGAGTGCAAAAAAAGAACCCCCGGCGGTAACCCACCGCCCGTTCCAACACACTTTCCGACTCGCCACCACCATCACCACCCCCAAACCCAAAACATAACAACCATCACCAACCACTACCACTATCACCGCAAAACCCCATCAACACCACCAAACACTGGGGAAACAAATCTTTTCTGTTTGGGTACTATACAGTCTGGCCTATCACCAACCCAAAATAAAAACATGACCGATTGCCCCATAGCTTTTCTTATGCTTCCTTAAAAGCAACAGGGTGCCCTGACCAACCAAAAAAACAACAAACCTTCCCGCCAAATAAATGGAACTTTATCGGAGAAAAAATTTAAAAAAACAAAATAATAAAAAAACACACACACACACAATAATAATAATAATAATAAAAATAATATAAAATATTTTTTTTACAAATACATTTACAGACAGTGGCACACAGTCCCGACAGTGGCCCCAGTCCTGAAAAGTGGCACACAGTCCCGACATGGCACACAGTCCTGAAAAGTGAAAACCCCAAAATCCTGACAGTGACAACAGTCCCGGGAAGGGCACACAGTCCGGAAAAGTGACACAAGGCCCCGAAGTGACACACAGTCCTGACAGTGGCCCCAGTCCCAAAAAGTGACACACAGTCCTGACAGTGGGACACAGTCCTGACAGTGACATACAGTCCTGACAGTGGCACACAGTCCTGACAGTGGCACACAGTCCCGGGCAGTGGCACACAGTCCCACAGGGCACACAGTCCTGACAGTGGCAAACAGTCCCGGGCAGTGGCCCCAGTCCTGACAGTACACACAGTCCTGACAGGGGAACAGGGCCCAAAAGTACACACAGTCCTACAGTGGCACACAGTTTCCGACAGTGGGACACAGTCCTGGAAAAAGTGGGACCGGGCCCGACAGTGACACACAGTCCTGACAGTGGCACACAGTCCTGACAGGGCACACAGTCTTGACAGTGGCCCCAGTCCCGACAAATGGCAACAGTTGGGGGACACAGTCCCGACAGTGGCCCCACAAATCCTGACAGTGAAAACAGTCCTGACAGGACACAAACCCGACAGTGGCCCCACAGCCCGACAGTGACACACAGTCCTGACAGTGAAAACACAGTCCTGACAGTGACACACAGTCCGACAGGACACACAGTCCCGACAGGGGAAAACAGTCCTGACAGTGACACACAGTCCTGACAGTGGCACAAAGTCCTGACAGTGGCACACAGTCCGACAGGCACCGTCCTGACAGGGCACACAGTCCCGACAGTGGCACACAGTCCTGACAGTGGGCACACCCGTCCTGACAGTGACACACAGTCCCGGCAAAAAAAAACAGTCCTGACAGTGACACACAAATCCCGACAGTGACACAGTCCCGACAGTGACACACAGTCCCGGGAAATGACGAAAGTCCCCCATGGCACAAGTCCCGACAGTAAACAGTCCTGACAGTGGCACACAGTCCTGACAGTGGCAAACAGTCCTGACAGTGGCACACAGTCCCACAGTGACATACAAACTTGACAGTGACACACAGTCCCGACAGTGGCACACAGTCCCGAAGTGGCACACCCGTCCTGACAGTGGCACACAAACCCGACAGTGAAAAAAACCTGACAGTGGCCCCAGTCCTGACAGTGGGCACACAGTCCTGAAGGGGACACACAGGGGTGGCAGGTCACCCCGGTCACACCAAACAAGTCACCTGTAAACCCCACAGTGCCACTTTTTAAACGTTTAGTTAAAAGAAGGGTTTAAAAACCCCTTTAAATAGCCCGATTTTTAAAAATGACGTAAATTTTCCTTCAGTACCATGTTTACACCGGACAAGGTATTTTAATAATGAAAAATGGTTCCCGACCTTATAATGTTACGTAGTTAAATGTTCATTTTACAATTTTTTTAAAAATTCGGGAAGGGATTTTTGTGTTTGAGACGGTGAGATCACTGCCGATTGTTGAAAATGTTTAAAATACCAGTTTGGGGGTTGATGAAACTTCGCCCAAAAAGTAGACTTCTTTTAGTCAGATCAAAGGGGGGAGTGGTAAATTTAAAATTAAGATGATGGGACGGGCCTTTTTTTGGGGGAAAAAAATTTGGGGGTGGTGGGGCCCCCCGCCTGGGGACGAGTTGAGTCCATGGGCTTGGGGCCTCTTTTTTTGGTACCCAGGGAAAACACTTTTCAAGAGTACGTGGGTTTTAGAGCCCCTGCTGTCGGGGGTTAAAATTAATTTTTCCCCCGACTGATTCAAAAGGGTGAACCCCCCCACTGGGGGTTCAGTAGAGCCCAAGGGGCTTTTTTTCTGAAGAACCCCCCCACCTCTGGGGGTTTTTATGAAAGAAAAAAAGCAGCAGAGGATTTAGTGTTTAGCGACAACACTGGGGCCTCAAGGACGTTCCATGATGCGGGGGAGGGGCCTTGGGTCTAGGGAATTGATCTGTGCTCCAGTCTCCGAACTGAGCCTAAGCCTTCCCCCCAAAGGCCTTTTAATCCCCCACAGGTTTAGCGGTCCCCCCTGATAATAATAATAAAACACAACACTGGGGGGTTCAGGATAGCAAAAGGGTTTGATGCAGAGAACCCATTATTGAAAAGGGTTCAAAACTAAAATTTCAACACTGGAAGATTTGCTATAGAAGTTCCCAAAATGGAAGGCCCTTTAATTAAAGAAAATCGGGGCCCGGGGTTCCCTTTCAGAATAAATCCCCAAAATGGGAGGGCGTAGATTTTAAAATTCTGGGGGTAGAGATAGGGCGGGGGGGAAAAAGTCTTTTTAACACTATATTATATATGATAATGTAGGGTTGGAGTTACCATATATATATATATATAAGTTATATATATATATATATATATATATATATATATATATATATATATATATATACATATATCAATAACAACACTGCACTAGCCAAGGACTCAGACCCATGCTGCTTTGGTCTGCCTCATGGTGGGCGAAAACATGTAAACGCCTTTATCCACTGAACCAAGGATCCTTAAGAGCAGCGCATCAGTGGATAAAAAGGCATCATGTGTTTTCGCCCACCATGAGGAGCAGAGCAAAACTGGCATGTGAACAGGCTCTGGTGTTATTAAATGATGCTCTACTCGTTCGTGAAGTTTGCAATAATATATATATATATGCATATATAATATATAAACATATATATATATATATATATATATATATATATATATATATATATATATATATATATATATATATATATATATATATATATATATATATATACATATATATATGCGACAACCACTCTGAAAGAATAGAAATTCAAACGATTTCATTGACTACTCATTATCGAACTATAATGTGAGTAGTCACAGCTTAACAAATCTCCTATTCTTTCAGAGTGGTATTTACATATTCTGAAATCACCTGTTACTATGATCTTATTGCATATATATATATATATATATATATATATATATATATATATATATATATATATATATATATATATGCTGCTACTATAATGATATGTGTGTGTGTGTGTTCCGTGGACGGTAGGTACCTATGAACGATCTTAGTGGTTCGTTATGTTATTACCACCACCACTACCTCTAAGACATTTCCCTACTACCTTTTCTACGACCACCACCACCACCCACCACCAAATATCCTAGGAGCTACCTGCTAACAAGAACCTCTCTTCCCTACCTGAACCATCCCATATGCCTTATGAAAGCGTCAAGCACAGCGCGAGTGTGATGGTTATTGATGTATCCATATATTATATTTGGCATAGACCGACCAGCCTCCGCTAGACCCCTGATAGCCGAGGATGTGCTCAGCCTGGCTGATGTTATTTTCGGAGTAAAGTTCCTGGTTCTGAAGAATTACTAAGACCACTGAGCACTGGAATCATTATAGGCGATGAGAGTCACTGAAATCATTCTTAGTTCTGAGAGTCACTGAAATCATTCTAAGTTCTGATAGTCACTGAAATCATTCTTAGTTCTGATAGTCACTGAAACCATTCTTAGTTCTGATAGTCACTGAAATCATTCTTAGTTCTGATAGTCACTGAAACCATTCTTAGTTCTGATAGTCACTGAAATCATTCTTAGTTCTGATAGTCACTGAAATCATTCTTAGTTCTGATAGTCACTGAAATCATTCTTAGTTCTGATAGTCACTGAAACCATTCTTAGTTCTGATAGTCACTGAAACCATTCTTACCTCTGAGAGTCACTGAAACCATTCTAGGATCTAAGACTCAGTGAGACCACTCTAGAATGAGAATAGTGGAACCACTCAGATACAGGGGTTTTATTCAGTTCCTTATAGACTTTCAGAGTCATTTTCTCGGAGCGTTCTCTCCTTCCCGTCTCAGCCTTATTATCTTATTACCTGCCATCGACTTTCTTCTGATGGCTGTGAAGCAGGTTTTGTCAGACTTGATTTCTTTGATAATTTGAAAGTGCCGCTGGACTTCTAACCTTCACATTCATTTCTGGGTTGCTGTTCCCTTCTCTGTTTTTTTTTTTTTTTACACAGGGTTTGACAAGGTTAGGATCTAGCTTTATTGACAAAGTATTTACGGAGGTTAGGATTCTAACTTTATTGGCAAGTTAAGAGCTGTACCTAATCAGCTCATTGAAAGCATTTTATTGTTATGAGACATACAAGTAGGGAGCAGGATGAAGTTGGAATATCTGTAGGCCAACATTTTCCTTATGATCAACTGACTTTATCTCGTTGACATCATACTGTACGAATGTGTTCCATACTCGAGTCATCCTGGGGATAAATAATCTCAGATGAAGTGATGTTCTGGAAGGAGTACAGCCAGAGTAGAGATTATTTGCTGGCTGCCGTCATGTAACAAAAAGCTTGTTTCACGCTGACCATTTACCTCATAGCCTTTGCATACTTCGCAATTTTGTTTTATTTTCGAATTTTGTACTTGAAAAAGAATGAGACACTTGTGCAGCATTCTGGGAATCTTTATCGAGGAGACGTTTCTCAAATATTGGACAAAGTGTCTCATTCTTCAACTTATCGGTTTTACGTTTTGACTGGACGATGATCACTTTCTGTTCTTACTGATTCCTCTGGTTCGTGGCATGGAATTATTTTCCTCCTGGTACTGTCAGCTTGGTACTCTCATCTCAGTCGTGTGTATGTGTGCGTGCGTGCGCTGCAGAAATTGAGTCGTAGCTCTTGGCCCTGCCTCTTCGTTAGTTTGTTACTGAGTCCACTCTCTCCCTGCTCCAGAACCACCATCCCGTACCTCTTCTTAAAGTTATGTATGGATCTTATTGTGTGTGTGTGTGTGTGTGTGTGTGTGTGTGTGTGTGTGTGTGTGTGTGTGCGTGTGTACTCTTCCTCGCACATGCTCCAACTGCTCATACAAAGTCATCTTTAGCTCTCATCTTAAATCAGCTGCCCCATTGCAAATTTTCATCTCTCTCTCTCTCTCTCTCTCTCTCTCTCTCTCTCTCTCTCTCTCTCTCTCTCTCTCTCTCTCTCTCTCTCTCTCTCTCTCTCTCTCTCTCTCTCTCTCTCTCTCTCTCTCTCTCTCTCTCTCTCTCTCTCTCTCTCCTCTCTCTCTCTATTTAGCATAAATTTTGTTTACCTGCATGTAAGGAAAATGGTGAAGAGGAGGCGGTAGAAAGGGCGACCAATTATCACCTGACCACCTAACACGGACTATGGACAACCAGGCATTTCCTGCGCTGCCACGACGCATTCTGGAGAAATGACAGTCTTGAGCAGTCGTCTGTGTAGCAGCCATGGTGGTGGGTCGCCCACTATTAAATGGCATGTGCTGCATGGTAGCAGAGAGACGGGCTATCAACAACAACAACAGCATCAACAGCAACAACAACGAAACAGCGTTAGCAAAGGCAACATTATATTAGCAAACAACAGCAACAGCAAGGAAACAGCAACAGAGGAACAGCAACAGCAGGAGCAGCAACAGAGACAGCAACAGAAGGAACAGTAACAGGAGAACAGCAACAGAAGGAACAGCAACAGAAGGAACAGCAACAGGAGACAGCAACAAAGACAGCCCAGCAGAAGGAACCTTGCTTAGGAGGAACAGAAACAGAAGGAACACAGCAACAGGAGGAACAGCAACAGAAGGAACAGCAACAGGAGGAACAGCAACAGAAGGAGCAGCAACAGAAGGAACAGCAACAACAGGAGCAGCAACAGGAAGGAACAGTAACACGAGGAACAGCAACAGAAGGAACAGCAAGAGAAGGAACAGCAACAGGAGGAACAGCAACAGAAGGAACAGCAGCTCAGGAGGAACAGCAACAGAAGGGTGAAACAGAAGGAACAACAACAGAAGAACAACAACAGAAGAATTGGCAAGGAAGGAACGGCAACGGCAGGGCAGCAACGAAGGAACAGCAACAGGAGGAACAGCAGCAGAAGGAACAGCAAAGAGAAGGAACAGCAAGAGAAGGAACAGCAACAACAGGAGCAACAGGAGGAACAACAACAGGAGGGAACAGCAACAGAAGACAGCAACAGCAGAGACGTAACAGAAGAACAGCAACAGGAGGAACAGCAACAGAAGGAATAGCAAGAAGGAACAGCAGAGAAGGAGCAGCAACAGGAGGAACAGAAGGAACATCAACCAGGAGGAACAGCAGCAGAAGGAACCTTAACGGAAGAACAGCAACAGAAGGAACGCCAACATGAGGAACAGAAACAGAAGGAACAGCAACAGAGGAGCAGCAACAGCAGAACGGTAACAGAAGGAATAACAACAGGAACAGCAACAGAGGAACAGCAACAGCAGAAGCGGCAACAGAAGGAACAGCATGCCAGGAGCAGCAACAGCAAAAAACAGCAACCCAGCAGGAACAGCAACAGAAGGAACAGCAACGCTTGGAGCAGCAACAGAAGGAACAGCAACAGGAGGAACAGCAACGAAGGCAGCAAGAGAAGAACAACAACAGGAGGAACAGCAACAGGAACAGCAACAGAAGGAACAGCAACAGAAGGAACAGCAACAGGAAGACAACAACAGAGAACAGCAACAGGAGGAACAGCAACGAAGGAACAGCAACAGAAGGAACAGCAAAGAAGCAGGGCAGTAACAGAAGGAATAGCAACAGCAGGAGCAGCAACAGGAAGGAACAGCAACAGGAGGAACAGCAACAGAAGGAACAATAGCAGGGCAGCAAGCAGCAAAGACAGCAGCAGCAGGGCAGCAACAGAAGGAACAGCAACAGCAGGAGCAGCAACAGAGGAGAGCAACAGGAGGGAACAGCAACAGGAAGGAACAGCAACAGTAGGATCAATAACAGAAGGAACAGGAACGGGAGGAACAGCAACAGAAGGAACAGCAAGAGAAGGAACAGGAAGAGGAAGGAACAGCCCAACAGGAGGAACGGCAACTTAGAAGAACAGCAATAGAGACAACTTAACAGAAGGAACAGCAACAGGAGGAACAGCAAAGAAGGAACAGCAACATGAGGAACAGCAACAGAAGGAACAGCAACAGAAGGAACAGCAACAGCAGGGAGCAGTAACAGAAGGAATAGCAACAGAAGACAGCAACGGAAGGAACAGCAACAGCAGGAAACAGCCAACAGAAGAAACAGCCACATAGCAGAGACGCTTAACAACTAAGACAACAACAACAGGGCAGCAACAGAAGGAACAGCAACAGCAGGAGCAGCAACAGAAGGAACAGCAACGGAGGAACAGCAACAGAAGGAGCAGCAAGAGAAGGAACAGCAACAGGAGGAGCAGCAACAGAAGAACAGCAACAGGAACAGCAACAGAAGGAACAACAACAGGAGGAACAACAACAGAAGGAACAGCAACAGGAGGAACAGCAACAGAAGGAACCTTAGAAGGAACAGCAACAGCAGGAGCAGTATCAGAAGGAATAACAACAGCAGGAGCAGCAACATAAGGAACAGCAACAGCAGAGCAGCAACAGAAGGAACAGCAATAGCAGGAGTAGCAACAGAAAGACAGTAACAGCAGGGCAGCAACAGAAGGAACAGCAACAGCAGGAACAGCCAGCTTGGAAGGAACAGCAACAGCAGGATCAGCAACAGAAGGAACAGCAGCAGCAGGAGCAGCAACAGAAGGAACAGCAACAGCAGGAGCAGCAACAGAAGGAACAGCAACAGCAGGAGCAGCAACAGAAGGAACAGCAACAGATGGAGCAGCAGCAAGAAGGAACAGCAAGAGCAGGACAAACAGAAGAAACAGCAACATGAGGAGCAGCAGCAGAAAGAACAGCAACAGCAGGAGCAGCAACAGAAGGAACAGCAACACTTGGGGCAGCAACAGAAGGAACCGCAACAGGAGGAGCAGCAACAGAAGAGACAGCAAAAGCTGGGTAGCAACAGAAGGAACAGCAACAGCAGGAACAGCAACAGAAGGAACCGCAACAGGAGGAGCAGCAACAGAAGGAACGGCAACAGCTGGAGCAGCAACAGAAGGAACAGCAACAGCTGGAGCAGCAACAGAAGAAACAGGAACAGCAGAAGCAACAACAAGAAAAGAACAGCAACAGCTGGGCAACAACAAAAGGAACAGCAACAGCTGGAGCAGCAACAGAAGGAACAGCAACAGAAGAAACACCAACAGCTGGAGCAGCAACAGAAGGAACAGCAACAGTAAGACGAAACAGCAGAACGGCAACAACCCAGGAGCAGCAACAGAAGGAACAGCAGGAGCAGCAGCAGAAGGAACAGCAACGCAGGAGCGCAAACAGCAGGAGCAGCAACAGCAGGAGCAGCAACAGCAGGAGTACCAACAGCAGGATCAATAACAGGAACAGCAACAGGAGGAGCAGCAACTTGTGGGAGTAACAGCAGCAACAGCAATAGAAGGAACAGCAGCTGGGCAGAAGCAGAAGGAACACCAACAGCAGGAGCAGCAACAGAAGGAACAGTAACAGCAGGAGAAACAACAGAAGGAGCAGCAACAGCCAGGAACAACAACAGAAGAAACAGCAACAGCAGAGACAGCAACAACAGGAGAGACAACAGCAGCAGCAGCAGCAGCAGGAACAGCAACAGAAGGAACAATGGCACAACAAGAACAGCAGCAGGAGGAGCAGCAACAGCAGGGCAGCAACAGCAGGGCAGCAACAGCAGGAGCAGCAACAGAAGGAATAGCATCAGAAGGAACAACAACAGCAAGGAGACAGCAACAGCAGGAGCAACAACAGCAGGAGCAGCAACAGCATGAGCAACAACAGCAGGAACAACAACAGCAGGAACAGCAACAGCAGGAACAACAACAGCAGAACAACAACAGCAGAACAGCAACGATGAGCAGCAACAGAAGGGCAGCAACAGCGGAGCAACAGGGAGCAGCAACAAAACGCTTAACAGCAGAACGCTTAACAACAGGGCAGCAACAGCAGGAGCAGCAACAGAAGGAATAGCAACAGCAGAGACAGCAACAGCAGCAGCAGCAACAGCAGCAACTTGGCAACGGTAGGCAGCAACAGAAGGAACAGTAGCAGGGCAAACAGCAAGACAGCAACAGCAGGGCAGCAACAGCAGGAGCAACTTAGCAGAAGGGCAGCAACGAGCAAGGGCAGCAGCAGCAGGGCAGCAACAGCAGGGACGGAAGGAACAGTAACAGCAGACAACAACATCAAGGCAGCAGCTTGGAAGGAACAGTAACAGCAGGGCAGTAACATGGGAGCAGCAACAGCAGGGCAGCAACAGCAGAGACGACAACGGAAGAGATAACAACAGCTTAGGAACAGCAACAGCAAGACAGCAACCTTGGGAGCAACAACAGCAGGGCAGCAACAGCAGAGACAGCAACAGCAGAGACAACGCCTTAAGGCAGCAACAGCGGCAGCAGCAGCAGCGTAACAACGGCGAACAACAACGGCAGGGCGAACAGCAGAAGACAGCAACAGCAGAACAACAACAGCAAGACGACAACAGCAGCAGCAACGGCAGGGCAGCAACAGCAGGGCAGCAACAGCAGAGACAGCAACAGCAGGAGCAGCAACAGCAGCAGCAACAGGAACGAGCAACAGCAGGAGCGGCAGCGAACGGCAACAGCAGCAGCAACAACAGCGGGAGCGACATGGCAGCAGCAACGGCAGAGGGCAGCAGCAGCGGGGCAGCAACCGCGGGAACAACAACAGCAGGAGCAGCAACGGCGGCAGCAACAACAGGAACAGCAACAGCAGGGCAGCAACGGCAGGAGCAGCAACAGCAGGGCAGCAGCAGCAGGGCGGCAACAGCGGCAGCAGCAGCAGCAGCAGCAGGAGCAGCAACAGCGGGAGCAGCAACAGCGGGAGCAGCAACGCAGGGCAACAACGAAAGCGTCAACAACAGCATCATCGCAATCAATATCATTCTAACATTCTCTCTGTCTCTGTCTCTGTCTCTGTCATCTGTCTCTCTCTCTCTCTCTCTCTCTCTCTCTCTCTCTCTCTCTCTCTCTCTCTCTCTCTCTCAGATAAATGTCATCATCAACATCAATTATAATATAATAATTCTCATATAATACAAATAAAGTGTTCCTCTTAAAATCAATTATATCTTCATTTGGTTGCCTTGAGTGAACAAACAATACAAGTCTGGGATCAGCGAGGAACCAAACAAGTCTGGGATCAGCTGTGAGAGACCAACAGAGTTTCTGGGATCAGCTGCTTGAGGAACCAGATGAAGTCTGGGATCAGCTGTGAAAGGAACAGACAAGTCTGGGATCAGCTGTGAGGAACAAACAAGTGCAGAATCAGCTGTGAGGGCTCCAGGCAAGTCTGGGATCAGCTGTGAGGAACCGAACAGAATCTGGGATCAGCTGTGAGGAACCGAACAAGTCTGAGATCAGCTGTGAGGTCCGAACAAGTCTGGGATCAGCTGTGAGGAACCAGAAGCAAGTCTGGGATCAGCTGTGAGGGCTCGAACAGGTCTGGATCAGCTTTGAAGACCGAACAGAGTCACCGTCAGCTGTGAGGAACCAGCGAACAAGTTTGGGATCCAGCTGTGGAACAGGTGGAAGTCCTGAGATCGGCGAGAACCAGACAGGATTTGGGATCAGCTGTGAGGAACCGAACAGGTCTGGGATCAATGTGAACCGAACAAGTCTGCGTCAGCTGTGAGGAACCGAATTAAGTCTGGGATCGCTGTAGGAACCGAACAGGTGCTGGATCAGCTGTAGGAACCGGAGCAAGTTTAGGTTAATAGTAAATAACATATCACTTGGTATTAAGTCCCCAAGCTCCTCAGATTAAAACCCTCCATAATAATCAAGGACCCTCTTTTTCATTTCCTTGAAGGATCGTCTTCATGAAGGTAACTGGTCCATTAAAACAGTAACACAAGGCACAATGTTGTGACTGGAGACAATACCTAAATAACCAGGCACACAGAGGAGAAGCTTGACGACGTTTCAGTCCGACTTTGTAAATAGCCCCTACTTTGGCCAAAAACGCTCTCTTCTATGTGCAGGTTATTTATACTCAGATATATATTGTATCAACTAGAACATTCTTATATTGTTGAATGAAAAATAGTTGTATTGCAACATGGTTATCTTTTATTATGACATTTACTTATCAGTGGCCTGATCTGATTGATGTTGATGGACAGAATATGGATAAGTAATCAGATATCATTGCCAGATTTGAAGAGCATGGTGTTGTGTATCAGTGTTATCTGAAGTTTGGGTGTAAAATTTTACAGGAAAAGACAGATAAAGTGAGACTTTAAATTCCACAGAGCTATGCAGACATGACTATCTGATGTAAATAACCTTACACCCCAGAACTGCTGTGAAAATGTTTGTGGACAAAGCATTGAACTGTGTGAAAATGTGACAGACAACCTCAGTTTATAATGATTACTGTTGCTCAAACTGTGATAGGACTGCTGGATGTTAATTCTAATGTTGAGTGACAAAATACTACTGAAGCAGAACTTTTGCTCAGAAATATCTCTTATATTCTACTATGTGAGGACACATTGAAGTATGTATCACTCTTTAATTCTAAATATTTGTCTTGAAGTTCAGTTTCTACTAGAGTCTTGATGTTAAAATAGCTTAGAAGGACATGTTACAACAACTAGAACATCAACAGATCATTGAACATATTTTATAAATATATTTGAAGATATCTTATGGATCATCTTGTATGAAGATTATTGTGAGCTAATGTCTTTAGCCTCTTCTATAGAAGAAGAAAAAAAACTGGAAAAAACAACCACTCCACGAAAGGCGAGAAAGATCACAAACCTCAACATAATTATCGGTAAATAAACATTAAACAGAAAATGAATATCGTTGATTATTTGATCTATGAGACCAGGAAGAAAACCTAAAACAATTAATAATTGAAAAATTAAAGTACTATTTCTTTATAAAACCAAATTTACCACATCGTGTAGACTTATTATCAGACAATATGGTTTATGATATGCTAAAATAAGTGAAATGTAATCTGAACAATGTATTGCAGTCATAATCGTCGTCAAACAATCAATGATTTTGATGGACCTCATTCGTGTGTACTAATTTAACATTATAACTATGTTTGAACCATTATCATACTGTATCAGATGTTTGACTCAGTGGACAACATTGACTTGTAAAAACACCTGCATGTTACAGACCTTACTATGAAGACAATGAAACATGGTGGTGATGCTGATATGGTTAAACTACTCTTCCATTGTATAACAGCTAACTAAACTATTAGTCACCGCTCAAAACCCTGTAATCTGGCGTGCTGGACATATTGTTATGATTCAAACTACCATAATCAAAACGTTTTCAGTTCAGAAATAACTACCTCTCCATAACTGGATCATATTATTGGAGATGATATTTGAAAAGCATTAAACTGAAATAATACCACAGACTTTACGTTCTTAACAAATGATGTAATAACCAATACGTTTAAAGAATAACAACAAATGAAATTATCTTTAATTTTCTGTTCAATCATTACAAGTATTGATAACAAACTATCAGACTTATTTGTGGTAACTCTATTCCTGAAACTTTGAAGCACTCTATATCTGTTCTCTTTATCGAACGGACAATCCTTTTAATCTTAGGGTGAATATGGATCTTATATAAGACTATATCGACGGTTGATGTTAACTCTCGTAGTGTGAATGTTATTGAACTGGCATTGTGCAATGTTGTGAAATAAATTGCTATTCTATTGAGACAGAGATATTGTGCCGATATAGTATATAATATTTGTTGAACTGAATGTTGGATGGTAATATGAGTTCTTGTAAGGTCTGTAGTGCTTGAATCAATCTGTGGATGATGTTTGGATGGATGTGGGACGTTTGATAGAGTGTAAATGATGATGATCATGCTGGATATGCGAGTGTCTCTAGGCTGGAATACTGCTGTACATTAACATCTCCATTCACAGCAGGTAAATTACAGATCTAGAGAGTGTACAGTCCCCTTACTGAACATATAAGTTCTATCAGAAACACCTCAACTACTGGGAACTCTTGGGGAAACGCGACTTCTACTCACTGGAGCACCAGGCGAAAGTAGTAACAACCTGTGATCAGGCCTTGATCACCAGGAGGCCTGGTGTGGACCGGGTCGCGAGACGTTGATCCCTGGAATACCTTCCAGGTAGACTCCAGAAGTAGGTATACATCCCAGCAGTGTAATCATCAGATGATACAGAACCTCAGTAAGCGGAGTATCGAAGAGGAGAAGGATTTCTGGTGTACGAGTCAAGGTCAAGGAAGTAGAGGTCGGCCATTAGCAAGAACGCAATCTTCAACGATAAATGAGACACTTTGCGACATTTGGGTAACTGGAAAGGTTTCACGCCACACAGTGGCTATTCAGTCAATACGGAGAAGGTAGAATAAGAGGAGGAGTTTGAGGTAATCAGTCAGAATACAGATATCCAGATGTTGCAGAAGTGTCTCATTTATCAACGTATCGGTTTTGTAAACCATTTATTCATATAATTTTCAACTTATGTTTTACCATTTCCAACATACGAACATAAGAATGGAGAACACTGCAACAATTCAGCGCAACACAAAACCAACACTCCTACCCAAAGCTGCAAGAAATTTGCTTCGGTACTTCAGGTACTGAAGGCGAGGAGCAGGAAATGGAATAGACACCAGCAACATCAGAGGACTGCTGAACCGTGAATGTTACTAAAGACGGCCTCTAAAATCGACGCAGAATGTCCATCCTATTATGATAATTTTTATGACCCTCGCCAGATTAGTGGACGTGGATAATCTTTCTTAGCCGAGATCTACACAGTTTTCACATCTTTCCTTTGATGACGGAAGGTAGAGTCTTGATTGCTTATGAGATGAGTATAAGTATCGACCCCTGACGACTATGGTACGTCACTGCCACCGGCAGCATAATTTTCACATACCACCACCGGAGACCATGATTTTCCCTCGTATATTTGCTGCGAAATGGTTCAGAAAAACACGTAAACAAACACTAGGCCCATTATCTACTTGTTGTCATCCCATCATGGCATTCTTCAGGGCACCATGTGTCACTCACACTCACTCTCTCACTCTTTTAACCTCTGTTAGAAGTGATCAAGGTCCCAGGACCGAAACGTTATCTAATAAATGTGTCCTAGAATTTGCTTACATGTTCTTTTAAACCAGCTTGACGGTATTTATCACCAAGGTTTATGCCACACGTTGGGAATGTTGAAAATGGTATAAAATACCGACAAGTTGAAGATTAGACACATGTACAGCAGTTGGTAACTTCATTGTTGAAACATTTTACCTACAGTAGACTTCTTCAGTCAAATACAGAGTCACGGTGTAGTAGTGAAATGAAGATGATGTAATCAGTCCCTCATCAAAGTTGAGGACTGATTACATCATCATTTCACTACTACACCTGATCCTCTATGTTGACTGAAAGCTACTGTATGGGCAAAGTTTCAATAATAAAGATTCTCAACTGTTGCACATGTTCTTAATCTTCAACTCCTGAAACATGCAACGTCTTACGCCTATTAAAAATCCAAAATTCTTAGGAAATTCTACAACATATTTTTTCTTTTGAAAAATAACAAAAATGAGCGACTTTATATATGTAGACATGTAGATAGATAAATATATTGTTAAATAGATGGATAACTCTATAGTTACAGGAGAGACAGAGAGATAAAGAAAGAGTGTGTATGTGTGTGTGTGTGTGTGTGTGAGTCAGCTGATAAAATGATGCAGACATGATGTGACCTCCACTCAGGTGGAGGTCATCATGTGTGCCTCGACTCATGATGATGATTCTCGACGATACCTTCATGCGAAATTTTCCCGGCAATAATATAATTTGCGTACATGGTTGCGTGGAGTCGTGAAGCACAGGTCAGCAAGGTTGGAGTGCGGCTAGCGTCAGTCCTCCTTGGTATGTCTAGCGGTTCCTCACTACATTTCCTGGTCAATGTTTTCTCATATCTGCTATTAACACACTGTCACAGGTCATATAAACAGGAACTGTACAATATCATGAAAGCAAGAACTTGTAAACTATGGATCGAACCGCCGACCACACTAACTCAGAGGCCACAACATTTCCACCTAGACCACCAGGTGTATATAACCTGAATTCTGACTTT
The DNA here is from genome assembly GCF_038502225.1 of Cherax quadricarinatus. Taxonomy (NCBI): domain Eukaryota; kingdom Metazoa; phylum Arthropoda; class Malacostraca; order Decapoda; family Parastacidae; genus Cherax; species Cherax quadricarinatus. Next base: position 9,018,603 of record NC_091351.1, read on the forward strand.
TCTTAGTCGCGGGATTGTGAAAGAGGTTCTTCACAAATAACAGCGTTTATCATCATGACAAACGGCACTGAAGTTTGTATAAGGTAACAGCTACAGTCCTGGCCTTCCAGTGGAGTCACACAAACCTTATAATATGCGACAACAAACTCACATGAAGCTGCAGAAGAAGCTTTAACTGGGACTATGTTTCACTGTATGTAGAGAGCTTAATCAAAGCTCAAGTTTATGCAACTTACATCTTCACCTTTATACTTGTTGGCAAAACAATTTTATCAGTAAAATATTTAATAAAATGCAGAAATTGCACCTGGTAAAGATGCTTGTCAAGTTTCCTCATGAAGACTCCTACACTTGTCCTGCAGTGTTCCTGACATCTTCTGGTAGGATGTCTTGGTTACGGATGCTGATACAATGTTCCTTATTGTGCCCACTGCACCAGTTTTCACTGAGAGTCGACTCACAAAAGATTTTTCAAATCGGCTGTCTTCGTATCTAAGAGGATGAAAGGAACTTGAAAAGTTCCTCTAACAGTTTCTGATCAGCCTGGCTGTGGTGCTAACGTCCGACAGCATGCTGCTAGCAAACAATCTGAAAGAGAAGACTCTCAGTCAGAAGGCCTAGCTTGAGATCGAACCGGAAGGCTTAGCGACAAGGAAATAAATTTTGTTAAGGGTTGAAGAGGAATGCCAGCCATGAGTCAGCAAGTCGTCACATGACTAGAACCAGAGGCAGGAGATATCGTCCCAGTCCTCTTGACGAACAGAACTCTCCAGATGAGTCTGGAACTACCAACCAGAAGGCCGATCTGAAGCCGAGCCGTAGTTAGGTAAGGTTTCCCAGGAAACAGGTCAAGTGTTTCCTGACGTGATCTTAGTCACATGATGACCCGTCGCTGGAGCTGTTGGTCATTTGACCTTTCCACCTATAAAAATGATGGTTTTGATTATAACCATCTCAAGCCTAGGGGTGATGGCTCCCTGAAGACTCGTCAGGTAAACGCAAGAGCAGGACGAGAGGTAGGTAGGAGTGAGTGGTTCCCACACCTGTTGTGTGAGCTGGCACGAGCCAGGGTCACAGGCGTGATGCCTGCTAGCACCTAACTAACACCACTCCTTAATATATACACTGAAATATGTACACGCACACACACACACACACACACACACACACACACACACACACACACACACACTATGGGGACAGAGACAGGGTGTTCAGAGATGGGACACAGCAACAAGGGTCAAAATTAGAAGTTGAAGACTCAGATGAATCATAGGAATGTTAGGAAGTATTTCTTCAGTCACAGAGCTGTCAGGAAGTGGAATAGTCCGGAAAGTGATGTAGTGAGGCAGGATCCATACCTGGCTTTAAGAAGATGTGTGACAAAGTTCATTGAGCAGGGAGAGAGTGGACCTAGTAGCAACCAGTGAAGAGAGCGGAACCAAGAGCATTGATTCAACCTCTGTAACCACAGTTAGGTGAGTACACACAATATGAGAACAAATTTACAGTAGTTCACCTGAACACAATGCTTAAACAGTCATATGAACAATTTACTCTAAAGACAAAAAACTAATGATTTTTAGAACTCTGGACATTTTCTAAAATTTTGACGATGGTTACTTAACTATCAGATTCTCAAAAGGCGGTCTTTCAAAATTAATTTGATATCATCAGACTTTAGTGTACGTACGCACGTCCTCGTGTGTATGTACGAGCGATGCATTGAACACGTCCTCGTGAGTAGCGTACGAGCGTGTCTGGAGCACGTCCTTGCATGTACGTACGAGAGTGTCTGGTGAGCACGTCCTCCGTGTACGTACGAGCGTGTCTGGTGAGCACGTCCTCCCGTGTGCGTACGAGCGTGTCTGGTGAGCACGTCCTCCGTGTACGTCAGTGTGTCTGGTGAGCACGTCCTCCCGTGTACGTACGAGTGTCTAGTGAGCACGTCCTCCGTGTACGTACGAGCGTGTCTGGTGAGCACGTCCTCCAGGTAAGTACGAGTGTGTCTAGTGAGCACGTTCTCCCGTGTACGTGCGAGTGTGTGTAGTGAGCACGTCCTCCGATGTACGTACGAGCGTGTCTGGTGAGCGTCCTCCGTGTCGTACCAGCGTGTCTGGTGAGCACGTCCTCGTGTACGTACGAGTGTGTCTGGTGAGCACGTCCTACCGTGTACGTACGAGTGTGTCTGGTGAGCACGTCCTCCAGTGTACGTACGATGTGTCTGGTGAGCACGTCCTCCTGTGTACGTACGAGTGTGTCTGGTGAGCACGTCCTCCAGTGTACGTACGAGTGTGTCTGGTGAGCACGTCCTCAGTGTACGTACAGGTGTGTCTGGTAGACGTCCTCAGTGTACGTGCAGAGTGTGTTTAGTGAGCACGTCCTCCCGTGTACGTACGAGTGTGTATGGTGAGCACGTCCTCCAGTGTACGTACGAGGTGTCTGAGTGAGCACGTCCTCCCGTGTACGTACGAGTGTGTCTGGTGAGCACGTCCTCCGTGTACGTACGAGTGTGTCAGTGAGCACGTCATCCCGTGTACGTACGAGGTGTCTGAGTAGAGACGTCCTCCGTGTATGTACGAGTGTTTCTAGTGAGCACGTCCTCCCGTGTACGTACGAGTGTGTCTGGTGAGCACGTCCTCCGTGTACGTACGAGTGTGTCTAGTGAGCACTCCTCCCGTGTACGTACGAGTGTGTCTAGTGAGCACGTCCTCCAGTGTACGCACGAGTGTGTCTGGTAGCACGTCCTCCCGTGTATGTACGAGTGTGCTTAGTGACACGTCCTCCAGTGTACGAACGAGCGTGTCTGGTGAGCGACCTCCGTGTATCGTACGAGTGTGTCCGGTGATCCGTCCTCCGTGTACGCGAGTGTGTCTAGTGAGCACGTCCTCCGTGTACGTACGAGTGTGTCTAGTGAGCAGGTCCTCCCGTGTACGTACGAGTGTGTCTATGAGCACGTCCTCCGTGTACGAACGAGTGTGTCTAGTGAGCACGTCCTCCGTGTACATACGAGCGTGTCTAATGAGCACGTCCTCTCGTGTACGTACGAGTCTGTCTAGTGAGACGTCCTCCAGTGTACGTACGAGTGTGTCTAGTGAGCACGTCCTCCGTGTACGTATGAGTGTCTGGTGAGCACGTCCTCCCGTGTACGTACGAGTGTCTGATGAGCACGTCCTCCGTGTACGTACGAGTGTGTGCCTGGTGAGCACGTCCTCCGTGTACGTACGAGTGTTTCTGGTGAGCACGTCCTCCGTGTACGTACGATGTGTCGGTGAGCGTCCTCCGTGTATGTACGAGTGTTTCTGTGAGCACGTCCTCCGTGTACGTACGAGGTGTGTCCTGGTGAGCACGTCCTCCGTGTACGTACGAGTGTTTCTGGTGAGCACGTCCTCCGTGTACGTACGAGTGTGTCTAGTGAGCACGTCCTCCAGTGTACGTACGAGGTGTCTGGTGAGCGCGTCCTCCGTGTATGTACGAGCGTGTGTCTAGTGAGTACGTCCTCCCGTGTGCGTACGAGGTGTCTGGTGAGCACGTCCTCCGTGTACGTACGAGTGTGTCTGTGAGCACGTCCTCTCGTGTGACGTACGAGGTGTGTCTGGTGAGCACGTCCTCCGTGTGCGTTCGAGCGAGTCTGGTGAGCACGTCCTCCCGTGTGCGTACGAGTGTGTCTGGTGAGCACGTCCTCCGTGTACGTACGAGTGTGTCTTGTGAGCACGTCCTCCGTGTACGTACGAGTGTGTCTGGTGAGACGTCCTCCCGTGTACGTACGAGTGTGTCTAGTAAGCACGTCCTCCCGTGTACGTACGAGTGTGTCTGAGTGAGCACGTCCTTCCGTGTACGTACGGGGTGTCTGGTGAGCACGTCCTCCGTGTACGTACGAGTGTGTCTAGTGAGCACGTCCTCCGTGTACGTACGAGAGTGTCTTGTGAGCACGTCCTCCCGTGTACGTACGAGTGTTTCTGAGTGAGCGTCCTCCCGTGTACGTACGAGTGTTTCTGAGTGAGCACGTCCTCCGTGTACGTACAGAGCGTGTTTGTGGACGTCCTCCGTGTACGTACGAGTGTGTCTGGTGAGCACGTCCTCCGTGACGACGAGTGTGTCTAGTGAGCACGTCCTCCCCTGTACGTGCGAGCGTGTCGAAGCTGAGCACGTCCTCCCCTGTACGTACAGGGGTGTCTAGTAAGCACGTCCTCCCGTGTACGTACGAGTGTGTCTAGTGAGCACGTCCTCCCCTGTACGTACGAGTGTGTCTAGTGAGCCCTCCTCCCGTGTACGTGCGAGCGTGTCTGGTGAGACGTCCTCCGTGTACGTACGAGTGTGTCTAGTAAGCACGTCCTCCCGTGTACGTACGAGTGTGTCTGGTGAGCAGTCCTCCCGTGTACGTTCGATTGTGTCTAGTAAGCACGTCCTCCGTGTACGTACGAGTGTGTCTAGTAAGCACGTCCTCCGTGTGCGTACGAGTGTGTCTAGTAAGCACGTCCTCCGTGTACGTTCGATTGTGTCTAGTAAGCACGTCCTCCGTGTACGTACGAGTGTGTCTAGTAAGCACGTCCTCCGTGTACGTACGAGTGTGTCTAGTAAGCACGTCCTCCGTGTACGTGCTTCCTGCTACATCTGCTACTTCTTGTAGCCGAACATTTTGTGCCGAGTGTATGCTCATTAACCTCTTGCAACACAACTCTTCGTCCTGTACCAACCTTAAGTCATACCTACTCTACCTCATCCATCTACTTCCATCCATCCATCCATCCATCCATCCATCCATCCATCCATCCACCTATGCATCCATCCATCCATCGATCCATCCATCCATCCATCTATCCATCCGTCCATCCATCCATCCAGACATACATACATACATACGTACATACATACATACATACATACATACATACATACATACATACATACATACATACATACATACATACATACATACATATATACATACATACATACATAGACATACACACGCAAGATATCAGAATTGCAGTCAAGAAATATGGGATTTAGAAGCAAAGTGGATACTTTTCTGGAACAGTAAACACAAAGTTATCTTGGTACATTGGAAGGCTTCGGTAACTGTTCAACATAACCTACGTCCATTACTGGGTCACGCTCACCATTGCATCCGTTCTTATTCCTTAACTGTTAAGTGATAACCAATGCCCTTCCTCTTATGTCTGGGAGATACTGCTGGTTAAGACCAAGATTCGATATCATATTCTGCATGTCAGCAGGAATAAGTTAGATAGCAAGAGAGTTTGTACCAAGAGGTATCAAGAGGAAGGAGCGTCGAGTAATATATATAGTGAGAAATAAGCTTCGAGAAATAATTATAAAGATGTGCCCACACCAGAAAGGGAGAAACAGGTCAAGCTAGACACCGACAAGCAGAAATCAAGATAGAGTGGCACAGATATCACTACATGCAGGACACCTGCGGCCGCCACCAGCGCCAGGCACGACAAGTGAAATTATATTTACGATCTGAGTACAGAGCTGTAGGAGACAACATTGATGGCATACAGTGTTTCACGGAGAGTAGCGTTGACGCGTTCAACATGGCCACACACTTCATGATATATCTCTGGTGTTTGTTGACGAGGGGATAACTTATCCGGGGCCGTTCTCGCGTATTACAAATACGATCGACGTATTTGTTTCTTCTAAAGAAAGTAGAGAGAGAGAGAGAGAGAGAGAGAGAGAGAGAGAGAGAGAGAGGAGATGAGAGAGAGAGAGAGAGAGAGAGAGAGAGAGAGACTACAATAGAAAGACGGGGGTGAGAACTTAAATCCACACTGAGAGTAGCTGCTGGGAAGAACTATCCTCTGCTGTCTGGATCAGAACTATAGTATATTATCCCCCCCCCCTCCAGCCACTGCCACCATGAAAAAGAAAAATACTGAAAAAATAGCATAGAATTTACAGGAAAGATGGAAATTAATGAAAGCCATGGCTTATACAGCGTTTCGCTCATCGGTAACCTTTTCCGAATTCATGACTTGATATGCTTTGCAATACCTTCAGTCTGTTAACGTAGGCTATTATATAGATATTATTATTATTATTATTATTATTATTATTATTATTATTATTATTATTATTATTATTATTATTATTATTATTCTCACGGAAAAGAGCTAATCCCGTAGGGGTCACTGCTGCATGGTGGCTAGTACTGCATGGTAGTCGTCACTGTACTGCTGCACCTGACCACTGGTGGTCGTCATAGCAAGATATTCATAAATCCTCTCTCTCTCTCTCTCTCTCTCTCTCTCCTCTCTCTCTCTCTCTCTCTCTCTCTCTCTCTCGCCTTGCTCACAGCTCTGCCAGGGCATACCAAGCGTGTAATCTACATACAGCTTTAGTTAGCATACAAGAGACAACATACCCAGTACTCTTTATAACAGTTAAGTTACCTCAGGTATCCAAGATGCGGATGACTAGCGTGGAGGAATAGCGTGGAGGAATAGCGTGGAGGAATAGCGTGGAGGACTAACGTGGAGGACTAGTGTGGAGAACTAGCGGGGAGGACTAGCGTGGAGGACTAGCTGGAGGACTAGCGTGGAGGAATAGCGTGGAGGACTTGCGTGGAGGAATAGCGTGGAGGAATAGCGTGGAGGACTAGCGTGGAGGACTAGTGTGGAGGACTAGCGTGGAGGACTAGCGTGAAGGACTAGCGTGGAGGACTAGCGTGGAGAACTAGCGTGGAGGAATAGCGTGGAGGACTAGCGTGGAGGACTAGCGTGGAGGACTAGAGTGGAGAACTAGCGTGGAGGACTAGCGTGGAGGACTAGCGTGGAGGACTAGCGTGGAGGAATAGCGTGGAGGAATAGCGTGGACTAGCGTGGAGGACTTGCGTGGAGGACTTGCGTGGAGGAATAGCGTGGAGGACTAGCGTGGAGGAGCAGCGTGGAGAACTAGCGTGGAGGACTAGAGTGGAGGACTAGCGTGGAGAACTAGCGTGGAGGACTAGCGTGGAGGACTAGAGTGGAGGACTAGTTTAGAGGACTAGTGTGGAGGACTAGCATCGAGGACTAGCGTGGAGGACTAGCGTGGAGAACTGGAGTTGAGGACTAGCGTGGAGAACTAGCGTGGAGGACTAGAGTGGAGAACTAGAGTGAAGGACTAGCGTGGAGGAGCAGCGTGGAGAACTAGCGTCGAGGACTAGAGTGGAGGACTAGCGTGGAGCACTAGCGTGGAGGACTAGCGTGGAGGACTAGAGTGGAGGACTAGCGTGGAGGGACTAGTTTGGAGGACTAGCGTGGAGGACTAGAGTGGAGGACTAGCGTGGAGGACTACTTTGGAGGACTAGTGTGGAGGACTAGCGTGGAGGACCAGCGTGGAGGACTAGCGTGGAGGACTAGCGTGGGGGACTAGCGTGGAGGACTAGCGTGGAAGACTAGTTTAGTGGACTAGTGTGGAGGACTAGCGCGGAGAACTAGCGTGGACTAGCGTGGAGGACTAGTGTGGAGGACTAGCGTGGAGGACTAGCGTGGAGGACTAGCGTGGAGGACTAGTTTGGAGGACTAGTTTAGAGGACTAGTGTGGAGGACTAGCTTCGAGGACTAGCGTGGAGGACTAGCGTGGAGAACTGGAGTTGAGGACTAGCGTGGAGAACTAGCGTGGAGGACTAGAGTGGAGAACTAGAGTGAAGGACTAGCGTGGAGGACTAGCGTGGAGGACTTGAGTGGAGGACTAGCGTGGAGGACTAGAGTGGAGGACTAGCGTGGAGGAGTAGCGTGGAGGACTAGTTTGGAGGACTTGGAGAACTAGTTTGGAGGACTAGCGTGGAGGACTAGCGTGGAAGACTAGCGTGGAGGACTAGTTTGGAGGACTAGCGTGGAGGACTAGAGTGGAGGACTAGCGTGGAGGACTAGCGTAGAGGACTAGCGTGGAGGACTAGCGTGGAGGACTAGCGTGGAGGACGAGTATGGAGGAATAGCGTGGAGGACTTGTTTGGAGGGCTAGTTTGAAAGACTAGCGTGGAGGACTAGCGTGGAGGACTAGCGTGAAGGACTAGCGTGGAGGACTAGTTTGGAGGACTAGCGTGGAGGACTAGCGTGGAGGACTAGCGTGGAGGACTAGCGTGGAGGACTTGCATGGAGGACTAGCATGGAGGACTAGCATGGAGGACTAGCGGGGAGGACTAGCGTGGAGGACTAGTTTGGAGGGCTATTTTGGAGGGCTAGTGTGGAGGACTAGCGTGGAGGACTAGCGTGGAGGACTAGCGTGGAGGACTAGTTTGGAGGACTAGCGTGGAGGACTAGCGTGGAGGACTAGCGTGGAGGACTAGCGTGGAGGACTAGCGTGGAGGACTTGCGTGGAGGACTAGCGTGGAGGACTAGCGTGGAGGACTAGTTTCGAGGACTAGTTTAGAGGACTAGTGTGGAGGACTAGCGTGGAAGACTAGCGTGGAGGACTAACGTGGAGGACTAGTTTGGATGACTAGCGTGGAGGACTAGTTTGGAGGACTAGCGTGGAGGACTAGCGTGGATGACTAGTTTGGAGGACTTTGGAGGACTAGCGTGGGAGGACTAGTTAGTGGAGGACTAGCGTGGAGGACTAGCGTGGATGACTAGTTTGGAGGACTAGCGTGGAGGACTAGCGTGGATTACTATAGTGGAGGACTAAGTGGAGGACTAGCGTGGAGAACTAGCGTGGAGGACTAGAGTGGAGGACTAGAGTGGGAGGACTAGCGTGGAGGACTAGCGTGGAGGACTAGCGTTGAAGTCTAGAGTGGAGGGACTAGAGTGAAGGACTAGCGTGGAGGACTAGCGTGGAGGACTAGAGTGGAGGACTAGCTTGGAGGACTAGAGTGGAGGACTCGCGTGGAGGAGTAGCGTGGAGGACAAGCGTGGAGGACTAGCGTGGAGGACTAGTTTGGAGGACTAGCGTGGAGGACTAGTGTGGAGGACTAGTGTAGAGGACTAGTGTAGAGGACTAGTTTGGAGGACTAGCGTGAAGGACTAGCGTGGAGGACTAGCGTGAAGGACTAGTTTGGAGGACTAGTGTGGAGGACTAGCGTGGAGGACTAGCGTGGAGGACTAGCGTGGAAGACTAGTTTGGAGGACTAGTTTGGAGGACTAGTTTGGAGGACTAGTGTAGAGGACTAGCGTGGAGGACTAGAGTTGAGGACTAGCGTGGAGGACTAGTGTGGAGGACTAGCGTGGAGGACTAGTGTGGAGGACTAGAGTGGAGGACTAGTTTGGAGGACTAGCATGGAGGACTAGCGTGGAGGACTAGTTTGGAGGACTAGAGTGGAGGACTAGTGTGGAGGACTAGTGTGGAGGACTAGTTTGGAGGACTAGTGTGGAGGACTAGTGTGGAGGACTAGCGTGGAGGACTAGTTTGGAGGACTAGCATGGAGGACTAGCGTGGAGGACTAGTTTGGAGGACTAGAGTGGAGGACTAGTGTGGAGGACTAGTGTGGAGGACTAGCGTGGAGGACTAGTTTGGAGGACTAGCGTGGAGGACTAGCGTGGAGGACTAGAGTGGAGGACTAGCGTAAAGAACTAGCGTGAAGGACTAGCGTAGAGGACTAGAGTGGAGGACTAGCGTGGAGAACTAGCGTGGAGGACTAGAGTGGAGGACTACAGTGGAGGACTAGCGTGGAAGACTAGAGTGGAGGACTACAGTGAAGGACTAGCGTGGAGGACTAGCGTGGAGGACTAGAGTGGAGGACTAGCGTGGAGGACTAGAGTGGAGGACTAGCGTGGAGGACTAGCGTGGAGGACTAGTTTGGAGGACTAGCGTGGAGGACTAGCGTGGAGGACTAGTGTAGAGGACTAGTGTAGAGGACTAGTTTGAGGACTAGCGTGGAGGACTAGTGTGTAGGACTAGTGTGGAGGACTAGTGTGGAGGACTAGCGTGGACGACTAGCGTGGACGACTAGCGTGGAAGAATTGCATAAGGAGTAGATATGAAGGAGCTAGCCTTGGGTCCACCAGCTCCTGATCAGCTACGCTTCCTGCCCTGCCCAGACTTCTGAGTATTCTTCCTGCCCTGCCCCAGTGTTCTGGGTATCCTTCCTGCCCTGCCAAGCGCTGAGTATCCTTCCTGCCCTGATCCAGCGTCCTGGGTATCCTTCCTACTTGCCCTGCCTTGCTCCAGCAGCCTAGGTATCCTTGCCACTCGACTAGCCTTACTCCAGCGTCCTAGGCATCCTTCACGGACGTATGTTAATGCAGCTTACTCTATGCTCGTCATCCGGCCGAGTTATAAGCAGGATCTCGGTAATTATCAGAGTGCAATTATCACGCGGAGCTCCATCTGGCGCTCTCATACAAAAACCTTAGCATCATCCGAGGGTCGAGAGAGTTCATTCTTGCCGTCCCAGCTCCGACACCTGCTGCTGTCAGTCAACATGAGAGTGAATAAGTCACTGGTGTTGGTAATGAGGCTGAGTCACTGATCTTCATAAAAGAGTGAATGAGTCACTGGTGATGAGAAACGAGAGTGAATAAGTTGTGTTGTAAGGTAGAGGTATGGAAACATGAACAAACTGGAATATAAACACTACAGGCAGTGTGGAAAAGTTTAGATTGGAAGATAAGCTTTTGCATGTCCATAATGGAAAATACATAAGCATATCTAGGCAGAGTGAGAACCCAAGAAGAGATATAGAGGGACATTCGTTATCTTAGGCCACGATGCTTGGAAATAAGGGGCCCGCCAGTTGCAAGCTTCTCCATTTCTGAATGATGGTGTGGCGTGAATAAGGGGCAGATTCAAGGCAGTTTCTCCTTTTTCTGGTTTTTGAAAATTACTAGTTTAACTCTTGACCGATCCATGTTGTAAGTTGCGGTAGTTTATGTAAGTGTTTTCGGTTTGTAAGACAGGTGTACATGTATGTACCGTCAGGTCTTGACTCTCACCAATACATACTTTTCCACAGTTGCTACTTTAAAGCAAATCCCAGATATTTTCCAATTCTCCTACCTAGAGGTGTTCAAGCCGATTCTGGTGAGGTCTTTAACGGTGATTGAGGTAATACGGAGGTCTTGTTGGTTTCTTGAGCAAGTTGGAGGAGTTACCGGGACCGCTGGAGACAAGAAAAGTTATAAATACGCTATGGGAAACAGACACGAAATCAGTGTCAATAAAGACCCCCATTACGCTGTATTTGCGTCTCAGTTACCATCCTGTCGTTATGTTCCTCGCTACCCTAGGTGTGGTCAGTAATTTCAGGCTTCTTCTGCAGTCACATATGAATGTGGATGGTAAATAAAACCCTGGAGAAGATATCAAACATCGTGTCCTGACATAAGGACTGTCACTTACACCTCTTTTCGTGTCCTCACTCGGTCCATGTGTGATTACGTATGACTGTGTATGATTACGTAGTTCCTATTCCTATTGATGGACTTGACAAGGTATAGTTTCCAGGCCAAGCGTCGTCTGAAATGCAGTTTCTATGCTGCTTTTAGCGGCTTTATTGCTAAATGAGTCGACATGAGAGTGAATGAGTCAACATGAAAATGAATGAGTCGCTCCTGAAGAGAAATGAGAGAGAATGAGTCACTTGAGAGGAAGATTGACCGTGAATGAGTCACTGTCGTTGACAAACTAGAGTGGAGTGAATGAGTCACTGTCGATGACAAACTAGAGTGGAGTGAATGAGTCACTGTCGTTGACAAACTAGTGTGGAGTGAATGAGTCACTGTCGTTGACAAACTAGTGTGGAGTGAATGAGTCACTGTCGTTGACAAACTAGACTGGAGTGAATGAATGTTACTCACAATGAAACAGTGACAGACCTGTTTCCTCTCTTGAATTATTCTTACAGGATAACACTGAAAGTGTCGAAGAAACAACAAACAGCAGAGTTACACTGGCTATCCCAGCCTTACACTGCAACATGTCGCTTACTATCACTGCGTCTCATTAAAATAAAGGTAAAAGGTGATCTACGTAGTTATTTAAACATAGTGTCTTTTAAATAACGTCAGATACGGATCCAGGTACCTTGCTGTCCACTTTAGTGAAGAAAAGACACTTTGCAGAAGCTTTTATTGAAAAAAAAACGTATTAATAAAAGCCTGTTCTGTAACGTGTGACTTTTCTTCACAACAACAGATATGATTATATTTTAAGATGAGGTTATCTTTAAAGTGCATTGAGAGTGATACATGAGATTTTAATTACATTGCGTGCATCAATTCTTCAAACGTCAACACCAGATACGGTATCTGAATATATTGATTCTGGGTTTTCCTATTGTTTCTTGCAGTCTGCATGGATTCAGTGTCGCGTGACTCATTATAACCCACCTAGGCTCATCATGCTGGCGTGGTGATAATAAACAAGAGGAGAGGACAGAGCAAGGAAGCCAGAAAAGTGCAAAGGTGGGGGCAGAGAGGAGAGAATTTACTTACTGAGAGACTTTGTTGACATTGTGGGGAGGGTTCGGACAGTGTGGTATGTGCAAACCAAGACGGCTGTTGTGATCCTAATCTTGACAATGAATCATTACTATCGACACTACTGCGGATGTGTGCATGGTTGTTCGGGAGAGGGGAGGTGATGTTTGTTCTAGCGTGTGGTGTGTGGCAGGAATGACTGGTGGGGGGAGGGGAAGGAGTTGAAGGGGGCTCTGTTTGCCGCAACCGCAGCCAAGGCCCCCCTCCCCCTTCCTTCCTCCCTCCGATTCTTGTGCCCTTCACGGAGTACACTACAGCCAGATTTTATGTTAATTCACCACTTAGGGACGTTATATACGCTACGCTGTTTGTACCGCTCGTTCTGTGGGCCGGATTATAATGGCGTACTCATTATTTCCATGCGAGTGTGTCTTCCGTGCGGCGAGCGCTGGGGCGTACGAGGAGCTGGTACACACCTTCTTGCTGCAGCACCCACACGTGGTGTCAAGGGCCTCACTCTGTGCACTCAGGAAGAAAACCACACTGTTATTCATAGCTGCATCCTGCACAGTTGGCTTGTAGTCCAGTAGAAGCAGCTTCGGCTCAGAATTGAAGGACCCAGGTTAACTCCTCACAAGATACAGGCAATCTGACACTCCCCTTTACACCTGCTGACTATTTACCTAGCAATAAACATGGATTCCTAGGTTCTAGTCGACTGTTATGAGAGGCATTCTGGGAGACGATAATATAATTCAGACATGGCTGGGTCTTGAAATGAGCCGAGGCAACACACATGTCCTAGCCTTTATGACATTTTATTTCGAAGACATTTCGTCCACCAGGAACGAAACAAGTTGATAAATTCACTGGTGGATGAAACGTCTTCACAACGAAGCGCCATAAAGAATAAAAGGCACAATACTGTAACTGGAACAATACACAAATAACCCGCACATAGGAGAGAGGAGCATACCACGACGTTTCGGTCCGACTTGGACCATGTACGGGTTATCATTTTTACATACTGCCGGTATACTCTACCAATGTATTACCAAACTCAACCATATAAAGAAACATTAATAAAGCAATGGCAATGGGTTTTGCTTGACTCGTCTTCATAACCCACTGTTTCCAGTGTTATCTCAGGGTACTGCTTCTCTCACAGTCATTTAAGACTTACACCAACTAAGAATGATACATTCTCGTCCTCAGACTACCCCTCCTGCTTCTCCAGTTCGCCCCACAATCGACTAGCTGCTGGGTTAAGCCCTGCCACTATCTATTCTACTCGTAATCTTCCTGTCGCCAATCTACTCTTCCCATATCCCCCACTTCTCCGCTCACTCCACAAGGGTCTTTCCTAAACATTTTTGTCTTCTCTTACAGGACGTCAAAGATGTCATTTTATTTGTCTTATAGGGGTGTCAAACGTGTCCTTTTTTTTTGTCTTATAGAACGTCAAACGTGTCATTTTTTTTATCTTATAGGACCTCAAGCGTGTCAATTTTTTTCTTGTACATATTAGATTCACTACGCAGGGGCGTCTGTTAACGTGCAACGATAATTTAGCTGTTTATAAATGTGAAGAAGACAGCTTGCAAGCTAATTAGGGACCTGAGAGGAAGTAGGTTAGGTAAGATTCGTGAGGAGGTGTTTCCTGACGAGGGTCTTAGTCACATGATGACCCGCCATTGGAACTTTTAGTCATCTGACCGAGGCCTGGAGGGTAGCTCCATCTCCTAGAGGCGAGAGACCTTTCACCCGCATAATTTATTTGAAGAAAGCTGAGTGTATTCGAGAAAAAGTCAAAGAGTTGTGTATAATAGAGCCTGTGTCTGGCTATAGACACTGTGTGTGTGTGTGTGTGTGTGTGTGTGTGTGTGTGTGTGTGTGTGTGTGTGTGTGTGTGTGTGTGTGTGTGTGTATGTGTGTGTGTGTGTGTGTGTGTGTGTGTGTGTGTGTCTGTCTGTCTGTCTGTCTGTCTGTTTGTCTGTGTCTGTGGGAGTGCGCATGTTAGGCTCACTATCTGAAATGCGTTGTAGTCTCTGGCTCACGAGACTGCGTAATGTATGAATAATAATAATAATTATACTACTACTACTACTACTACTACTACTACTACTACTACTACTACTATAATAATAATAATAATAATAATAATAATAATAATAATAATAATAATAATAATAATTATTATTATTATTATTATTATTATTATTATTATTAGTAGTAGTAGTAGTAGTAGTAGTAGTAGTAGTAGTAGTAGTAGTAGTAGTAGTAGTAGTAGTAGTAGTAGTAGTAGTATTGCTGTTGTCGTTGTTATTACAGTGATTAAGCTCTAAAGCAGTAAGAGTCACACAGCACCAGTCCCTCTGAACAAGAGCTCGTTGCAAACATAAATGTCCTTCCTGTACTAACAAATACCTCCATCACTAGTACTAACAAGTACCTCTAGCAGGTCGTACCTTCACAGCTTCCAGGTGCTGTGCGATCATTATGCATTTAGCTCATCACCATAATTTCGATGTTCACATTGGTAGAATCTCTGTGATTTCCATCCCTGTAAGCTGGTAAGTACAACATTGACGTTCCATCGGTCGTGTTTGCTTCATTACGGACTGGCTAGTCGTACATCAGTCCGTGGTTCTTGAAGAGTTGCAACTCCGTTGCACATGGCTTGTCGTGTCTCCGTCACCATCGCCTGGGTGGTCGTACCTTTGACCAGTCGTGGTTGGATGCCCCGTGGGTGGGTAGGTGACCCAGAGTGGGGTGTGGGTATTCAATTTTGCGAACGAGTGTAGCGTGTGGCAGGCTTAGAGGACCATCCCTCACGACCAACTAACAGCTGAAAGATCTTCACTAAGTGCGTCCCGCTGGAAGTAAATCGCATCGAGCACTCGAACGGCCATTCACCTGCCACACAAACACTGCTCTGTGTATGTTACTATCCCTCGACATGTGGGAGAGGGCTCCTCTTGTCTATTTAGCGAGGTACCGTTCAGGCTACCGAGAGCCAGGCCCTGAATTTATGCCCTCAAATATATTAAGTCAGAATTCCTCCGAGTGGAGCCTGTACAAAACATCATAATGAGAACAAACATTCTTGGGCAAGTAAATCATGACCGGCTTGGCTGCCTGTTTTTCTTATATATTTTCCTTGCAAATTATCAAAACTTTTGATATTATTTACGGGCGACGAGACCCAGGCAGAGAGACTAGATTTTCCGTCTCGCTATCAGTATACAGAGGAATGAGTCTTCACTCTTTCTTGTGATAAATGACCCACACTGGTCTCGCACTACACATTAATACAATAATAATAATATGCTCTCAGTAGGTTAATATACCACTGCATGTATACAATATACATACACACACACACACATACACACACACACACACACACACACACACACACACACACCCACACACACACACACACACACACACACACCCCCACACACACACACACACACACACACATATATATATATATATATATATATATATATATATATATATATATATATATATATATATATATTCTTTTTTGGGTCACCCTGCCTCGGTGGGAGACGGCCGACTTGTTGAAAAAAAAAAAAAAAAAAATATATATATATATATATATATATATATATATATATATATATATATATATATATATATATATATATATATATAACATGATCTATGGCACAGCACTACAGCTGTATCAGCAGGACAAAACTAAACACAAAATTTCTGGAAGCAGCCACCATTTCCTTTTATCTGAATGTAAGGACCAAAAATAAGGAAGTACGCACACTGGCAGGTGCCATCACTCGTATTGTACGTGGCGTACATATGAAAAAAAATTCTATGGGATAGACTTAGATCCTTCTGCAGTCCTATCATTTGTACATCTGTACTTAATATACATTGTTGCTTGAACTCTCTCTCTCTCTCTCTATCTCTCTCTCTCTCTCTCTCTCTCTCTCTCTCTCTCTCTCTCTCTCTCTCTCTCTCTCTCTCTCTCTCTCTCTCTCTCTCTCTCTCTCTCTCTCTCTCTCTCTCTCTCCATGTTCTCACTTATTTCCTCACCTGTGACCTCTCCAGACCTGACCTCGGGGTAAAATAAAAAATACAAGGAAGCCATTACCTGGGTAGTGGTGCGGATAGTGGTGCGGGTGGGAAGCGGTCTGAGTACTGGTTTAGGCAATAGTGGTGCAGATAATGGTGCAAGTATTTGTACGTTTGATGTAAACATTTATCATAAAATGTGGTGCATCATGAACTTGTAAATCTTTACGCCTTTCCGACCAGATCACCGCCACAGAAAACCCCATTTACCCAGCACCACCACCACCACCACCACCACCACCACCACCACCACCACCACCACCACCACCACCACCACCACCACCACCACCACCACCACCACCACCACTACAATACACCTCACCCACCACCACCACCACCACCACAATGCACCACACCCACCACCACCACCACAATACATCTCACCCACCACCACCACCACCACAATACACCTCACCCACCACTACCACTACAATACACCTCACCCACCACCACCACCACTACAATACACCTCACCCACCACCACCACCACAATACACCTCACCCACCACCACCACCACTACAATACACCTCACCCACCACCACCACCACCACCACAATGCACCACACCCACCACCACCACCACAATACATCTCACCCACCACCACCACCACCACAATACACCTCACCCACCACCACCACAATACACCTCACCCACCACCACCACAATACACCTCACCCACCACTACCACTACAATACACCTCACCCACCACCACCACCACAATACACCTCACCCACCACCACCACCACAATACACCTCACCCACCA
The DNA here is from genome assembly GCF_038502225.1 of Cherax quadricarinatus. NCBI lineage: Eukaryota > Metazoa > Arthropoda > Malacostraca > Decapoda > Parastacidae > Cherax > Cherax quadricarinatus. The sequence continues at coordinate 9,035,856 of NC_091351.1, forward strand.
CCACCACCACAATACACCTCACCCACCACCACCACCACCACCACCACCACAATACACCTCACCCACCACTACAATACACCTCACCCATCACCATCACCACCACAATACACCTTACCCACCACTACCACTACAATACACCTCACCCACCACCACCACTACAATACACCTCATCCACCACCACCACTATAATACACCTCACCCACCACCACCACCACCACAATACACCTCACCCACCACTACCACTACAATACACCTCACCCACCACCACCACTACAATACACCTCACCCACCACCACCACTGCAATACACCTCACCCACCACCACCACCACCACCACCACCACCACCACCACCACCACCACCACCACCACCACCACCACCACCACCACCACCACCACCACAATACACCTCACCCACCACTACCACTACAATACACCTCACCCACCACCACCACTACAATACATCTCATCCACCACCACCACTACAATACACCTCACCCACCACCACCACCACCACAATACACCTCACCCACCACTACCACTACAAAACACCTCATCCACCACCACTACAATACACCTCATCCACCACCACCACTACGATACACCTCATCCACCACCACCACTACAATACACCTCACCCACCACCACCACCACTACAATACACCTCACCCACCACTACCACTACAGTACACCTCACTCACCACCACCACTACAATACACCTCATCCACCACCACCACTACGATACACCTCATCCACCACCACCACTACAATACACCTCACCCACCACCACCACCACCACAATACACCTCACCCACCACTACCACTACAGTACACCTCACCCACCACCACCACTACAATACACCTCATCCACCACCACCACTACGATACACCTCATCCACCACCACAACTACAATACACCTCATCCACCACCACCACTACAATACACCTCATCCACCACCACCACTACAATACACCTCATCCACCACCACCACCACAATACACCTCATCCACCACCACCACTACAATACACCGCACCCACCACCACCACCACTACAATATGCATCAGTCTCTGGAGTCACTTACTCAATAATTCTCTCAGTATTATTCCATTCCAAACTTCAAGAAGATTAACAGACATACTTGAAGAATTAACTGACTTTATATACAGTGTATATACACTGAGATATATACACCTCTTAGTGTATATACACTGAGATATATACACCTCTCAGTGTATATACACTAAGAGATATACACCTCTCAGTGTATATACACTGAGAGATATACACCTCTCAGTGTATATACACTGAGATACATACACCTCTCAGTCTATATACACTGAGATACATACACCTCTCAGTGTATATACACTGAGATACATACACCTCTCAGTGTATATACACTGAGAGATATACACCTCTCAGTGTATATACACTGAGAGATATACACCTCGCAGTGTATATACACTGAGATACATACACCTCTCAGTGTATATACACTGAGATACATATACCTCTCAGTGTATATACACTGAGATACATACACCTCTCAGTTTATATACACTGAGATACATACACCTCTCAGTGTATATACACTGAGAGATATACACCTCTCAGTGTATATACACTGAGAGATATACACCTCTCAGTGTATGTACACTGAGAGACATGCACCTCTCAGTGTATATACACTGAGATACATACACCTCTCAGTGCATATACACTGAGATACATACACCTCTCAGTGTATATACACTGAGAGATAAATACCTCTCAGTGTATATACACTGAGATACATACACCTCTCAGTGTATATTCACTGAGATACATACACCTCTCAGTCTATATACACTGAGATACATACACCTCTCAGTCTATATACACAGAGATACATACACCTCTCAGTGTATATACACTGAGAGATACACACCTCTCAGTGTATATACACTGAGAGATATACACCTCTCAGTGTATATACACTGAGATGCATACACCTCTCAGTGTATATACACTGAGATACATACACCTCTCAGTGTATATACACTGAGATACATACACCTCTCAGTGTATATACACTGAGAGATATACACCTCTCATTGTATATACACTGAGATACATGCACCTCTCAGTGTATATACACTGAGATACATACACCTCTCAGTGTATATACACTGAGATACATACACCTCTCAGTGTATATACACTGAGATACATACACCTCTCAGTGTATATACACTGAGATACATACACCTCTCAGTGTATATACACTGAGATACATACACCTCTCAGTGTATATACACTGAGATACATACACCTCTCAGTGTATATACACTGAGATACATACACCTCTCAGTGTATATACACTGAGATACATACACCTCTTAGTGTATATACACTGAGAGATATACACCTCTCAGTGTATATACACTGAGATACATACACCTCTCAGTGTATATACACTGAGATACATACACCTCTCAGTGTATATACACTGAGATACATACACCTCTCAGTGTATATACACTGAGATACATACACCTCTTAGTGTATATACACTGAGAGATATACACCTCTCAGTGTATATACACTGAGATACATACACCTCTCAGTGTATATACACTGAGATACATACACCTCTCAGTGTATATACACTGAGATACATACACCTCTCAGTGTATATACACTGAGATACATACACCTCTCAGTGTATATACACTGAGATACATACACCTCTCAGTGCTTATATGTAATCTGAGTCTGAAAATAAGGAAGATATTTTTTCTCTAATAAAGTGGTAAATACACTGGAAAAATGGCAGACGTAACGAGGACTAGCATAATACATACCTAAATACATATATACATTTACATATAGAATACATACATTTAAAAAAATATAATATATACCTTTGCAAATCGAGGATATACGATATTGTGACTTTTACTCTGTAAAA
>NC_091351.1:9041305-9124589 GCF_038502225.1 Cherax quadricarinatus
TGGTGAAGGAGGGTGAGTGGTGAAGGAGGGTGGGTGGTGAAGGAGGGTGAGTGGTGAAGGAGGGTGAGTGGTGATGGAGGGTGGGTGGTGAAGGAGGGAGAGTGGTGAAGGAGGGTGAGTGGTGAAGGAGAGTGAGTGGTGAAGGAGGGTGAGTGATGAAGGAGGGTGATGGTGAAGGAGGGTGGGTGGTGAAGGAGGGTGAGTGGTGAAGGAGGGTGAGTGGTGAAGGAGGGTGAGTGGTGAAATAGGGTGAGTGGTGAAGGAGGGTGAGTGGTGAAGGAGGGTGAGTCTTGAAGGAGGGTGAGTGGTGAAGGAGGGTGAGTGGTGAAGGAGGGTGAGTGGTGAAGGAGAGTGAGTGGTGAAGGAAGGTGAGTGGTGAAGGAGCGTGAGTGGTGAAGGAGCGTGAGTGGTGAAGGATGGTGATGGTGAAGGAGGGTAATGGTGAAGGAGGGTGGGTGGTGAAGGAGGGTGAGTGGTGAAGGAGGGTGGGTGGTGAAGGAGGGTGAGTGGTGAAGGAGGGTGAGTGGTGAAGGAGGGTGATGGTGAAGGAGGGTGGGTGGTGAAGGAGGGTGATGGTGAAGGAGGGTGGGTGGTGAAGGAGGGTGTGTGTTGAAGAAGGGTATTGGTGAAGGAGGGTGGGTGGTGAAGGAAGGTGATGGTGAAGGAGGGTGGGTGGTGAAGGAAGGTGATGGTGAAGGAGGGTGAGTGGTGAAGGAGGGTGGGTGGTGAAGGAGGGTGATGGTGAAGGAGGGTGAGTGGTGAAGTAGGGTGAGTGGTGAAGGAGGGTGAGTGGTGAAGGAGGGTGAGTGGTGAAGGAGGGTGGGTGGTGAAGTAGGGTGATGGTGAAGGAGGGTGAGTGTTGAAGGAGGGTGGGTGGTGAAGAAGGGTGAGTGAAGGAGGGTGAGTGGTGAAGGAGGGTGATGAAGGAGGGTGGGTGGTGAAGGAGGGTGAGTGGTGAAGGAGGGTGAGTGGTGAAGTGAGGTGGTGAAGGAGGGTGAGTGGTGAAGGAGAGTGATGGTGAAGGAGGGTGGGTGGTGAAGGAGGGTGAGTGGTGAAGGAGGGTGAGTGGTGAAGGAGGGTGAGTGGTGAATGAGGGTGAGTGGTGAAGGAGGGTGAGTGGTGAAGGAGGGTGAGGGGTGAAGGAGGGTGAGTGGTGAAGGAGGGTGAGTGGTGAAGGAGGGTGAGTGGTGAAGGAAGGTGATGGTGAAGGAGGGTGGGTGGGAAGGAGGGTGAGTGGTGAAGGAGGGTGAGTGGTGAAGGAGGGTGGGTGGTGAAGTAGGGTGAGTGGTGAAGGAGGGTGAGTGGTGAAGGAGGGTGATGGTGAAGGAGGGTGGTGGTGAAGGAGGGTGAGTGGTGAAGTAGGGTGATGGTGAAGGAGGGTGGGTGGTGAAGGAGGGTGAGTGGTGAAGGAGGGTGAGTGGTGAAGGAGGGTGAGTGTGGTGAAGGAGGGTGAGTGGTGAAGGAGGGTGATGGTGAAGGAGGGTGGGTGGTGAAGGAGGGTGAGTGGTGAAGGAGGGTGAATGGTGAAGGAGGGTGAGTGGTGAAGGAGGGTGAGTGGTGAAGGAGGGTGAGTGGTGAAGGAGGGTGAGTGGTGAAGGAGGGTGAGTGGTGAAGGAGGGTGAGTGGTGAAGGCGGGTGAGTGGTGAAGGAGGGTGAGTGGTGAAGGAGTGTGATGGTGAAGGAGGGTGGGTGGTGAAGGAGGGTGAGTGGTGAAGGAGGGTGCTTGGTGAAGGAGGGTGAGTGGTGAAGGAGGGTGATAGTGAAGGAGGGTGGGTGGTGAAGGAGGGTGAGTGGTGAAGGAGGGTGAGTGGTGAAGGAGGGTGGGTGGTGAAGGAGGGTGGGTGGTGAAGGAGGGTGAGTGGTGAAGGAGGGTGAGTGGTGAAGGAGGGTGATGGTGAAGGAGGGTGGGTGGTAAAGGAGGGTGAGTGGTGAAGGAGGGTGAGTGGTGAAGGAGGGTGAGTGGTGAAGGAGGGTGATGGTGAAGGAGGGTGGGTGGTGAAGGAGGGTGAGTGGTGAAGTAGGGTGATGGTGAAGGAGGGTGAGTGGTGAAGGAGGGTGATGGTGAAGGAGGGTGGGTGGTGTAGGTGGGTGATGGTGAAGGAGGGTGAGTGGTGAAGGAGGGTGAGGGTGTAGGAGGGTGGGTGGTGAAGGAGGGTGAGTGGTGAAGGAGGGTGAGTGGTGAAGGAGGGTAAGTGGTGAAGGAGGGTGATGGTGAAGGAGGGTGATGGTGAAGGAGGGTGGGTGGTGAAGGAGGGTGTGTGGTGAAGGAGGGTGATTGTGAAGGAGGGTGGGTGGTGAAGGAGAGTGGGTGGTGAAGGAGGGTGAGTGGTGAAGGAGGGTGAGTGGTGAAGGAGGGTGAGTGGTGAAGGAGGGTGGGTGGTGAAGGAGGGTGGGTGGTGAAGGAGGGTGATGGTGAAGGAGGGTGAGTGTTGAAGGAGGGTGGGTGGTGAAGAAGGGTGAGTGGTGAAGGAGGGTGAGTGGTGAAGGAGGGTGAGTGGTGAAGGAAGGTGATGGTGAAGGAGGGTGGGTGGTGAAGGAGGGTGAGTGGTGAAGGAGGGTGAGTGGTGAAGGAGGGTGGGTGGTGAAGGAGGGTGATGGTGAAGGAGGGTGAGTGTTGAAGGAGGGTGGGTGGTGAAGAAGGGTGAGTGGTGAAGGAGGGTGAGTGGTGAAGGAGGGTGATGGTGAAGGAGGGTGGGTGGTGAAGGAGGGTGAGTGGTGAAGGAGGGTGAGTGGTGAAGGAGGGTGGGTGGTGAAGGAGGGTGAGTGGTGAAGGAGAGTGATGGTGAAGGAGGGTGGGTGGTGAAGGAGGGTGAGTGGTGAAGGAGGGTGAGAGGTGAAGGAGGGTGAGTGGTGAAGGAGGGTGAGTGGTGAAGGAGGGTGAGTGGTGAAGGAGGGTGAGGGGTGAAGGAGGGTGAGTGGTGAAGGAGGGTGAGTGGTGAAGGAGGGTGAGTGGTGAAGGAAGGTGATGGTGAAGGAGGGTGGGTGGGGAAGGAGGGTGAGTGGTGAAGGAGGGTGAGTGGTGAAGGAGGGTGGGTGGTGAAGTAGGGTGAGTGGTGAAGGAGGGTGAGTGGTGAAGGAGGGTGATGGTGAAGGAGGGTGGGTGGTGAAGGAGGGTGAGTGGTGAAGTAGGGTGATGGTGAAGGAGGGTGGGTGGTGAAGGAGGGTGAGTGGTGAAGGAGGGTGAGTGGTGAAGGAGGGTGAGTGGTGAAGGAGGGTGGGTGGTGAAGGAGGGTGAGTGGTGAAGGAGGGTGATGGTTAAGGAGGGTGGGTGGTGAAGGAGGGTGAGTGGTGAAGGAGGGTGAATGGTGAAGGAGGGTGAGTGGTGAAGGAGGGTGAGTGGTGAAGGAGGGTGAGTGGTGAAGGAGGGTGAGTGGTGAAGGAGGGTGAGTGGTGAAGGAGGGTGAGTGGTGAAGGCGGGTGAGTGGTGAAGGAGGGTGAGTGGTGAAGGAGGGTGATGGTGAAGGAGGGTGGGTGGTGAAGGAGGGTGAGTGGTGAAGGAGGGTGTTTGGTCAAGGAGGGTGAGTGGTGAAGGATGGTGATAGTGAAGGAGGGTGGGTGGTGAAGGAGGGTGAGTGGTGAAGGAGGGTGAGTGGTGAAGGAGGGTGGGTGGTGAAGGAGGGTGGGTGGTGAAGGAGGGTGAGTGGTGAAGGAGGGTGAGTGGTGAAGGAGGGTGATGGTGAAGGAGGGTGGGTGGTGGAGGAGGGTGAGTGGTGAAGGAGGGTGAGTGGTGAAGGAGGGTGGGTGGTGAAGGAGGGTGAGTGGTGAAGGAGGGTGAGTGGTGAAGGAGGGTGATGGTGAAGGAGGGTGGGTGGTGAAGGAGGGTGAGTGGTGAAGTAGGGTGATGGTGAAGGAGGGTGAGTGGTGAAGGAGGGTGATGGTGAAGGAGGGTGGGTGGTGAAGGAGGGTGATGGTGAAGGAGGGTGAGTGGTGAAGGAGGGTGATGGTGAAGGAGGGTGGGTGGTGAAGGAGGGTGAGTGGTGAAGGAGGGTGAGTGGTGAAGGTGGGTAAGTGGTGAAGGAGGGTGATGGTGAAGGAGGGTGATGGTGAAGGAGGGTGGGTGGTGAAGGAGGGTGGGTGGTGAAGGAGGGTGATTGTGAAGGAGGGTGGGTGGTGAAGGAGGGTGGGTGGTGAAGGAGGGTGAGTGGTGAAGGAGGGTGATGGTGAAGGAGGGTGGGTGGTGTAGGAGGGTGGGTGGTGAAGGAGGGTGGGTGGTGAAGGAGGGTGATGGTGAAGGAGGGTGAGTGGTGAAGGAGGGTGATGGTGAAGGAGGGTGGGTGGTGAAGGAGGGTGAGTGGTGAAGGAGGGTGAGTGGTGAAGGAAGGTGATGGTGAAGGAGGGTGTGTGGTGAAGGAGGGTGAGTGGTGAAGGAGGGTGAGTGGTGAAGGAGGGTGATGGTGAAGGAGGGTGAGTGGTGAAGGAGGGTGGATGGTGAAGGAGGGTGATGGTGAAGGAGGGTGAGTGGTGAAGGAGGGTGAGTGGTGAAGGAGGGTGATGGTGGTGAAGGAGAGTGAGTGGTGAAGGAGGGTGAGTGGTGAAGGAGGGTGAGTGGTGAAGGAGGGTGAGTGGTGAAGGAGGGTGAGTGGTGAAGGAGGGTGAGTGGTGAAGGAGGGTGAGTGGTGAAGGAGGGTGGGTGCAGAAGGAGGGTGATGGTGAAGGAGGGTGATGGTGAAGGAGGGTGGGTGGTGAAGGAGGGTGAGTGGTGAAGGAGGGTGAGTGGTGAAGGAGGGTGAGTGGTGAAGGAGGGTGAGTGGTGAAGGAGGGTGAGTGTGAAGGAGGGTGAGTGGTGAAGGAGGGTGAGTGGTGAAGGAGGGTGAGTGGTGAAGGAGGGTGGGTGGTGAAGGAGGGTGATGGTGAAGGAGGGTGATGGTGAAGGAGGGTGAGTGGTGAAGGAGGGTGATGGTGAAGGAGGGTGATGGTGATGGAGGGTGATGGTGAAGGAGGGTGATGGTGAAGGAGGGTGATGGTGAAGGAGGGTGAGTGGTGAAGGAGGGTGGGTGGTGAAGGAGGGTGATGGTGAAGGAGGGTGATGGTGAAGGAGGGTGATGGTGAAGGAGGGTGAGTGGTGAAGGAGGGTGGGTGGTGAAGGAGGGTGATGGTGAAGGAGGGTGATGGTGAAGGAGGGTGATGGTGAAGGAGGGTGAGTGGTGAAGGAGGGTGATGGAAGGGGGTGGGTGGTGAAGGAGGGTGATGGTGAAGGAGGGTGATGGTGAAGGAGGGTGATGGTGAAGGAGGGTGATGGTGAAGGAGGGTGGGTGGTGAAGGAGGGTGATGGTGAAGGAGGGTGATGGTGAAGGAGGGTGATGGTGAAGGAGGGTGGGTGGTGAAGGAGGGTGATGGTGAAGGAGGGTGATGGTGAAGGAGGGTGATGGTGAAGGAGGGTGATGGTGAAGGAGGGTGGGTGGTGAAGGAGGGTGATGGTGAAGGAGGGTGATGGTGAAGGAGGGTGGGTGGTGAAGGAGGGTGAGTGGTGAAGGAGGGTGGATGGTGAAGGAGGGTGGTGGTGAAGGAGGTGGGTGGTGAAGGAGGGTGGTGGTGAAGGAGGGTGAGTGGTGAAGGAGGGTGGGTGGTGAAGGAGGGTGGGTGGTGAAGGAGGGTGGATGGTGAAGGAGGGTGGTGGTGAAGGAGGGTGGGTGGTGAAGGAGGGTGGGTGGTGAAGGAGGGTGGGTGGTGAAGGAGGGTGGTGGTGAAGGAGGGTGGTGGTGAAGGAGGGTGAGTGGTGAAGGAGGGTGGGTGGTGAAGGAGGGTGGGTGGTGAAGGAGGGTGGGTGGTGATGGTGGGTGGTGGTGAAGGAGGGTGGTGGTGAAGGAGGGTGAGTGGTGAAGGAGGGTGGGTGGTGAAGGAGGGTGGGTGGTGAAGGAAGGTGGATGGTGAAGGAGGGTGGTGGTGAAGGAGGGTGGGTGGTGAAGGAGGGTGGGTGGTGAAGGAGGGTGATGGTGAAGGAGGGTGGGTGGTGAAGGAGGGTGGGTGGTGAAGGAGGGTGGATGGTGAAGGAGGGTGGTGGTGAAGGAGGGTGGGTGGTGAAGGAGGGTGGATGATGAAGGAGGGTGGTGGTGAAGGAGGGTGGGTGGTGAAGGAGGGTGGGTGGTGAAGGAGGGTGGTGGAGAAGGAGGGTGGTGGAGAAGGAGGGTGGTGGAGAAGGAGGGTGGTGGAGAAGGAGGGTGGTGGAGAAGGAGGGTGGTGGAGAAGGAGGGTGGTGGAGAAGGAGGGTGGTGGAGAAGGAGGGTGGTGGAGAAGGAGGGTGGGTGGTGAAGGAGGGTGGGTGGTGAAGGAGGGTGGGTGGTGAAGGAGGGTGGTGGTGAAGGAGGGTGGTGGTGAAGGAGGGTGATGGTGAAGGAGGGTGGTGGTGAAGGAGGGTGATGGTGAAGGAGGGTGGGTGGTGAAGGAGGGTGATGGTGAAGGAGGGTGGGTGGTGAAGGAGGGTGGGTGGTGAAGGAGGGTGATGGTGAAGGAGGGTGGTGGTGAAGGAGGGTGGTGGTGAAGGAGGGTGATGGTGAAGGAGGGTGGTGGTGAAGGAGGGTGATGGTGAAGGAGGGTGGGGGGTCAAGGAGGGTGGGTGGTGAAGGAGGGTGGTGGTGAAGGAGGGTGATGGTGAAGGAGGGTGGTGATGAAGGAGGGTGGTGGTGAAGGAGGGTGATGGTGAAGGAGGGTGGTGGTGAAGGAGGGTGGTGGTGAAGGAGGGTGATGGTGAAGGAGGGTGGTGGTGAAGGAGGGTGGTGGTGAAGGAGGGTGGTGGTGAAGGAGGGTGGTGGTGAAGGAGGGTGATGGTGAAGGAGGGTGGTGGTGAAGGAGGGTGGTGGTGAAGGAGGGTGATGGTGAAGGAGGGTGGTGGTGAAGGAGGGTGATGGTGAAGGAGGGTGGTGGTGAAGGAGGGTGGTGGTGAAGGAGGGTGATGGTGAAGGAGGGTGATGGTGAAGGAGGGTGGTGGTGAAGGAGGGTGATGGTGAAGGAGGGTGGTGGTGAAGGAGGGTGGTGGTGAAGGAGGGTGATGGTGAAGGAGGGTGATGGTGAAGGAGGGTGGTGGTGAAGGAGGGTGATGGTGAAGGAGGGTGGTGGTGAAGGAGGGTGGGTGGTGAAGGAGGGTGGGTGGTGAAGGAGGGTGATGGTGAAGGAGGGTGGGTGGTGAAGGATGGTGGGTTGTGAAGGAGGGTGATGGTGAAGGAGGGTGGGTGGTGAAGGAGGGTGGTTGGTGAAGGAGGGTGATGGTGAAGGAGGGTGGGTGGTGAAGGAGGGTGGGTGGTGAAGGAGGGTGATGGTGAAGGAGGGTGGGTGGTGAAGGAGGGTGGTGGTGAAGGAGGGTGGGTGGTGAAGGAGGGTGGGAGGTGAAGGAGGGTGGGTGGTGAAGGAGGGTGATGGTGAAGGAGGGTGGGTGGTGAAGGAGGGTGGGTGGTGAAGGAGGGTGATGGTGAAGGAGGGTGGGTGGTGAAGGAGGGTGGGTGGTGAAGGAGGGTGTTGGTGATGGAGGGTGGGGGGTGAAGGTGGGTGGTGGTGAAGGAGGGTGGGTGGTGAAGGTGGGTGGGTGGTGAAGGTGGGTGGGTGGTGAAGGAGGGTGATGGTGAAGGAGGGTGGTGGTGAAGGAGGGTGATGGTGAAGGAGGGTGGTGGTGAAGGAGGGTGGGTGGTGAAGGAGGGTGGGTGGTGAAGGAGGGTGATGGTGAAGGAGGGTGGGTGGTGAAGGAGGGTGGGTGGTGAAGGAGGGTGATGGTGAAGGAGGGTGGGTGGTGAAGGTGGGGGGGGGGTGAAGGAGGGTGATGGTGAAGGAGGGTGGGTGGTGAAGGAGGGTGGGTGGCGAAGGAGGGTGATGGTGAAGGAGGGTGGGTGGTGAAGGAGGGTGGTGGTGAAGGAGGGTGGGTGGTGAAGGAGGGTGGGTGGTGAAGGAGGGTGGGTGGTGAAGGAGGGTGATGGTGAAGGAGGGTGGGTGGTGAAGGAGGGTGGGTGGTGAAGGAGGGTGATGGTGAAGGAGGGTGGTTGGTGAAGGAGGGTGGGTGGTGAAGGATGGTGATGGTGAAGGAGGGTGGGTGGTGAAGGAGGGTGGTGGTGAAGGAGGGTGGGTGGTGAAGGAGGGTGATGGTGAAGGAGGGTGGTGGTGAAGGAGGGGTGTTGGGGACGGAGGGGGGGTGGTGAAGGAGGGTGGGTGGTGAAGGAGGGTGATGGTGAAGGAGGGTGGTGGTGAAGGAGGGTGATGGTGAAGGAGGGTGGGTGGTGAAGGAGGGTGAGTGGTGAAGGAGGGTGATGGTGAAGGAGGGTGATTGTTAAGGAGGGTGGGTGGTGAAGGAGGGTGGGTGGTGAAGGAGGGTGATGGTGAAGGAGGGTGGGTGGTGCAGGAGGGTGGGTGGTGAAGGAGGGTGATGGTGAAGGAGGGTGGGTGGTGAAGGAGGGTGGGTGGTGAAGGAGGGTGGGTGGTGAAGGAGGGTGATGGTGAAGGAGGGTGGTGGTGAAGGAGGGTGGGTGGTGAAGGAGGGTGGGTGGTGAAGGAGGGTGATGGTGAAGGAGGGTGAGTGGTGAAGGAGGGTGATGGTGAAGGAGGGTGATGGTGAAGGAGGGTGATGGTGAAGGAGGGTGAGTGGTGAAGGAGGGTGATGGTGAAGGAGGGTGGGTGGTGAAGGAGGGTGGGTGGTGAAGGAGGGTGATGGTGAAGGAGGGTGAGTGGTGAAGGAGGGTGATGGTGAAGGAGTGTGGGTGGTGAAGGAGGGTGGGTGGTGAAGGAGGGTGATGGTGAAGGAGGGTGAGTGGTGAAGGAGGGTGATGGTGAAGGAGGGTGGGTGGTGAAGGAGGGTGGTGACTGAGGGTAGTCCTTGGGTCTAATGTTCAAAATATGGAAATAAAACAGCAGGGGTTGATGATCCCCCCATGAGAAGATTATCCCGTGGAGTGTGTGTCTGTGTACTTACCTACCTGTGGTTGCATGGGTCAATTCACAGCTCCTGGCCCCGCTTCTTCGCTAGTCGCTACTAGGTCACTCTCTCCCAGTGTGTGTGTGTGTGTGTGTGTGTGTGTGTGTGTGTGTGTGTGTGTGTGTGTGTGTGTGTGTGTGTGTGTGTGGTGTACGTGTGTGTTTTCGTTCATTACAACTCCAGAGTAATCTCTGACACAACTTAAGACGACATTATCTCTCCTTCAGGTGAAAAGGGTATCTTGTTAGAACGAAACTATCTGAGAAATTTCTTATTGTTTTATGTGTCTCATTTCAAAACAGTCTATTGTGGAGTAACTTTCGTTCTCACTCTGTCCGTCTCTGTCTGTCTGTCTGTCTCTCTCTCTCTCTCTCTCTCTCTCTCTCTCTCTCTCTCTCTCTCTCTCTCTCTCTCTCTCTCTCTCTCTCTCTCTCTCTCTCTCTCTCTCTCTCGTGAAGTTACGTGAGTCTGAGTGAGGTCGTTAGTATTTTGGGGATTGTTTGTGTTGTAGGATCTTGTAGGATCCTTCTACACGAACTTCCCTTACTTCCCAATGCTGAGCTTAATCTACTCTTTCCTTCTAGCAACACTATCCTTCTAGTAACACTATCTTTCTAGCAACACTATCCTTCTAGCAACACTATCCTTCTAGCAACACTATTCTTCTAGCAACACTATCCTTCTAGCAACACTATCCTTCTAGCAACACTATTCTTCTAGCAACACTATCCTTCTAGCAACACTATCCTTCTAGCAACACTATCCTTCTAGCAACATTATCCTTCTAGCAACACTATTCTTCTAGCAACACTATCCTTCTAGCAACACTATCCTTCTAGCAACACTATCCTTCTAGCAACACTATCCTTCTAGCAACACTATTCTTCTAGCAACACTATTCTTCTAGCAACACTATTCTTCTAGCAACACTATCCTTCTAGCAACACTATCCTTATAGCAACACTACCCTTCTAGCAACACTATCCTTCTAGCAACACTATCATTCTAGCAACACTATCCTTATAGCAACACTATCCTTCTAGCAACACTATCCTTCTAGCAACACTATTCTTCTAGCAACACTATCCTTCTAGCAACACTATCCTTCTAGCAGCACTATTCTTCTATCAACACTATTCTTCTAGCAACACTATCCTTCTAGCAACACTATCCTTCTAGCAACACTATCCTTCTAGCAACACTATCCTTCTAGCAACACTATCCTTCTAGCAACACTATCCTTCTAGCAACACTATCCTTCTAGCAACACTATTCTTCTAGCAACACTATTCTTCTAGCAACACTATTCTTCTAGCAACACTATCCTTCTAGCAACATTATTCTTCTAGCAACACTATCCTTCTAGCAACACTATCCTTCTAGCAACACTATCCTTCCTTACTACTCTCCTCCCTTATAATCTCCTTCCTCACTATACTCCTTCAGTATCACTATCCTTCATCACTATACTCCTCCAGTAACAATATCCTTCCTTATCACCTTCCTCCAACAACATTATCCTTCCTCACTACCCTCCTCCAACAACACTATCTCTCCTCACTACCCTCCCCTAACAACAGTATCCTTCCTCACTACCCTCCTCCAACAACACTATCCTTCCTCACTACCCTCCTCCAACAACACTATCCTTCCTAACTACCCTCCTCCAACAACACTATCTCTCCTCACTACCCTTCTCCAACAACACTGTCCTTCCTCACTACCCTTCTCCAACAACACTATCCTTCCTCAGTACGCTTCTCCAACAACACTATCCTTCCTCACTCCCCTCCTCCAACAACACTATCCTTCCTCTCTACCCTTCTCCAACAACACTATCTCTCCTCACTACCCTCCTCCAACAACACTATCTCTCCTCACTACCCTCCTCCAACAACACTATCTCTCCTCACTACCCTTCTCCAACAACACTACCCTTCCTCATTACCCTCCTCCAACAAATGTTTCGCCACTGTGAGGCAAAACATATCCAGAATAAAGAGACCCAGATGCTGGAAACGTCCAGACAGACAACGTACTCTTTGGAAACATCTTCAAATATCCAACTGACCATAATGGATATCTGGGAGTTAGGCGATGGCTGTGGGTCGCATCCTGTGGGGGTGAGCTAAGGAAATGAGCATTATTAGGAACCCAGGTATAGTCTAATGGCCTGCGCACCTGGTTGTAGCACGATAACCAAAGTAGAAACGAGGGACGAGCAAAAAGCAGAATAAAGAGTAAATACTTATATACCCTTCGCCAAAGAACAAGCAATGTATGAACAATATATACAGAGGATATGTACAGTAAATCTACCAGTGTTGATTCACAAGTGTCCCACATCGCTTCACAACTTTGGTTGGTTTCCTTGTGATTAGCTGGTTGAACTAAGGTGCTAGCATAAGGGGGGGGGGCCCTACTCATCATACTCTTAGCACCTGGTTCAGTGGTCTTAAGGGAATACCTATATGGATATGTGACATACACCAAATAAATTATAACATATTCTTAGCATGGCACAGGTTTTAATGGAAATAAGCCACAGTGACTGGGTAACTATTTGAGGTTAATAATCTAGTTTTTTTCTTCCTGAAGGGAAATAAGTGACACAACCCGCACATAGGAGGAAGAAAATTTATGATGAGGTTTCGGTCCAACGTGGACCATTAACTAGTCTGACGAACACACGAAGGTAAGGGAGCTAGCATGTTGTTCCAGTCACGGTATTGCGCCTTTGTGTCCGAAGTAAGTTACGTTACCTGTCTTTATGAGTTATCCTACGTAATTTTCACATACAATATGTTACTATGCAAGACAACTGTAATTACGCAAAAGTTGCTTAACTGTACCTGTGTAAAATGTACCTATATAAACTAGCTCGACGCTGGAGAGAGTGAAATTTAAACTGTAAACCAAATCCTTTGCGTGGTTGCCCCACCTGTGAAGCAAGATCGTGGATGAATACGAATGATAAGGATGTAAGATGATTTATTTTTCGTTTCTAATTTCTGTATAATGGTACGATAAACAGTGTTGTGGAAGCTGGTTACAAAGAGTATGTGCAAAACGTAAGTTTTTAATCAGGTTTCTTATCCACTGATGAGGGGCTTCTCTCTACCTGCACTCCTCTCCTGCATCACCCTGCAGTTTTCAGATATAACGACACGTGAATTTATAGACTTTGTATATATTCTGATGAGTATGTCTCTCTTATTATCCGTGTACACTGTGAGCAACAGTGGAGTGGTACATATGTCGGTACATAATTAACGCGCACATAGGAGAAAGAAACTTATTACGACTTTTCGGTCCGACTTAGATCATTAACTAACACACTAACACACGAAGGTAAGGGAGCCAGTATATTGTTCCAGTCACGGTACGTATTGTGCCTTTCTTTTATACTTTATATCTCAATAGACACACTCAGAGTATACTGTAATCGCACTGAGCCCATACTTGAGATTAAAGTATTGTTGAATGGTTGTGAACAGGTGATATGCAGCCTTAATGACCTTTGTGTGGCGATTAGCTTTAAGTCTAATTAACCAACCGATATGTATGTGCCGTGTTAATTGTATCTCTTAATCAAGACTTCTCTGTTTTGTTTGATACCAATGCTCGTGGATTACAAAAAAGGATCGTCTCGGCTGTCTCCTTAGGGATACTGCGTTGTCGATTCTCAACTCGTATCTCTCTGGTAGGTCATATCAAGCAGTAGTCAATGATTCTGTTTATGAGCCTTCACCATTGTCCTGTGGCGTTGCTCAGGGCTGTGTTCTTAGACCATTATTGTTTACTATTGGATGCTCATAGGGTTGATTAGCGTTTTTATGCTGAGGATACACACGTCTACATATAGTTTTTAAATGTAGACGATGCCAAATACTATTTAGCTCTTATTTGCCGGATATTTCTTACATGGATGGCATGTAGAAAACTGAAACTAAATGAGGGGTAAGACAAAGATTTTGATTGTCAGAAGATGGGCGTAGTTCCTAGGCCTATTGTGCATCCATATGCTCCTGGGCTACCGTCCACAGGATGGATATGGAGTCCACAATAAACTACCCACTTTGGCGGCCAAACCTAACCTCAGGGGAGTACAGCTAAGAGATTTTGGTGCCTTAGATCGTGTAGAGTCAGTTTGCAGCCCCTGGGATCAGTGAGGGATCTCGGTATCTCTCAGGATTCTCCTCTGGCATTTCTTGGACACATGAAACAAACTGTTCAATATTGTCTCCGATATAATGGCAATGAATGGTAATAGCAAACTGCCTACGATAATGAACAGAAGATCCACGTTCTAGAACAAAATTTTATTGTGAAAACATATATATATATATATATACATATATATATATATATATATATATATATATATATATATATATATATATATATATATCTATATATATATATATATCCGCCTCCACAAGCAGTCTATATAGCAATCAAACCATGAAATAAGTGGTTTTGAATTATTTACCAAACTGCAGCAGGCCAGGGTTCAACCCCACGACACATTGTCCCGCCTCATGAGACAACAACGTACATGTCACCTTATCCGCTCAGCTGGGTGCGTGATCTTTGTAGGACCGATGGCTGAGTGGATAGGATGACATGTACGTTGTGTTGTCTCATGTGTCATGGGGTCAAACCCTGGCATGCCGCAGTTTGGTAAATGATTCAAAACCACTTGTTTCGTGGTTTCATATATACAGTGGAACTTCAAACATCGAACTTTCTTCGGCCCAGAAGTCTGTTCGAGTGCCTTTACCGAATGAATTTATTCCCATCAGGAATAATGTAAATTAGATTAGTCCATTTCAGACCCTTAAAAATACACTTATAAAAGCACTTACAAAAATACACTTACATAATTGGTTGTGTTGGGAGCAGTTCGATTTTTGAGGTTCCACTGTATGTATGTAAATGTATGTATGTATAATATATATATATATATATATATATATATATATATATATATATATATATATATATATATATATGTGTGTGTGTGTGTGTGTGTGTGTGTGTGTGTGTGTGTGTGTGTGTGTGTGTGTGTGTGTGTGTGTGTGTGTGTGTGTGTGTGTGTGTGTTAAAATCTTCATAGGGGGGGAAAATATATCCCGGTTCAGTCTTGGTGTGCACCGTGTCTTTTCTTCACGCTAGCTGGCAGTACGCCATTTAGATCCATAATAACACGTGTATCGGAGACAACGGGTGGACCTTCCGTGTGTCCGCTGGTTGGTGGAGCGGGCGACGTCTCACTGGCGTAGTCGACGCTGATTGGCTCCTTTATCAGCCCTGCTAACAAGCTTCGCATAGGGAATGGGGCGCTGAGATGCTAATCAGGCTGTATCTACTACTGTGCCAGGACAGCATGCTAACTAAACGGATTTTTTCACATTAAAACAACACGCATTGTAAGACAAATATTTCGCTCCGTCCTGAACCAGGAGGGTGACAGCGGTTCGTCTAGGACGGACCAAAACATAGTCTATATTTCCTTTCGGAAGTTTTTCTCAGACTTCCTCCAGCCATAGTATTGTGATTTTTTACTCTAGACGGGCATTAGCAGTAGGTTAAGAAAGTTTCCTCAAACCACCTACCAAGAAATGTTCAGATAATTTGTGTGTGAATCGTGTTGCGTGGCCGTTCCTCGCTCCTTGTTTCGTGAGACCTTCCTGGGTGACGGCCTGGAAGCGTTTATACAGAAGGAAGGCAAGAAACTACATCATCAGAAACAGCAATAAGAGTAATAAGAATACAGTTACTACTATTACTACTACTACTACTACTACTAATAATAATAATAATAATAATAATAATAGTTTGCTGCTGGTACACAAACTGTATTTGTGTACCAGACTCAATGTTGTCATAAATTACCCTGAAAAATTTAGACACATGTGCAACATCTGGGAATCTTCATTGTAGACGTTTCGCCAACTAGTGGCTTTATCAATACAAATTCTAGGACATGAAATGAAGATAGTACTATATACATAAGATGAGGTAATCAGTCTCTCAGCTTTAAAGTTGGTGTTAAGAGCACCGTAGTCGTGAAAATTCTGGACCACAGGCAAGAATGCTGCTGCTTTTATACTGGCGGAAGATGGAGGGCATAGTCACTGGGAGGAGGGAATCCCCAGTGGAAGTAGGTCATACCCGAGGCACGGGTTAGTGGTGGTAGTAGTAGTAGTAGTAGTAGTAGTAGTGGTAGTCGCAGTAGTAGTAATTACCCTGGTTCCCGAAATCGGCTCGTTGTCCTGTAGTGTTCAGAATTTTCCATGAAGGGGAGGTAAGGGCGGCTTTGCTTTGTGGGAGAAATGAGTAGGAGTGGGTGTCACTGGGTGGGATTTTGGAGGTTAGTTGATGCAGGGAGTTCAGACGAGATTATGAAGTTGATTTAGAGTGAGTGGGTATGTGAGTTACAGGAAGCATTAACAGAGGTACGTGTACACATCTAGCTGCAGCTGCGGGGGGTTGGATCTCGGCTCTTGGGCCGTGTATAGAGATAGAGGAGAGTTAGGAAAAGGGGAGAAGACAATGCTGTTTCAGTAGCAGCATATGCAGTACCAGGTGTTGCTCCCTGGTGTTGCCCCGGCTCTTCTCCACGTGGTGGCCCCGGCAGTGGCTCCTGAAGGTGTCAGAGTTTGTACAAGTGATGTACCGTTTACAGTCCTATGTCAGGGGCAGCCCTATGATAAGGGCACTGTGAGTCTTCCAGTTGATGGCGTTTTCTTCGCAATCTCGCTGTTGCTTCACCCTCACTACTATCATCATCTGGGTATCCCCACCACGACCACGACCACCTGGTGGACCATTGCAATCTCCACAACCATCACGATAACCACCATTAGTCACCACTACCATCACAACCAGTGGCATCAACTTGACGACCACCATTATAATCACTACACCTGCCACAGTCGAAACCTTTGCCAATCCCTCCTCGTCGCTCTCACAATCACCACCATCTCTTCTCCAATCACCAGCCTCACCACCATCTCTCCTTCCATCACCAACCTCACCACCATCTCTTCTCCCATCACCAGCCTCACCACCACTACCACCGATTTCAGCCAATTAACACGACTTTGCCTCACTGGAGCGCTGTTATCCTTGACAAAGTATATATACAAATATTTTTCTTAAGATGCCACGTAAATCTTTAGAAACACCGAGGTAGTTTAGTTCTAGGTAGGCGGAAGCGTCTTCCCCTACACACACACACACACACACACACACACACACACACACACACACACACACACACACACACACACACACACACACACACACACAGTAGGAACAATCCAGTCTGAGGGACATAAGGTGATAATTGCAGTAATGTACAACCCACCACAGAACTGCAGGAGGCCAAGAGAAGAATACGATGAGAGCAACAGAGCAATGATCGACACACTAGCCGAGGTGGCCAGGAGAGCACACATGGGGGGAGCAAAGTTACTAGTTATGGGTGATTTCAATCACAAGGAGATTGACTGGGAAAACCTGGAGCCCCATGGGGGTCCCGAAACATGGAGAGCCAAGATGATGGATGTGGTACTGGAAAACCTCATGCATCAACATGTTAGAAACACTGCCAGAGAGAGAGGAGAGGATGAACCAGCAAGGTTGGACCTTGTATTCACCATGAGTAGTTCGGACATCGAAGGTATCATGTATGAAAGGCCCCAGGGAGCTAGTGATCATGTGGTTCTGTGCTTCGACTACATAGTTGAGCTCCAAGTGGAGAGAGTAGCAGGAATAGGCTGGGAAAAACCAAACTACAAAAGGGGGAACTACTCAGGCATGAGGAACTTCCTTCAAGACATTCAGTGGGAGAGGGAACTGACAGGAAAACCAGTACAAGAAATGATGGACTATGTAGCAACAAAATGCAAGGAGGCAGAGGAGAGGTTTGTTCCCAAGGGAAACAGAAATAATGGGAAGAACAGAACGAGTCCTTGGTTCACCCAAAGGTGTAGGGAGGCAAAAACTAGGTGTACTAGAGAATGGAAAAGGTACAGAAGACAGAGAACTCAGGAAAATAAAGAAATCAGCCGAAGAGCCAGAAACGAATATGCACAGATAAGAAGGGAGGCTCAGAGACAATATGAAAATGACATAGCATCAAAAGTAAAGACTGACCCGAAGCTGTTGTACAGCCACATCAGGAGGAAAACAACAGTCAAGGACCAGGTAATCAGACTGAGGAAGGGTGATGGGGAATTCACAAGAAACGACCGAGAGGTTTGTCAGGAGCTCAACACAAGATTTAAAGAGGTATTTACAGTGGAAACCAGTAGGACTCCAAGAAATCAGAACAGGGGGGCACACCAGCAAGTGCTGGATGAGGTACATATAACCAAGGAGGAGGTGAAGAAGCTGCTATGCGAACTTGACACCTCAAAGGCGGTGGGACCAGACAACATCTCTCCATGGGTCCTTAAAGAGGGAGCAGAAATATTGTGTGAGCCATTAACAAAGATCTTCAACACATCATTTGAAACTGGGCAACTCCCTGAGGTATGGAAAATGGCAAATGTAGTCCCAATTTTTAAAAAGGGAGACAGACATGAGGCACTAAACTACAGACCTGTATCACTAACGTGTATAGTATGCAAGGTCATGGAGAAGATCATCAGGAGGAGAGTGGTGGGGCACCTGGAAAGAAACAAGTGTATAATTGACAACCAGCACGGTTTCAGGGAAGGAAAATCCTGTGTCACAAACCTACTAGAGTTTTATGACAAGGTGACAGAAGTAAGATAAGAGAGAGAGGGGTGGATCGACTGCATATTTTTGGACTGCAAGAAGGCCTTCGACACAGTTCCTCACAAGAGGTTACTGCAAAAGCTAGAGGATCAGGCACACATAACAGGAAAGGCACTGCAATGGATCAGAGAATATCTGACAGGGAGGCAACAACGAGTCATGGTACGCGACGAGGTGTCAGAATGGGCGCCTGTGACAAGCGGGGTTCCACAGGGGTCAGTCCTAGGACCTGTGCTGTTCTTGGTATATGTGAACGACATAAAGGAAGGGATAGACTCAGAAGTGTCCTTGTTTGCAGATGATGTGAAGTTAATGAAAAGAATCAAATCGGACGAGGATCAGGCAGGACTACAAAGAGACCTGGACAGGCTACAAGCCTGGTCCAGCAACTGGCTCCTTGAATTTAACCCTGCCAAATGCAAAGTCATAAAGATTGGGGAAGGGCAAAGAAGATCGCAGACACAATATAGTTTAGATGGCCAAAGACTGCAAACCTCACTCAAGGAAAAAGATCTGGGGGTGAGTATAACACCGAGCATATCTCCTGAGGCGCACATCAATCAGATAACTGCTGCAGCATACAGGCGCCTGGCAAACCTACGGATAGCGTTCCGATACCTCAGTAAGGATTCGTTTAAGACTCTGTATACCATCTACGTCAGGCCCATACTGGAGTATGCAGCACCAGTTTGGAATCCACACCTAGTCAAGCAAGTCAAGAAATTAGAGAAAGTGCAAAGGTTTGCAACAAGACTAGTCCCAGAGCTACGGGGATTGTCCTATGAAGAAAGGTTGAGGGAAATCGGCCTGACGACACTGGAGGACAGGAGGGTCAGGGGAGACATGATAACGACATATAAAATACTGCGCGGAATAGAGGAGGTGGACAAAGACGGGATGTTCCAGAGATGGGACACAGACACAAGAGGTCACAATTGGAAGTTGAAGACTCAGATGAATCAAAGGGATGTTAGGAAGTATTTCTTCAGTCATAGAGTAGTCAGGCCATGGAATAGCCTAGAAAGTGATGTAGTGGAGGCAGGAACCATACATAGTTTTAAGGCGAGGTATGATAGAGCTCATGGGGCAGGGAGAGAGAGGACCTAGTAGCAATCAGCGAAGAGGCGGGGCCAGGAGCTGTGAATCGACCCCTGCAACCACAAATAGGTGAGTACAAATAGGTGAGTACACACACACACACACACACACACACACACACACACACACACACACACACGCTACAGATTTCAAGATACAACATCAGCGGAGCCATAATGACTGAGAACTTAAACACAAATACTACAGTATAATGCGATCCTTTGTTGACTACGTTTCGCCCACAGAGTGGGCATTATTAAGTCCCGTGCAAGTCCGTCTCGAACTACCCAACATTCTCCACGTGACTCTCCACACTATATATACTCACATAATCTTTACCCAAGTAGATCTGTTTGTGACTTGACAAAGGTGAAACGTAATCAATAAATGATCCCATTATACTATATCTGTTAATTTTTTTCCATCGTGTCGGTATTTTATGCCATTTATCTCCATGACTGAGAACATTGGTCAGCTGGAAATAAATGGTATAAAATACCGACACAATGGCAATATAAACACAAATGCAGTATAATGTGATCCTTTATTGACTACGTTTCGCCCACACAGTGGGCTTTTTCAAGTCACAAACCTGTTTGTGACTTGAAAAAGCCCACTGTGTGGGCGAAACGTAGTCAATAAAGGATCACATTATACTGCATTTGTGTTTATATTGCCATTGGTCAGCTCATGAGGACACCTTCACCCAAGACAACAACAACGACAATGGATGGAAAACTGAAAATAGATGTTATGAGAATTTTTCAACAACTCCTGCAGGAAATATTGCAGGAGTGACCTGGTATAAAGAAAATATTAGAGGTTGACTGTCAACTGTTGAAGAATATAGTTGATATAGCAAATGATATGAAAAATTTGAACATAACATTAGAATAAATGGACACTGCAGCTGGCCTATTGGCCCATGGTAGTCATGTTCAACTTACACACATCCATTCATATACTCGTCTAACTTATGTTTAAAGCTTTCCAACGCTCTTGTCTTGTTCACGTTACCTGTGAGTCTGCTCCACATAGTTATATCTTCATTGTCAAACCAGTACTTCCCTACGTACTTTCTAAATCTAAATTTATCCAACTTAAATCCATTACTGTTCGTTCTGTCTTAGTAAGATAATATCATTACATTCTTTATTATCTCCTCATTCATTCCTATTGTCCATGTGCACATTTTACTCATATCTCCTCTAATTCTACGTCTTTCCTGAGAGTGCACGTTCAGTACCTTCAGCCTACTTTCGTAGGAAAGGCTTCCAATACAGGGAATCAACTTCGTTATCCTTCTCTCTATATTTTTCAGCACGTGTAAGTCCTTCCTAAACGAGGCCCCACCAAAGATATATAAATCTGTCGTAAAACCTCAGGACTTTTATTATTTATACTTCTTGATATCAAACACTGAGTTATAAGACTCACTCAGCAGGGCTTCAAGGCACTTCTTTCCCCGTTCCGTGATTTTTAACCGAGTGGAGGAGCCATTCTAACTTCTCTAATGATATCTCAAAGAAACGAACACAGGGTAGTTAGTAACCAGATTCAAATCAATTATAATATTAAGGAATACAAATATACTAAAATAGATGGAGTAATAGATGGAGTAATATCATAAATGGTGTAATATCATAGATGGAGTAATACACAAATAACCATTTATCCACATCCTGTCAGACACAGCAACAGCTTGGGATCTCGATGCAAGGATGTCTTCAAAACTTGCTTAATCTATGGACACGACCTACTTCCACTAGTACCTTTGTTCGCTGGTGACGCCACCTACCACTGCTCCATCTCACCTCTCGTCAGTATAGAAACCCTGTCTTGACGAATATGCTGCAAGATTGGTCGACTAAACACATCGACTCAAGGTTGAGGAACTGATTACCTCAAAGTCCTCTTCTATCTTTTTCTGCATTGGACTGAAGCAGCCACTGTGTGGCGAAACGTTTCCAGGATAAAGATACCCAAATGTTGCAAAACTGTCTCATTTATCAATACACATATAATTCGCAAATGGGTGACGTTTCGGTCCGTCTTGGACCATTTACAAAGTCACACTAACACAAAAGAGTTTTTTTTTTTTTTTGGATTCGTCAGGAACTGCGGCCTGACACGGGTCTTAATCCTAAGATGTCCCGTGCGAGGATCTCGAAGAGATGTCGATCTAAGTCAGCTGTTCTGTGGCCTTGATCAGGGTCTTGATTTTGGTCCCTGTGCGTTCCAGGACAAAACATTTTATGTTCAATAGCGAGCTGAGGCCACCAGGCCTCCCATCATTGTCTCTGGGTCCTGTGTTGGGTGGTCGCGTAAATTTACAAATAAACGCATGGTCTCTGTTTGTCCGTCACGCACATGTTCACGAAGGTCTTCACAACAGTTACGAATGTCTCTTTGTTTTCTTCTGAGTATATCAGGTCGCATATGATATCGATGAAATACGTGATAGTCGATATCAATTGTTGACTCAGGGGTAATCCGGGATGTCCTGCTGTGCTCTCTTGGACTACAGTGTTCCTCACTGGTGACTTGTGGTGCTAGGGTTGACGCATTGGCTGTAGCCTGTTGCTGCAGAATGGGGCCTGTTGGCTGCTGTTGTTGGGTGAGAGTTTGAGCAGATGTATCGAAAGCTGCCTGAGCAAGGGCACGACCCAGTCGCTGACGTTTCCTCGGCTTCCTTCGTCCCTGTGGCCGGGGAAGTGGCACTGGATTCCGTTACTGTAGCCTCCTCTGAACCAGGCTGCTGCTTAGTGGTGAGGGCTCTACTCGGCACTGGAAACTGGACAAGACATACATGAGAAAAAACTTGGCATAGTTTAACTGAAACTCAACCGGACTCCGTGTTTCAAACGAGGTTATATATAACGGAAACTACTCAATGTGAACGAAACTTTCGGAAATTATAAATCATATATAAAGTATCATTGAAGATTTAGTGGCAGAAGTCCAAAATTAGGACGAGAAAATTATGACAGTCGATGTTCACAGCCATTTAGTAAGAACTGAGAGACGGAAAAATAAACACAAATACAGTTTAATGCTATCCTTTATTGACTACGTTTCGCCCACACAGCGAGCTTTATCAAGTTACAAACAGATCTGAGAATTAGACACGTGTGCAACATCTGGGTATCTTTATTGTAGATGTTTCGCCATCCAGTGGCTTTATCAATAAAAATGTGTTGATAAACCCACTGGATGGCGAAACGTCTACAATAAGGATACCTAGATGTTGGTTTAGAAAGACACGTAAACAAACACTATGACATATTTATTAGAAAACGTTTCGGTCCTGGGACCTTGATCACTTCTAACATACAGAGGTAGAAAGACATTATATATATAGGCGGAGAGTGAGATGTGACGCACGTGACCTGAGGAATGTCATAAGAACATAAGAACATAAGAATGGAGAAACACTGTAGAAGGCCTACTGGCCCATGCGAGGCCAGACACTGCAACATCATGGGATCTTGGTACAAAGACTTCAACGCTTGCCCAACCTTTGGAAGACGACCTACTTACACTAGTGGCAGGTCCCACCTGTGATCCCGCCTCCACCTGCTTCAACTCATCTGACTGCCGTACATAAGCCACCTCTCTGGCCCTATGCTGCACCCATCCAAGTACTAACCAAACCCAACGTTGCTTAACTTCGCTGATCGGACGAGAAACGGTGCGTTCAACGTGGTATGGCCGTTGACCAGACAAGCTGTTACCTGTGATAACGACATATCCTCCTCCTAGCTAGTGTCCACAGTTAGGAGTACATACGGTGTTGTCGCTTATGAGATGCACCAGTTGAACTGACCAGAAGAGTGCTTGAGCAGCATACGTCGCATCATTGTAGAAACCTTTCTCCCTCGGGAGCCAGAGACGGGTCATCGCAAGATTGAGACCCGTGCCAGGACTACGGTCTTGGCGAACATTATACATACATACCTATGCTGCACTTCCTACAAGAGTGATGGACTGAACACATCGTTTCCAGGATGAGGGACTGATTACCTCGAACTTCTCCTCTCCTTACCCATTTCTACTTTGTATTGGACTGATGAAGCCACTGTGTGGCGAAACGTTTCTTCAATAAAGATTCCCATGTGTTGCATAAGTGTCTCAATTCTTCAACCTCTACCTATGATGAGGACGGGTAGACCTCAGACGCCGACGGTGCCTAGAAGCCTCACTAATCGCCGTCACCGACACTATAGAACGCAACACTGGAAACTACAAAATTTCAAAAACATTGGCATACATGATACTTAAACAGCACCAACCCAACAACACAGGAGTCACATGATTTCATCGTCTACCCGTCCTCATCATAGGTAGAGGTTGTTTTGATAAGGACCTGCCTCGCATGGGCCAGTAAGCCTTCTACAGTGTTTCTCCATTCTTATGTTCTTATGACATTCCTCAGGTCACGTGCGTCACACCTCACTCTCCGCCTATATATATATAATGTCTTTCTACCTCTGTATGTTAGAAGTGATCAAGGTCCCAGGACCGAAACGTTTTCTAATAAATATGTCAGTGTTTGCTTACGTGTCTTTCTAAACCAACTTGTCGGTATTTATTACCAAGGTTTATACCGTACCTAGATGTTGCACATGTGTCTAATTCTCATCTTGACGGTAATGTATATCATTCATGTACTAACAGTTCTACTTAGGTGCAAGCAAAAAAGCAAATAAGTTCAGGTAAGATCCCAATGGGATGAGCGGGGAAGATGGGACAGATGAATAGCTCTGGAGAGGAGTGTTCTTAGTCAGAGAAATAGAGTCAGGGCTTAACCCAACAGCTAAGGTGATCGTGGGGCAGACTTGAGAACAGGAATAGCAGGGACTATTGCATCGAACTTGTGGTAGTTGAAGTCTTGAATCTTAAGTAGCTGGCAGCAGGCTAGGTCACATCAGAGGGTAGAACACATATGGGAATTATAGGAGTAACTGAGGAGGCAGGTTAGCAATGGAGCCATTTTCGAACTTTTTGAAGCTGCTTCTAGATAGGTGGTATAATTTAGTCTTGTTACTGAAGGTGAAACGTAGAGGCTTGATGAACTCAAGAACTTGGGTGAGTGTGAAGTGAAGCGGTGATTCACAGGCATACTTGACTGTTCCAGCACCGAGGCTTTTGTAGAGTTCAGTACAGGTCATAGAAGAAGTGTAAAAGGTAAGGTTTCCCCATGAGGGTTTACTGGAGTCGTCGTTATCTTCCTCTTCTGGAGTGGATTCATTGGGAGAATCTACAATGGTGGTAGCAGGTGACTGAGGGTCGACAGGAGCAGCTGTGAGATGTAATGGTTGTGTAACAGCAGGCTGGGAGAGGTGGGAGACGGTGGCTGAGGCAACTTGATCATCGTTGTCAGCGGTGGAAGTGGTTATAGAAGTTACAGGAGCAGTTGCTTGGGCAGGAGACAGGTCTGCAGGTGCAGTAAAGTTCAGGACGTTGGGAAGGATCTTGAGGATGTCTGCTGGTGTGGAGTCCGGAAAATTGAAGGCAGGCATGTTGTTCAGACGGAATAGTTCGTTAATAGTGGTGTTGAAAGTGCCGGGGTTTGCTGCGTTTGCAAGGTGTGCATACACCATGCAGTACAGCACCTTGAAGGAAACTCCGTCAGAGAGTGGAGAGAGGGAGTTGCTGGGCGATGGTGGCTGTAGATTAGTGTGTAGAGTCTTGGTGGTGTCGGTTTGTGGTTTGGTTATTGCAGCGTATGTCGGTGAATTGGAGGTGTTCTTCAGAACTTTAGTTTTCTTCAATATGATTTCTTTCCTGAGTGGGCACTTAGCTGCAAGGGTATGATGATTACCCTTGCAGTTAAGACATGTTGGAACCGTAGTAATGGTGCAGGATCTGAAATCGTGTCCATCATTCCCACATTTTGAACAAAACTTCTTATCCTTGATGGGGCAGTCCTTGGTGGTGTGTTTATAGGAGTAGCAGGTCCAGCAGTGGGAGATGTATGTGAAACGTTCTTGTTCTATATGACTAGGGTGAATGTGGTAATATGAGATGGCCAGACCGTCAGAGAGAGCTTGGGCAGCCATGGAGATGTCTGAGAATGTAATCTTTAGCATAGATGAGGCGTTAGGGATCTTGGAGATGCTGTCTACCGAGGCCCAGGTGTTTTGTTCCTCAATAGATGTCTTCAGTGCTTCAGTAGAGAGAGAGGTGACCATATTGTCCAGCCTTTCCACAAAGACCGAACGTTTCGACTTCAAGAATGGAGACGGGGATAAAGTGAATTGTTGTGTTTGTAGGGTCCTGATTGAAGAGTAGTCCATAAGTTTTGATGCTTCCGTGTCGTCTGTGCAGACGACAATGAAGGAGTCCTTCAGAGAGTGGATTGCCGTAAATTTGACCTGCAGGCGGGTCTTAACGACGGTAGCTAAGGCTAACTTTGAGGAGTCATTTATTGCACCATTCACAGGCTTGGTTTTCACACGATTCGACAGCATTGTGAAAAGGATGTGACGTTTGTAGAATATAAATTCTACACCCCGGCGGGGTCGAAGAGAGGCTTCTTGACTGTAGAGCAACTGTGTGATCCGACTGCGTCTGGGGTGAAGAGTACATGAGTATATATAGTGTGGAGTCAGGTCGAGAATGTTGGGTAGATAAAGGGACAAGTGCAAGTAATGTGACATTTTATTGTGGCAACGTTTCACTCTCCAGGAGCTTTGTCAAGCCGTACAAACACTACAGGACACAGAAGGTATATATAGGTACAGAGTGAGGTGCAAAACATAATATAATGGTAGTAGGTAGTAGAAGTAGTCCCTGTGGTAGTAGTAGTAGTAGTATGCCCTGTTGTGGTAGTAGTAGTAGTAGTAGAAGTAGTCCCTGTGGTAGTAGTAGTAGTAGTAGTAGTAGTAGTAGTAGGCCCTGTTGTGGTAGTAGTAGTAGTCCCTGTGGTGGTGGTAGTAGTAGTAGTAGTAGTAGTCCCTGTGGTGGTAGTAGTAATAGCCCCTGTGGTAGTAGCATATATACCCCTCTATGTGCTACTTGACAAAGCTCCTGGAGGGCGAAACGTTGCCACAATAAAATATCACATTAGTTGTACTTGTGTCCTTGTACCTAACACATTGTCAGTACTTCTACCAACATTATTACAATGTTAGATAGGTTGGGTTTGAGACTGACCTGCACGGGACGGGCGAGAATGTTGGGTAGGTTGGACTTGAGAGAAGGAGAGAGAATAATATGACAATGTAAATGAGGAATTACGTAGCATAAAAAGGGAATTACTGCCTGAAAAGCGACAGAGATAATAAGAACTTGCTGTAAAAAACATCAAGTCGGATACAACTGCACCAAAACCCAGTTGAAACCTGATACTAACGCTGCCGTGGCAGCGATGTCACTTGCTGTAGATCTCAACTTACTTCATGTGACCTCTGTATATAATTTTCACCTCTGCACTTCTCTAGTTTTCAGCACAGCGTCGCATGAGGCCAATATATACAGAACTTATAATATTTTCTACTGTATCGTCTCCATGTGAATTCTTACATTATATATATATATATATATATATATATATATATATATATATATATATATATATATATATATATATATATATATATATATATATATATATATATATATATATATATATATATATATATATATATATATATATATATATATATATATATATATATATATATATATATATATATATATATATATATATATTCGTACGTGTGTGTTTCTGTAAATTCGCCGTATACACTGTATAGTCTCATGTTTACATTCTCTGGTGATCACAGCTGAACTTGTGGTCCTGTGAATGAACTCTCCCTAGCACAGAAATTTACATACACTGGGTACGAGAAATTTGGTTAATTGTTTTATACTAATGGTAACAACTATAATACTCTGGTTAAGTAGTTACGTATCAGTAATGATGAGGGGGGGGGGGGATGATAGGTGTAGTATTCTTTACTGAGGGCAAGTTACAGTACTCTTGACTGAGGGGGAGCTGTAGTACCCTTGACCGAGAACAAGCTACAGTACTCTTGACTGAGGGGGGGCTGTAGTACCCTTGACCGAGGACAAGCTACAGTACTCTTGGCTGAGGGGGGAAGGGGTGGAATTCTTTCATCTAAGTGAGAGAGGTAGGGAGAGAGGGAGGGAGAGAGGGAGGGAAAGAGAGGGAGGGAGGGAGAGAGGGAGGGAGAGAGGGAGGGAGAGAGGGAGGAAGGTCTTACCCCCACGACCAAGAAATATAGTGAGGGGTGGATGGGCTGTCTGTGGTAAACACGAGCATAAAGCAGCAGGGAACGTGCTCCCCGCTGACACCAGGGAGGGCTTTCTGCAGGGAGCTGCTCCTCCTCTACCTTACTGCAGGGAGCTGCCCCTCCTCCACCTTGCTGCAGGGAGCTGTTCCTCCTCTACTTTGCTGCAGGGAGCTGCCCCTCCTCTACTTTGCTGCAGGGAGCTGCCCCTCCTCCATCTTGCTTCAGGGAGCTGCCCCTCCTCTACCTTACTGCAGGGAGCTGCTCCTCCTCCACCTTGCTGCAGGGGGCTGCCACTCCTCCACCTTGCTGCAGGGAGCTGCCCCTCCTCTACCTTACTGCAGAGAGCTGCTCCTCCTCCACCTTGCTGCAGGGAGCTCCTCCTCCTCCACCTTGCTGCAGGGAGCTACTCCTCCTCCACCTTGCTGCAGGGAGCTGCCCCTCCTCCACCTTACTGCAGGGAGTTGCTCCTCCTCCACCTTGCTGCAGGAAGTTGCTCCTCCTCCACCTTGCTGCAGGAAGTTGCTCCTCCTCCACCTTGCTGCAGGGAGTTGCCCCTCCTCCCCCTTGCTGCAGGGAGTTGCTCCTCCTCCACCTTGCTGCAAGGAGTTGCCACTCCTCCACCTTGCTGCAGGGAGCTGCTCCTCCTCCACCTTGCTACAGGGAGTTGCTCCTCCTCCATCTTGCTGCAGGGAGCCGCTCCTCCTCCACCTTGCTGCAGGGAGCTGCCCCTTCTCCACCTTGCTGCAGGGAGTTGCTCCTCCTCCACCTTGCTGCTGGGAATTGCTCCTCCTCCACCTTGCTGCAGGGAGTTGCCCCTCCTCCACCTTGCTGCAGGGAGCTGCTCCTCCTCTACCTTACTGCAGGGAGCTGCTCCTCCTCTACCTTACTTCAAGGAGCTGCCCTTCCTCTACCTTGCTGCAGGGAGCTGCTCCACCTCTACCTTACTGCAGGGTGCTGCTCCTCCTCTACCTTACTGCAGGGAGCTGCCCCTTCTCCACCTTGCTGCAGGGAGCCGCTCCTCCTCCACCTTGCTGCAGGGAGCTGCCCCTTCTCCACCTTGCTGCAGGGAGTTGCCCCTCCTCCACCTTGCTGCAGGGAGCTGCTCCTCCTCTACCTTACTGCAGGGAGCTGCTCCTCCTCTACCTTACTTTAAGGAGCTGCCCTTCCTCTACCTTGCTGCAGGGAGCTGCTCCACCTCTACCTTACTGCAGGGTGCTGCTCCTCCTCTACCTTACTGCAGGGAGTTGCTCCTCCTCCATCTTGCTGCAGGGAGTTGCTCCTCCTCCACCTACCTGCAGGGAGCTGTTCCTCCTCCACCTTGGTGCAGGGAGCTTCCCCTCCTCCACCTTGCTGCAGGGAGCTTCCCCTCCTCCACCTTGCTGCAGGGAGCTTCCCCTCCTCCACCTTGCTGCAGGGAGCTTCCCCTCCTCCACCTTGCTGCAGGGAGTTGCCCCTCCTCTACCTTGCTGCAGGGAGCTGCTCCTCCTCCCCTTTGCTGCAGGGAGTTGCTCCTCCTCCACCTTGCTGCAAGGAGTTGCCCCTCCTCCACCTTGCTGCAGGGAGTTGCTCCTCCTCCACCTTGCTACAGGGAGTTGCTCCTCCTCCATCTTGCTGCAGGGAGCCGCTCCTCCTCCACCTTGCTGCAGGGAGCTGCCCCTTCTCCACCTTGCTGCAGGGAGTTGCTCCTCCTCCACCTTGCTGCTGGGAATTGCTCCTCCTCTACCTTGCTGCAGGGAGCTGCTCCACCTCTACCTTACTGCAGGGTGCTGCTCCTCCTCTACCTTGCTACAGGGAGTTGCTCCTCCTCCATCTTGCTGCAGGGAGCCGCTCCTCCTCCACCTTGCTGCAGGGAGCTGCCCCTTCTCCACCTTGCTGCAGGGAGCCGCTCCTCCTCCACCTTGCTGCAGGGAGCTGCCCCTTCTCCACCTTGCTGCAGGGAGTTGCCCCTCCTCCACCTTGCTGCAGGGAGCTGCTCCTCCTCTACCTTACTGCAGGGAGCTGCTCCTCCTCTACCTTACTTCAAGGAGCTGATCTTCCTCTACCTTGCTGCAGGGAGCTGCTCCACCTCTACCTTACTGCAGGGTGCTGCTCCTCCTCTACCTTACTGCAGGGAGTTGCTCCTCCTTCATCTTGCTGCAGGGAGTTGCTCCTCCTCCACCTACCTGCAGGGAGCTGCCCCTCCTCCACCTTGCTGCAGGGAGCTGCCCCTCCTCCACCTTGCTGCAGGGAGCTTCCCCTCCTCCACCTTGCTGCAGGGAGCTTCCCCTCCTCCACCTTGCTGCAGGGAGCTTCCCCTCCTCCACCTTGCTGCAGGGAGCTTCCCCTCCTCCATCTCGCTGCAGGGAGCTGCCCCTCCTCCATCTCGCTGCAGGGAGCTTCCCCTCCTCCATCTCGCTGCAGGGAGCTGCCCCTCCTCCATCTCGCTGCAGGGAGCTGCCCCTCCTCGACCTTGCTGCAGGGAGCTTCCCCTCCTCCATCTCGCTGCAGGGAGCTGCCCCTCCTCCATCTCGCTGCAGGGAGCTGCCCCTCCTCGACCTTGCTGCAGGGAGCTTCCCCTCCTCCACCTTGCTGCAGGGAGCTTCCCCTCCTCCACCTTGCTGCAGGGAGCTGCCCCTCCTCCACCTTGCTGCAGGGAGCTTCCCCTCCTCCACCTTGCTGCAGGGAGATGCCCCCTCCTCCATCTCGCTGCAGGGAGCTGCCCCTCCTCCATCTCGCTGCAGGGAGCTGCCCCTCCTCCATCTCGCTGCAGGGAGCTGCCCCTCCTCGACCTCCATCTTAATGGAGGGAGATCACGTCCAAGGAGCAGGTTGACACTGTCTCACCAGACAAGTCCCTTTTATCCAGCTTATCATCTATCATTCGATTAACACTATACAATACCGACAAGACGGGACATTAGACACGTGTGTAACACCTGGCTATCTTTATCCGAAGACGTTTCGCTCACAAGTGGCTTTATCAGTCCATTACATTGGTGAAGCGCAGAGACAGTAGACGATAAGGTAATCAGTCCCTCAACCGTGTATTGATAAAGGCACTGGTGAGCGAAACGTCTTCAAATGAAGATACCGAGATGTTGCACATGGGTACACAAATGCCGCTATCTTAACCTTATTCCTGAAATCTTTCAAGACTGAGAAGATGATAATAATAATAATAATAATAATAATAATAATAATAATAATATTATTATTATTATTATTATTAATATTATTATTATTATTATTATAATTATATTATTATTATAATAATAATAATAATAATAATAATAATAATAATATTATTATTATTATTATTATTATTATTATTATTATTATTATTATTATTATACAATGTATCATTAATTATTGTCATCATTTTAATTTCTTCTTGTTATTTACGGATTTCTCACTGATAAATACTTATATCAAACCTCACCAACAATATACTTACAATGGCAGCACTCTAAGTAATGTACTGTACTTAGCAACGTACTTAGTGTTGCAGTACACTAAGTACACATCTGTACATAGTTGTACTTGTACATCTGTACTTGTCCTTGTATATCTGTACATAGTTGTACTTGTACATCTGTACTTGTCCTTGTATATCTGTACATAGTTGTACTTGTACATCTGTACTTGTCCTTGTATATCTGTACATAGTTGTACTTGTACATCTGTACTTGTCCTTGTATATCTGTACATAGTTGTACTTGTACATCTGTACTTGTCCTTGTATATCTGTACATAGTTGTCCTTGTACGTCTGTATATGTCTTTGTTCATCTGTACATAGTTGTACTTGTACATCTGTACATAGTTGTACTTGTACATCTGTACATAGTTGTACTACTTGTACATCTGTGGTTAATTAATTTGGAGAACAGGTCTGTTTTTGCTGCACCTTTGTTGCTTTTGTTTGTTTTCTTATTTGTGGTTGTTTGTTGTTATTGCTGTTTATGTAGTTCTTATTGTTCTTGTTTGTTATTTGTTTGTTATATTGTTGTTTATGCTGTTGTTGTTGTTGCTATTTGTTTATGTTGTTGTTATGGCTGTTATTTGTTTGTTTTTGCTGTTGTTGTTGTTATTTTCTTCTCTTCCTCCTCTTTCTACTTCTTTTTTCTCCTTTTCCTTCTTCTGTTTCTCTTCTTCCCTTTCCTCCTCCTCCTTCTACTTCTCTTCCTCCTTCTCCCCTTCTCCCTCCACCTTCATCATCATCTCCACCAGCATCATCATCGTCGGAGATGAAACCTAGCAAGCCAGCATCATTATCGGAGATGAAACCTAGCAAGCCAGCATCATTATCGGAGATGAAACCTAGCAAGCCAGCATCATTATCGGAGATGAAACCTAGCAAGCCAGCATCATTATCGGAGATGAAACCTAGCAAGCCAGCATCATTATCGGAGATGAAGCCTAGCAAGCCAGCATCATCATCATCATCATCATCAATGAAGCCTAGCAAGCCAGCATCATCATCGTCGGAGATGAAGCCTAGCAAGCCAGCATCATCATCATCATCAATGAAGCCTAGCAAGCCAGCATCATCATCGTCGGAGATGAAGCCTAGCAAGCCAGCATCATTATCGTAGATGAAGCCTAGCAAGCCAGCATCATTATCGGAGATGAAGCCTAGCAAGCCAGCATCATCATCATCATCATCATCATCAATGAAGCCTAGCAAGCCAGCATCATCATCGTCGGAGATGAAGCCTAGCAAGCCAGCATCATTATCGGAGATGAAGCCTAGCAAGCCAGCATCATTATCGGAGATGAAGCCTAGCAAGCCAGCATCATCATCGTCGGAGATGAAGCCTAGCAAGCCAGCATCATTATCGTCGGAGATGAAGCCTAGCAAGCCAGCATCATTATCGGAGATGAAGCCTAGCAAGCCAGCATCATCATCGTCGGAGATGAAGCCTAGCAAGCCAGCATCATCATCGTCGGAGATGAAGCCTAGCAAGCCAGCATCATCATCGTCGGAGATGAAGCCTAGCAAGCCAGCATCATTATCGGAGATGAAGCCTAGCTAGCCAGCAGCATCATCATCATCATCATCACCAATGAAGCCTAACAAGCGAGCAGCATCACCGCCACAGAAGATGGGTCCCATCCACCAGGGTACAGTACCGAGACGCACCTCCACCATCTTCAGTATTCCAGCGGCAGCCTTGCGGCCCCACGCATGATGCGACTCACATCTCACAGGTGATGCACCCGCTTAGAGAAACACAATTCCAGATTAAGGCGGCTATTCTTGAATCTAAATTGGTGTTGCGTCACTGGGTCTGACACCTGGGACCCGTCTCTAGCGAGGCTGCCGGCGACCTGGGGTGACTTAGGCGTTGTTACCTGGTTATCTCACTTGACCATGTGTTTGCAGGTGTCTTGGAGTGTTTGCAGGTGTCTTGCGGTGTTTGCAGGTGTTTTATGGTGTTTGTAAGTGTATTGTGGTTATAGGTTTCGGTAGCAGCAATAGTAACAGAAGCAGCAGTAGCAACAGAGACAACAGTAGAAGTAGCAACAGAAGCAACAGTAGGAGCAGTAGTAACAGAAGCAACAGTAGCAGCAGTAGCAACCGAAGCAACAGCAGCAGCAGTAGCAGCAATAGCAGCAATAGTAACAGAAGCAATAGTAGCAGTAATGGCAGTAGAAGCAACAGCAGCAGCAATAGTAACAACAGAGGCAACAGTGGAACAGGGAAGGTGACCCTCAAGGGACAGAGGGCATTTAGCATAGACGGGTTACTATACCTTAGTTTGGACTCTGTGTGTGAGTGTGTGTGTACTCACCTATTTGTACTCACCTATTTGTGGTTGCATGGGTCGAGTCATAGCTCCTGCCCCCGCCTCTTCACTGATTGCTACTAGGTCCCCTCTCTCCCTGCTCCATGAGCTTTATCAAACCTCGTCTTAAAACTATGTATGGTTCCAGCCTCCACTACATCACTTTGTAGGCTATTCCACGGCCTGACAACTCTATGACAGAAGAAATACTTCCTAACATCCCTTTGACTCATCTGAGTCTTCAATTTCCAATTGTGACCTCTTGTTTCTGTGTCCCATCTCTGGAACATCCCGTCTTTGTCCACCTTGTCTATTCCGCGCAGTATTTTATATGTCGTTATCATGTCTCCCCTGACCCTCCTGTCCTCCAGCGTCGTCAGGCCGATTTCCCTTAACCTTTCTTCGTAGGACAATCCCCTTAGCTCTGGGTCTAGTCTTGTTGCAAACCTTTACACTTTCTCTAATTTCTTCACGTGCTTGACCAGGTGTGGATTCCAAACTGGTGCTGCATATTCCAGTATGGGCCTGACGTAAATGGTGTACAGAGTCTTGAACGATTCCTTACTGAGGTATCGGAACGCTATCCTTAGGTTTGCCAGAGGCCCGTACGCTGCAGCAGTTATCTGACTGATGTGCGCCTCAGGAGATGTGCTCGGTGTTATACTCACCCCCCAGATATTTTTCCTTGAGTGAGGTTTGCAGTCTTTGGCCACCTAGACTATACTGTGTCTGCGGTCTTCTTTGCCGTTCCCAATCTTCATGACTTTGCATTTAGCAGGGTTAAATTCAAGGAGCCAGTTGCTGGACGAGGCTTGTAGCCTGTCCAGGTCTCTTTGTAGTTCTGCCTGATCCTCGACCGATTTGATTCTCCTCATTAACTTCACATCATCTGCAAACAAGGACACTTCTGAGTCTATCCCTTCCGTTATGTCATTCCCCTTTCCCAAAACAGCACAGGTCCTAGGACTGACCCCTGTGGAACCCCGCTTGTCACAGGCGCCCACTCTGACACCTCGTCACGTACCATGAC
The DNA here is from genome assembly GCF_038502225.1 of Cherax quadricarinatus. NCBI lineage: Eukaryota > Metazoa > Arthropoda > Malacostraca > Decapoda > Parastacidae > Cherax > Cherax quadricarinatus. Next base: position 9,075,144 of record NC_091351.1, read on the forward strand.
TCGTTGTTGCCTCCCTGTCAGGTATTCTCTGATCCATTGCAGTGCCTTCCCTGTTATGTGTGCCTGATCCTCTAGCTTTCGCAGTAACCTCTTGTGAGGAACTGTGTCGAAGGCCTTCTTGCAATCCAAGAAAATGCAGTCTATCCACCTCTCTCTCTCTTGTCTTACTTCTGTCACCTTGTCATAAAACTCCAGTAGGCTTGTGACACAGGATTTTCCTTCCCTGAAACCGTGCTGGTTGTCGATTATACACTTGTTTCTTTCCAGGTGCTCCACCACTCTCCTCCTGATGATCTTTTCCATGACTTTACATACTATACATGTTAGTGACACAGATCTGTAGTTGAATGCCTCATGTCTCTCTCCTTTTTTTAAAAAATGGGACTAAATTTGCCATCTTCCATATCTCAGGGAGTTGCCCAGTTTCAATGGATGTGTTGAAGATCTTTGTTAGTGGCTCACACAGCATCTCTGCTCCCTCTCTAAGGACCCACGGAGGGATGTTGTCTGGTCCCACCGCTTTTGAGGTGTTAAGTTCACATAGCAGCTTCTTCACCTCCTCCTTGGTTATGTGTACCGCATCCAGCACTTGTTGGTGTACCTCCCTGTTCTGATTTCCTGGAGTCCTACCGGTTTCCACTGCAAATACTTCTTTAAATCTAGTGTTGAGCTCCTGACATACCTCTCGGTCGTTTCTTGTGAACTCCCCATCATCCTTCCTCAGTCTGATTACCTGGTCCTTGACTGTTGTTTTCCTCCTGATGTGGCTGTACAACAGCTTCGGGTCAGACTTGACTTTCGATGCTATGTCATTTTCATATTGTCGCTGAGCCTCCCTTCTGATCTCTGCATATTCATTTCTGGCTCTTCGGCTAATCTCTTTATTTTCCTGAGTTCTTTGTCTTCTGTACCTTTTCCATTCTCTAGTACACCTAGTTTTTGCCTCCCTACACCCTTGGGTGAACCAAGGACTCGTTCTGGTCTTCCCATTATTTCTGTTTCCCTTGGGAACAAACCTCTCCTCTGCCTCCTTGCATGTTGTTGTCACATAGTCCATCATTTCTTGTACTGGTTTTCCTGTCAATTCTCTATCCCACTGAATGTTGTGCAGGAAGTTCCTCATGCCTGAGTAGTCTCCCCTTTTGTAGTTTGGTTTTTCCCATCCTATTCTTGCTGCTCTCTCCACTTGTAGCTCAAATATGTAGTCAAAGCACAGAACCACGTGATCACTAGATCCTAAGGGCCTTTCATACATGATATCCTCGATGTCCGAACTACTCAAGGTGAATACAAGGTCCAGTGTTGCTGCATCATCCTCACCTCTCTCTCTCTGTTAGTGTCTCTAACATGTTGATGCATAAGGTTTTCCAGTACCACATCCATCATCTTGGCTCTCCATGTTTCGGGACCCCCATGGGGCTCCAGGTTTTTCCAGTGTGTGTGTGTGTGTGTGTGTGTGTGTGTGTGTGTGTGTGTGTGTGTGTGTGTGTGTGTATACTCACCTAAATGTGGTTTCAGGGGTCGAGTAACAGCTCCTGGCCCCGCCTCTTCCCTGGTCGCTAATAGGTCCACTCTCTCCCTGCTCCATAAGTTTGATCATACCTCTTCTTAAAGCTATGCATGGATCCTGCCTTCACTACATCACTCTCCAGACTGTTCCATTTCCTGACAACTCTATGACTGAAGAAATATTTCCTAACATCTCTGTGAGTCATCTGAGTTTTCGACTTCTAGTTGTGACCACTTACTGCTGTGTCCCATCTCTGAAATATTCTGTCTCTATCCAACTTGTCAATTCCTCTCAGCATTTTGTATGTCATTATCATGTTCCCACCTATCCCTCCTATATTCCAGTGACGTCAGGTTGATCTCCCTTAGCTTCTCCTCGTGGGACTAGTCTTGTTGCAAATCTTTGCACTTTCTCTAGTTTCTTGACGCGCTTGATCACGTGTGGGTCCCATACTGGTGCTGCATACTCCAATGTGGGCCTGGCGTACACGGTGTTCAGTGTCTTGAATGACTTCTCACTCAGGCGTCGAAACGCTGTTCATAGGTTTGCCAGGCGTCCACATGCTGTAGCAGTTATTTGGTTGATGTGCGCCTCAGCAGATGTGCTCAGTATGATACTCACCCCAAGAGCCTTTTCCTTCAGTAAGTCTTGCAGCCTTTGGCCCCCTAGCCTGTACTCCGTCTGAGGTCAAACTGACCTTCTCCACTCTACATGACTTTGCACTTGGTGGGGGTTAAACTTCAAGAGCCAAGGGCTTGCAGCCTATCCAGATCCCTTTGTAGTCCCACCTGAACCTCATCCGTTTGAATTCTCCTCATTAGCTTCACGTCTTTAAGCAGGAACACCTCTGAATCTATCCCTTCCGTCATGTCATTCACTTATACCAGAAACACCATCAGACCTAGAACTGACCCTTGTGGAACCCTACTCTTTACATGAGCCGACTCTGACACCTCGTCATGTACATTCACTCGTTGTTTTCTCTCTGTCAGATATTCTTTGAACCATTGCAATGCCTTTCCTGTTATTCCTTCCTTCTCTTCGATTTTTTGCACTAATCCTTTGAGCGGAATTATGTCGAAAGCCTTCTTTCAGTCCAAGAAAATGTATTCTGCCCACCCATTCTCTTGTATAACTTCTGTCAACGTTTCATTGAACTCCAGGAGGTTTGTGACACAGGATTTCATTTTCCTGAAACCTTGCTGGTTATCGTGTAGGTGCTCTCCTACTGATAAGCTTCTCCATGATTTTGTATACTATTCATGTCAGTGATACTGGTCTGTAGATTAATGCTGCTTGTCTGTCTCTTTTCTTAAAAATTGGGACTACATTTGCTATCTTCCACACCTCAAGTATCTGCCATGTTTCGATAGATGTGTTGAAGGCTGTTGTTAGTGGCACACACAGCGCCTCCGCCCCCTCTCTCGGGACCCATGGAGAGATGTCCGGTCCCACCGCCGTTAGGGTATCTAGTTCGCTTAGCTGCCTCTTCACTTCCTCCCCGGTTGTGTGTAATGTGTCCAGCACTTGTTGGTGTACCCTACCATCCCAATTTGCTCGAAGCCTTACTGTCTCAACTGAAAATATTTCCTTAAATCTCGTGTTTAGCTCTTCACACACTTCTTGCTCGTTTCTTGTGATCTCTCCTCCTTCCTTCCTCAGCCTGATTACCTGGTCCTTGACTGTTGTTTTCCTCCTGATGTGGCTGTACAACAACTTTGGGTCAGATTTGGCTTTTAATGCTATTTTATTCTTGTATTGCCGCTGGGCCTCCCACCTTATCCATGCCTTTTCGTTTCTGGCATTTCGGCCACCCTCCTTATTTTCCTGGGTCCTTCGTCTTCTATCTTTGTTCTACTCTCTAGCGAGCTTACTTTTGGCCTCTTCACACTTTTGGGTGAACCAAGGACTCGTTCTGGTCTTCCCACTGCTTCTGTCTCCCTTGGGAACGAACCTCTCCTCTGCTTCATGCATTTTGTGGTCATGTATTCCATCATTTCATTTACTGTATTTTCCCACCAGTTCTCTTTCCCACTGAACCTCATGCAGGAAATTCCTCATACTCACGTAGTCCCCTCTTTTGTAGTTCCACTTCTCCGGTCCTACTCGTGGTGTTGCACTCTCCACTTGTAACTGCAATGTATTCGAAGCTCAGGACCACGTGATCACTAGCTCCGGGGGCCTTTCATATGTGATTTCCTCATTGTCTGAACTACTCACCTAATTGTGGTTGCAGGGGTCGAGACTCAGCTCCTGGTCTTACCTCTGCGCTGGGTTCAGTCTCCTTCGTTCCTACAATTGTGTGCGGATTCTGCCTCTAATACTTCACTGTGAGAGAGACAGAGGAGGGGAGGAAGGGGAGAGAGGAAGGGAGGGAAGGGGAGAGAGGGAGGGAGGGAAGGGGGACAGTGATTGATCCTAGAGGATGGTGTCGGCGACAGGCGCCACACCTCAGGTGTCTTCTGAGGTGAATATTGAGGAGTTGTCCGTCCATCAGTTGGTGCTGGTGGATCTGTGACACAGCCATCACTACCATCACTACCATTACCATTACCACCACCACCATCACTACCACCACCACCATCACTACCACCATCACCACCACTACTACCACCACCACTACTACCATTACTACCACCACCACAACAACCACCACTGCTACCACCACCACAGCCACCACTGCTACCACCACCACGACCGCTACCACCACCACCACTACACCCACTACCACTACCAGCACCACCACAACCACCATCACCACCACTGCCACCACTACCATCATCACCACCACAACCACCACCACAACCACCACTACTACTACCACCTACACATTAATATTAATACCCTGCGCCCCACTTTACATAGTGGTGATATGTGACCATTGTGTAGGAGCTCTCGTCTTGCTCTACCTCCTCTACTCTACCTCACACCTCCACTCTACCTCACACCTCCACTCTACCTCACACCTCCACTCTACCTCACACCTCCACTCTACCTCACACCTCCACTCTACCTCACACCTCCACTCTACCTCGCACCTCCACTCTACCTCACACCTCCAACACCTTCATCACACACACACACACACACACACACACACACACACACACACACACACACACACACACACACACACACACACACACACACACACACACACACATTTAAAACCCACAAAAACACTGCACAAGGAAATGCCAACACATCTGAAAAAAAAAAAGAGACAGCCTGTGAAAATCTTCGAGGACTGGACTAAAACTAATGTAAATACAGTTTTCACTTAGACCCGCACAGGTTTAGTGCTTGTTTTTATAACACCAATAATAATAATAATAATAATAATAATAATAATAATAATAATAATAATAATAATAATAATAATAATAATAATAATAATAATGTCCTCGATGGGTGTATCATTTACAAAATTTTAAACTTTACCTCAAGGGAATTATTATTATTATTATTATTATTATTATTATTATTATTATTATTATTAAAGTCCAGAAAAAGTGGTAAACCCGTTTGGGTCCTTCAGCATTGCTGACTCCAGGGAAAATAATGTTTCGCTATAGAGCTTCATATGTGCAACTTTTCGCTCTATACAGAGCTTTATTTTTGCAACGTTTCACTCAAAGTGGAGCTTGTTAGCGTCCACTGGCGTCCTCTGACCCCCTCTCCCAGGATGCGACCAACACCAGTCGATTAACACCCAGGTACCCAGTTGCTGCTAGGTGAACAGGATGAACAGACTGAGAGAAACATAGGGAACGTTTCCCTCCTGAGTCGGGTTTGAACCCGGGTCCTTCAGACGTGAGCCGCAGTTTCTTACACTTTTCAAATATTAAATATTTTTGTTAGTGGGTTAGAGGAGGCCTTGCAAAGTACTGGCCAGTAGGCCTGCTGCAGTGTTCCTCCTTTCATATGATGTCCAGGCCTATGTTCATAGGTGTGAATCATTATACACACTGGTACGTCAGGATTATTATTATTATTATTATTATTATTATTATTATTATTATTATTATTATTATTATTATTATTATTATTATTGTAACTAAGCGCTAAACCCACAAGGGTCGTACAGCGCTGCGGTACGTGAGGGGTTATGGTACAGCAATGAGAGATACTTGTCGAGAAACAAGTGAACTCTGAGAAATACATGAATGTTGAGAAATGATACAGAGTACCGCCACTCTGATGTGTCAGACACCTTCCCTATGAGGATAGACTAAGGGCCCTGAAACTGCACTCTCTAGAAAGACGTAGAATTAGGGGGGATATGATTGAGGTTTATAAGTGGAAGACAGGAATAAATAAAGGGGATGTAAATAGTGTGCTGATAATATCTAGCCTAGACAGGACTCGCAGCAATGGTTTTAAGTTGGAAAAATTCAGATTCAGGAGGGATATAGGAAAGTACTGGTTTGGTAATAGAGTTGTGGATGAGTGGAACAAACTCCCAAGTACCGTTATAGAGGCCAGAACGTTGTGTAGCTTTAAAAATAGGTTGGATAAATACATGAGTAGATGTGGGTGGGTGTGAGTTAGACCTGATAGCTTGTGCTAACGGGTCGGTTGCCGTGTTCCTCCCTTGAGTCAATGTGACCTGACCTGACTAGGTTGGGTGCATTGGCTTAAGCCGGTAGGGACTTGGACCTGCCTCGCATGGGCCAGTAGGCCTTCTGCAGTGTTCCTTCGTTCTTATGTTCTTATGTTCTTATAAGAACATAAGAACATAAGAACGAAGGAACACTGCAGAAGGCCTACTGGCCCATGCGAGGCAGGTCCAAGTCTCCTACCGGCTTAAGCCAATGCACCCAACCTAGTCAGGTCAGGTCACATTGACTTAAGGGAGGAACACGGCAACCGACCTGGTAGCTCAAGCTATCAGGTCCAACTCACACCCACCCACATCCACTCATGTATTTATCCAACCTATTTTTAAAGCTACACAACGTTCTGGCCTCTATAACTGTACTCAGGAGTTTGTTCCACTCATCCACAACTCTATTACCAAACCAGTACTTTCCTATATCCTTCCTGAATCTGAATTTTTCCAACTTAAAACCATTGCTGCGAGTCCTGTCTAGGCTAGATATTTTCAGCACACTATTTACATCCCCTTTATTTATTCCTGTCTTCCATTTATACACCTCAATCATATCCCCCCTAATTCTACGTCTTTCTAGAGAGTGCAGATTCAGGGCCCTTAGTCTATCCTCATAGGGAAGGTTTCTGATACATGGGATCAACTTTGCCATCCTCCTTTGTACATTTTCCAGAGAATTTATATCCATTCTGTAATATGGTGACCAAAACTGTGCAGCATAATCTAAATGAGGCCTAACCAATGATGTATAGAGTTGAAGAACAACCTGAGGACTCCTATTATTTATGCTTCTTGATATGAAGCCAAGGATTCTATTAGCTTTATTGCGAACACTTATGCACTGTTGTCTTGGTTTCAGATTACTGCTAACCAGAACTCCTAAATCTTTTTCGCAATCCGTAATATTAAGATCTACATTATTTAGTTTATATGTGGCATGGTTATTGTCCTGTCCAACATTTAGAACTTTGCATTTGTCTATATTAAACTGCATCTGCCACTTCTCCGACCACTGCATCAGTCTATTCAAATCTTCCTGGAGTGCTCGAATGTCCTCGTCAGAATGAATTCGACGGCCTATTTTGGTGTCATCGGCAAACTTGCCGATGTCGCTCTTTATGCCCTCATCTATGTCGTTTATGTAGATTGTGAACAGCAGGGGGCCCAACACTGACCCCTGTGGAACACCGCTCGTGACGCCTCCCCACTCTGATTTCTCCCCATTTATGCAAACTCTCTGCTGCCTATTTGTCAACCATGCCTCTATCCAGGAAAAAATTTCTCCTCCTATTCCATGTGCTTTAATTTTCCTCAATAGTCTCTGATGTGGGACCCTGTCAAAAGCCTTACTGAAGTCCATATACACAATATCATATTCATTACCATGATCTACCTCCTCAAATACCTTAGTGAAAAAAGTTAATAAATTCGTAAGGCAGGAACGCCCCTTTGTAAAACCATGCTGAGATTCGTTGATTAATTTATGCTTTTCAAGGTGGCTACGAACTGCCTCGGCAATTATTGATTCCATAAATTTTCCCACTATGGAGGTCAGGCTTATTGGTCTATAGTTCGAAGCTAAGGACCTGTCACCTGTTTTGAAAATAGGTATCACATTTGCCATTTTCCACTTATCTGGCACCATGCCAGTTTGTAGTGATATGTTGAAAAGATTAGCCAAAGGTGTGCTAAGCTCCTCTTTACATTCCTTTAGAACCCTTGCATACAGTTCATCAGGGCCTGGGGATTTGTTAGGTTTTAATTTATCTATTTGCCTAAGGACCATGTCACTTGTGACCCTAATAGTGCACAGTTTATTATCGTCCTGTTCTACATAATTTATCATTACTGGAATATCGCTGGTATCCTCCTGTGTAAAAACTGAGAGGAAGTATGTGTTAAAAATTCTACACATTTCCTTATCACTGTCAGTGAGCTGACCCGAGGAACTTTTGAGTGGGCCTATCTTGTCCCTGATCTTACTTCTGTATACCTGAAAGAATCCTTTTGGGTTAGTCTTCGATTCTCTTGCAACTTTAACCTCATAATCTCTTTTTGCTTTTCTAATTCCCTTTTTTATTTCTCTCTTTAACTGAATATATCGATTTCTTAATTGCCCCTCTCCTCTTTTGATTTGCCTATATATGCCTCTCTTTTGACCAATCAGATATTTTAATCTATTGTTCATCCATTTAGGATCATAAATAAATAAATAAATAACAAAAAGGCACAATACCGTGACTGGAACGATACACAAATAACCCGCACATAAAAGACAGAAGCTTACGACGACGTTTCGGTCCGACTTGGACCATTGACAAAGTCACACTAACAAAGGAGGAGCAGGACGGCTATATATAGGCAGGAAGAGGTGGAGGTAGTAGTAGTGGTAGTAGTAGTAGTAGTAGTAGTACAAGAATTGTATATAATACCGACAGGATGAAATGACACATGCACAACACCCGGGCATCCCCACCGTAGACGTTTCGCCATCCAGCCAGCCACTGGATGGCGAAACGTCCACAACAAAGACAACCAGACGCCGCACATGTGTCTAATTTCATCAGTAGATGTAGTAGAAGAAGAAGAGGTAGTAGTAGTGGTAGTGGTAGAAGTGGGAAATAAGGAAGACGAGCCAGTCAAATACAAAGGAAGGGGAGCACTGCAAGAGAGCTAGAAACCCACAGAGGGAGAGCAAGCGCACCGAGGTGCGTGAAAGGGGAAGTGGTGAAATAAAATAAAGAAGGAACAGAAACACGAGACAGGAGAGAGAAAGACAACCCAGAGGAGAAAAGGAGAGAGGAAAGGGGAAGAGGAAGAAGAAAAAGAAGAAGAAGAAAAAAATGAGGATTCAGGTTAAGTCACGGGTGTTCTGAAGTTTGGAGCATTTTACAATGTAGTGGGAGAGGAAGGCATCTACAGAGACGAAGCCAGGGCTAAGGTTCATACAAGGAAAGTTGTGTATAAGAGAGGATTCAACTAAACGGCGACTGTTCGAGTTGGAAGTAGGGAAGACAGTTTTAGCAGAAGACCAGTCAATAGGATGGCTATGATCTCTGACGTGACAGAAAAGAGCATTGTTAGTGTCGGCAAGCCTAACACTATTTTTGTGCTCCCTAAGTCTGTCAGAAAGAGATCGACCAGTTTCTCCAAAGTATTGAAGAGGACAGGAGGAGCAAGAAATAGAGTAGACACCAGGAACATCTGTAGAGGGAGGAGAGGTATGAACGAGATTAGTGCGACGAGTGTTAGTCTGGCGGAAGGTAAGCTTGATGTCTAAGGGATGGAGAGAATTGTTGAGATTAGAAAGACCGGAAATGTAGGGAAGGCAGAGGATAGAAGAGTTCCCATGAGTAGAGAGTTTGGGAGAGAAGAAATTGCGTTTAGCACGTGAGAGGGCAGAGTCTATGAAATGGGAAGGGTAGCCAAGACGGGAGAACGAATTATAAAGAGTGGAAATTTCTGCTGGAAGGAACTGAGGATCACATCATTTTTGTTTGATCTGATTTCCCTATTTGGAACATAATTTGACTGAGCAGCTAGAACTATGCCCTGGAAAGCATCATATCGGCAACCATCACCACCTACCTGACCCTTAGTCAGGTCATTCCAGTTCAGCCCACCTAAGTAATTTTTCAGTCCTATGAAATCAGCCAAGCGAAAGTCAGGGACGGAGACTTGATTGCCATTATTAGGGGAATTCCATGATATATTAAAACTGAGTGATTTGTGATCACTTTCCCCAAGCTCATCATTAACCTCAAGATTATTAATTAGTGTTTCCCTACTGGCAAGAACCAAGTCAAGGAGGTTATTTCCCCTAGTTGGCTCTGTCACAAACTGTTTTAAAAAACAATCCTGGATCGTATCAAGAAAGTCACCTGACTCTAAATTTCCTGTCAAATTGCTCCAGTCAATCTGTCTATAGTTGAAATCTCCCATTAGCACAACATTTTCGTATGTAGATGCCTTACGAATTTCGTCCCATAGAAGTTTACTGCACTCCCTATCAAGATTTGGGGCCCTGTAAATCACACCCAAAATTAGTTTTTCTCGGCCCTCGAGAAGCTGTAACCAAACAGATTCAGTGGCTGACGCTTCTAATTTAATATCTTGTCTAACACAACAATTTAAATTGTCTCTGACATACATCGCTACTCCACCACCTTTCCTGTTGACCCTGTCAGTGTGGAATAATTTATAGCCTTGTATGTGACATTCAGAGGGCATCTCTCTATCTTTCAGATTGAGCCAGGTCTCTGTTATAGCAATAATATCTATGTTTCCTGCACTTGCAATTAATCTTAGCTCATCTATCTTATTTCTTACACTCCTGCTATTAGTATAGTAAACCTTAAGGGAGCTAGTCCCTTGCTGCCCTCTGCTGTCCCCCTTTGTTTGCTGACCTGATCTATTGTCTTTATTTATAACTTCATGCTGAATGCCTTTTATACATTTACTGTTTCCAACCCAAGTGTTGCAACCTGCTTGTTTCCCACACACACCCATACCTCTATCTTCCATCAGTTTAAAATCATAGGCATTTCACCAATGGCCTTCTCAATCGAGTCTGCACTGATGTCAGCTAGGATTGTATACCCTATCGATGTACGTACTTGTAGAAATATATACAAACATTGTCTCTACGTCCACAGCAGGACTGGAGCCTGCAAACTCTGTATCAGAGTCCAGAGTACAGTACTTATAAGAACATAATATAAGAAAGAAGGACCACTGCAGCAGGCCTACTGGCTCATTCAAGGCAGGTCCAAGTTTCCCACCGGCTTAAGTCAATGACCCACCCTAGTCAGATCAGGTCACATTCACTTAAGAAGGAGCACGGCATCAGATCTACTAGCACAAGCTAGTCACGTCTAACTCACACCCACTAACACCTACTCATGTATTTATCCAACCTATTTTTAAAACTACACGTTTTAGCTTCTATGACAGTACTCGGGAGTTTGTTCCACTCATCCACAACTCTATTACCAAACCAGTGCTTTCCTATATCATTCTTGAATCTGAATTTTTCCAGCTTAAAACCATTGCTCTGAGTCCTGTCTTGGCTAGATATTTTTAGCAAGCTATTTGCGGCCCCTTTATTTATTCCTGTTTTCCATTTATACACCTCAATCATATCCCCCCCTAATTCTACGCCTTTCTAGAGAGTGCAGATTCAGGGCCCTTAGTCTATCCTCATAGGGAAGATTTCTGATACATGGGATCAACTTTGTCATCCTCCTTTGTATGTTTTCCAGAGCATTTATATCCATTCTGTAATACATAAGAACATAAGAAAGAAGGAACACTGCAGCAGGACTACTGGCCCATGCGAGGAAAGTCCAAGTCTCCTACCGGCTTAAGCCAATGCCCCAACCTAGTCAGGGCAGGTTACATTCACTTAAGGAAGGAACACGACAACTGACCTAGTAGCACAAGCTAGTCAGGTCCAACTCACACCCACCCACACCCACTCATGTATTTATCTAACCTATTTTTAAAACTACACAACGTTTTAGCTTCAATAACTGTACTCGGGAGTTTGTTCCACTCATCCACAACTCTATTACCAAACCAGTGCTTTCCTGTATCCTTCCTGAATCTGAATTTTTCCAACTTAAAACCATTGCTACGAGTCCTGTCTAGGCTAGATATTTTCAGCACGTTATTTACATCCCCTTTATTTATACCTGTCTTCCATTTATACACCTCAATCATATCCCCCTAATTCTACGCCTTTCTAGAGAGTGCAGATTCAGGGCCTCAGTCTATCCTCATAGGGAAGATTTCTGATACATGGGATCAACTTTGTCATCCTCCTTTGTATGTTTTCCTGAGCATTTATGTCCATTCTGGAAAGATGATGGAAATAATACGGTGACCAAAACTGTGCAGCATAATCTAAATGAGGTCTAACCAAGGATATATAGAGTTGACGAACAACCTGAGGACTCTTATTATTTATGCTTCTTGATATGAAGCCAAGGATTCTGTTAGCTTTATTGCGAACACTTATGCACTGTTGTCTTGGTTTCATATTACTGCTAACCAGAACTCCTAAATCTTTTTCGCAATCCGTAATATTAAGATCGACATTATTTAGTTTATATGTGGTATGGTTATTGTCCTGTCCAACATTTAGAACTTTACATTTGTCTATATTAAAGTGCATCTGCCACTTCTCCGACCACTGCATCAGTCTATTCAAATGTTCTGGGGTTTGACACTCCAGTGAAGACGGTCCTTTGAGAACGTACCATCACCACCATCACCACCATCACCACCACCATCATCACCACCACCACATCATCACCACCACCACCCCCACAACCACCACCACCACCACCACCACCACCACCACCACCACCACCACCACCACCACCACCACCACCACTACCACCCTTCACTAAAAGTATGCATACTAAAACAGCTGGAAAGCCTTTCCTTGTGCCTGGAGTTATGTATATTAAAATAAACAGCCTCAGTGATGTATACATAATCTTTCACTCACGTATACAAGCTGTCTCCTGCATGATGGATGACATGTTTAGAAAAGTCGACGGCTGATAAGCATAGTAGTGGGAGTGTGGGCGTACACTGGGCGTTTATGTGTACACTGGTGTGTGTGTGTGTGTATGTGTATGTGTGTGTGTGTGTGTGTGTGTGTGTGTGTGCGTGTGTGTGTGTGTGTATGTGTACATACCTATTTGTGATTTCAGGGGTCTATTCATAGTTCCTGGCCCCGCCTCTTCACTGATCGCCACTAGGTCTTCTCTCTCCCTGCTCCATAAGCTTCATCATATCTCGTTTTAAAACTATGTATGGCTCCTGCCTCCACTACATCACTTGTAATAAAGTTGGTAGAATTACCGACAATATGTAAAGTAAAAGGACACAAGTGCAACTAATGTGACATTTATTGTGGCAACGTTTCGCTCTCCAGGAGCTTTATCGTAATGGCTTGATAAAGCTCCTGGAGAGCGAAACGTTGCCACAATAAATGTCACATTAGTTGCACTTCTGTCCTTTTACTTTACTACATCACTTGCCAGACTCTTCCACTTCCTGACAACTCCGTGACTAAAGAGACTGTTCCTAAGATATCTTTGACTCATCTGAGTCTTCAACTTCCAGTTGTTACCCCTTGTTTCTGTGTCCCATCTCTGGAACATCCTGTCTCTCTCCACCCTGTCAGTTCCTCGCAGTATTTTGTATGTCGTTATCATGTCAGCAGACACTGACGAAGGAGCCAGCAGACACTGACGGAGGAGTCAGCAGACACTGACGAAGGAGCCAGCAGACACTGCAGAGTATCAGCTGGGGCCAGCAGACGCAGGTTTGCCCCCTCCCCCAGTCATAAGAATATTCCCTAACTGACAGACAGACACACACACAAAAATGGATACCGAAGTCTGAGGCTGGCAAGAAAGAGTTTCCAATCAAGGGAGTTGTGGTCGCTGCTGTCACGGGAGAACGTTGTTTACCTGTGTGGAGGCCGCCCTCTCTCGGCCTCCACACATTGAGGTCTGGAGGGTGAGGCATGGACCTCTGGCTTGCACATGAGACATATAAGAAGGCAGGTAGTGGCGGGTTGGAGGTTCTCTACCTTGCAAAGTGTTGGGGCTGTCGTACCTCCAAGAAGGTACCTTGTAAGGAGATTTGGGCTGTCGTACCTCCAGGAAAATAAGCATCTTCTTGCATGAAGGTACCTTGCAAGGGGATGTGGGCTATCGTACCTCCAGTAACAGTAGAAACGTGTTGGAGGTACCACGGAGGGAGGTTAGGTTATCACACCTCCAGCTCAAGCATCCTCCTAACTTCGACCCTCTGGCTACGTACAGTTTTCTGGAGGAAGGCAGAGAGAGAGAGAGAGAGAGAGAGAGAGAGAGAGAGAGAGACTTTTTTAAATTTTTGCGATTCTGATGCCGTAAAAGATGGTTTTTCTTACCCTCGTCTCTTATCTAGCGCTCTTAACACGTAGAAGTCTGAAAGTACCCCTGGCGGGGCCCGGCACTTCTTGTAGACTATCTGGAAAATGAATATGTTGAAGGCTGTATTGATTACTGGACAGCCAGTGTTGTGAGCACCGGCAGCTGGTGTGGCTAACCTGGGCCCCTCTTCTTCCTTACAGGGTGAATTACCATCCCTTCCAGCTGCGTTATAATTCGTATTCAATTTCAGTATAACAGAAAGCTTTCATAATATGTGTTTTTGATAGGCAGATGAATGTTTAGAATTCATAAAAATGTGTTTGCCCTTCCCCTCCCTTGGATCTCTCCTGATTACCTACCGTGTCCTGGACGCTTCCAGACACTCATGAATTTACCGTGTACTGAATACTTCTAAATCTTCATGAACTTACCGTATACTGGACGCTTCCAGACCCTCGGGGATTTATCATGTCCTGGACGCTTCCAGATCCTGATAGATTTACCGTGTCCCGGACGCTTCCAGGCCCCTGTGGATTTTACAGTGCTTCTCGCTAACGAACATAGCAAAAAGTCTGAATTATCAGAGATGCGTAGCATAATATGAGGATGTCACCACTACTTTACACACAGAAATCTTCCAGTTCTCAAGACGCATATTTTCCTTAAGGAAAATATGCGTCTTGAGAACTTTATAAGTGTTCGAAAATGGTGAATACAAAATTCGTTAAAAGATGTATATAAAAATGTTTCTCTTGAAAAAAAAGAGCCGTTATCTGCTGTGGGTTACGATAGCCTCAAGAGACGACAAAATTTTACGATATCTCAAAATCCACTTAACCAGTCGTCCGCCCTGCCTCTGACGAGTGACGAAATCTCCATTTTTTTTAACTCCCGGAGGATTTTTGTCGGTGATCTGGTTTATATAGCTGGAAGTCTTCTCTCCTCCTCTGCTTCATCTACGCCTCCCATCCCTCCGAGCCATCCCTTACATCCCTCCTACACCTCTCATCGTTCCTATTCTGCCTATATCTCTACCTCCTGCCTACTCTTACCATCCCTACAACCCCTCCCGTTTTTCAGATTCCTCTGTCCCTCTCCCACTTTCCCTTTCCAGGCGGCTCCCTGCTGTCCTATCTGTCCATCCTTATTTAATGTCACACACACACACACACACACACATATAGAGAGGACAGGACAGGAGGGTCAGGGGAGACATGATAACAACATAAAAAATACTGCGTGGAATAGACAAGGTGGACAGAGACAAGGTGTTCCAGAGAGGGGACACAGAAACAAGGGGTCATAATTGGAAGCTGAAGACTCAGACGAGTCATAGGGATGTTAGGAAGTATTTCTTCAGTCACAGAGTCGTCAGGAAGTGGAATAGCCTAGCAAGTGATGTAGTCGAGGCAGGAACCATACATAGCTTTAAGACGAGGTATGACAAACCTCAGGAAGCAGAAAGAGAGCGAGTACCTAGTAGCGATCAGTGAAGAAGCGGGGCCAGGAGCTGAGTCTCAACCCCTGCAACCACAATTAGGTGAGTACAATTAGGTGAGTACACACACACACACACACACACACACACACACACACACACACACACACACACACATACACACACACACACACACACACACACACACACACACACACACACACACACACACACACACACACACACACACACACACACACGACAAGAGAGATAGGGGGGTGGGTAGATGACATTTTCTTAGATTGTAAGGAGGCGTTTGACACAGTTCCACACAAGAGATTAGTGCAAAAAGCTGGAGGACCAAGCAGGGATAACAGGGAAGGCACTACAATGGGTCATGGAATACCTGTCATGAAGACAACAGCGAGTCATGGTAAGTAGCGGGGTGTCAGAGTGGACGCTTGTGACCAGCGGGGTTCCACAGAGGTCAGTCCTAGGACCGGTGCTATTTCTGGTATTTGTGAACGACATGACGGAAGGAATAGCCTTAGAAGTGTCCCTGTTTTGCAGATGATGTGAAGTTGATAAGAAGAATTCAATCGGACGAGGACCAGGCAGAATTACAGAGGGATCTGGACAGCCTGCAGGCCGGGTCCAGCAACTGGCTCCTGGAGTTCAACCCCACCAAGTGCAAAGTCATGAAGATTGGGGAATGGCAACGAAGACCGCAGACGGAGTACAGTCTAGGGGGCCAGAGACTACAAACCTCACTCAATTGGTCTGACTGGATTCCCTGGTTTGTGTGTTTTTATTAGTCCATACATGTAAGGTAAAGATGGATTAGTGGAAGTAAATTGTTTGACTAATTCATCTTTGCCTTTCAGTAGAAGTTTTATTGTTTTATTGAAATTGCTGTTAACGGTTTCTAGGGGATTTTTCCTAAGTTTAGAATAGGTTTCAGTATCGCATCAAGATAGAGTCAAACTGTCTGTTTTCTCATCAATGTTTTTGAGAGCTTTACGAATTTGTAGTCCTGAGTTCATAGATGAGGAAATATCCAAAATTTATGAAATAGGTAATGATTTAAAATACCCAAGAAATGTAATTGATAAATCTTTTAAAGTTGCTAGGAACACTTTTTACAATCCAAAAAGGGGCAACCAACCTTATTCAACTAAAAATATGTTGGTTCTCCCTTACCATGAAAACTTGGTTGATATGCCTTCTCTTCTTTAGACTTTTAATATTAAAGTTGTATTCAAAAATCTTGATACAGTAAAAAAAAACTTTTGATAAAGAATTCCCCCCAAAATGTTGATGGATGTGTCTATAAGATTCCTTGTAAAATTTGCGATAAAGTTTATTACGGTCAAACTGGTAAAAGTCTCGAACTAAGATTAAAACAACATAAATATAGCATTAGAACTGGACAAGATTCCAATGCTCTATTTATTCATATAAGAGATTTTAACCATCCAATCGATTTTCAAAAAGTTGAGAAAGTAGTATCAAGCAAGTCCATGGTCGACAGGAATATAATTGAATCTTGTTTCATAAAAAGCAGTTTTGACAATAATATGAATATTTCCTTTGGTTTATATAAATTAGATCCATTTATAATTAATAGAATTTGGGAAGAATTTAATAATACACTGGAAAAATAATAATTTTAAAAATTTTCTTGGGTAGAATAGTTTGTTGGTGGTTGTGCAAAGGACCTGTCCAGTTGGGCCGGCGCGCGTCAGGTGTTTAACCGTTGTGGGATCTGATAGTGAGGTGTTGGCCAGACCCCTTATATACCTTCCTTGGATGCTTTACTTTCACAGTTCCTTGATAATGTGAGTAGTCACAAAAGCGCTTGGAATTTCTCTATTCTTTCAGAGTGGTTGTTTTGCATATATATATATATATATATATATATATATATATATATATATATATATATATATATATATATATATATATATATATATATATATATATAATGTGTGTGTGTGTGTATGTATATATATATATATATATATATATATATATATATATATATATATATATATATATATATATATATATATATATATATATATGTATGTATATTGCGAACAAGCGATACAAAATGGAAAGCAACCACGAAGATAGTTGAATGATAGCTCTAGGCCTTTCTTGTTGCTTCATCAGGAGTTTGCAATGTTGTAGATATGAGCAGGAAGTCCTGGCAGATTCTTTCAAGAAAACGACTCTTGTTGCTAGGTAAGACACATATGCAACAGTTAGGTATCTTTATTTCGAAACGTTTCGCCTACACAGTAGGCTTCTTCAGTCGAGTACAGAAAAGTTGATAGAAGCAGAAAAGACTTGAAGACGATGTAATCAGTCCATCACCCTTGAAGTCTATCAGCTTTTCTGTACTCGACTGAAGAAGCCTACTGTGTAGGCGAAACGTTTCGAAATAAAGATACCTAACTGTTGCATATGTGTCTTACCTAGCAACCTGTAGGTATTTTATACCATTTTAATGTTCAAAACGATTCTTCCCAGAGTCTCCCCAGCTATTGGTCAACATTACCCTCTCTTGAAAGTTAAGACACTTGTGCAACATCTGGTTATCTTTATTGTAGATGTTTCGCCATCCAGTGGCTTTATCAATACAGATTCTTGGACATAATAAGAAATCAGAAGAACTATATACAAAAGTCGACCAGTGGTGTTGCAGCGGCATGTCTGAGATTGTTTGCTGAAGAGGAAATTAACACATGTAAGGTGTGGGAAAGGGTAACCCCCTTCTTAACCTTCTGCCTATTCATTAAGGAAGTTATGGTAAGGCTCTCCAGTGAGTTCAACATCTGAGTCTTGGCTGACAACCTCTCTAGCTACGCTGATGCTTGAGAACATCAGGAAAATTTAAGTTCTTTGAAAAAATCTAGAACTCTTCTAAATCTGTTAGGTAAAAGGACACAAGTGTGATTAATACGACATTTTACTGTGACAACGTTTCGCTCTCCAGTAGCTTTGTCAAGCCGTAACCGCTTGTCAAAGCTCCTGGAGAGCGAAAAGTTCCGCAGTAAAATGTCACATTTGTTGCACCTGTGTTCCTTTATCTAACACATTGTCAGTAATTCTGCTGACATTATTACACTCTTCTAAATTCCTCTAAAGGTTAAGTACTGACCTTCAACCAACAGATGATTAAAACCAAATTATAGTCTGTAGATAAATGGTTCAGAGAACCGACAAGTTGATAAATTAGACACATGTGTAACACCAACCTAGCAGTTGTGATGAATGGTTTGAAAAACCGACAAGTTGAAGATTGAGACACTTATGCAGCATATGGAAATCTTTATTCAGGAAACGTTTCGCCACACAGTGGCTTCATCAGTCCAATACAAAGAGGAAGGCGTAAGGAGAGGAGGAGAATGAGGTAATCAGTCCCTCAACCTGGAGTCGATGTGTTCAGTCCATCAATCTTGTAGAATGTACAGCATAGGGCCGTAGACGTGGCTTATATACTGTAGTGAGGTGACGTGATGGACTGAACACATCGACTCCAGGTTGAGGGACTGATTACCTCATTCTCCTCCTCTCCTTACGCCTTCCTCTTTGTATTGGACTGATGAAGCCATTGTGTGGCGAAACGTTTCCTGAATAAAGATTTCCATATGCTGCATAAGTGTCTCAATCTTCACCAACCTAGCAACACAAGAGTCACATGATGTCATTATCGACCTGTTCTCGTTCCAATATGTCATTCTTTAGGTCACCATGCGTCACTCATACCTCACTCTCCACCCATATATACTGTCTTTTAAACCATACCACGGGCCCCTAGGAGTACGGTCGTGACGAACATTATACATACATATCATGGACCCAGTGGCTAAGGCGACGGTTTGGAGTCTTGAGACTCTGATCGCGGGTTCTAACCCCGCTCGTGGTATGGTTTGTTTGTAATCGTGTCATTACGATTTCGTGAGTCATGTCGACGGCTTTGAGGGGACTTGAGCTAGAGTTCGTCACGGCCACGCTAGCTGGAGATTCGTCTGTAAAAACTTGCATTTGTGGTCACAGTGGTGCCTATGCTAACCTTCCTATGGTGTATAAATATACCTAGTTGGATGAATCTTATTGTGGCCAGCTGGTCCAGTGGCTAACGCGTCGGTCTGGAGTTCTGAGACTCTCTGTTCGCGGGTTCTAACCCCGCCCATGGTATGGTTTGTTTGCAATCGTGTCATTATGATTTCGTGAGTCATGCTGTATTTAACATCTGTTAGAAGTAATTAAGGTTCCAGGCCGAAACTTTTCTTAATAAATATGTTCTAGTGTTTTTTACGTGTTTTTGTAAATCAACTTGTCTTTTGCATATAGTTCTACAGTCTTCCCATTATGTCCTTGAATTTGTATTTATGAAGTTACTGAATGGCGAAACGTCTACAAATAAAGATACCCAGAAGATGCACTTGTAGATGAATGGTTCACAGAACCGATATGTTGATATCCTGTCAGACACTGCAACTTCTTGGGATCTTAATACTTCGGAATTCTTCGCTTGCCTAATTCTTGGGCACGACCTACTTCCACATTGGGCAAATGTGACACCACCTACGACTGCTGCACCTCTCCTATCTATGGTTTATAAGCTTCTTCTCCGCTTATGTGCCGTATTCTACTCAAGAGTGATGGACTGACCACATCGACTCTAGGTTGAGGGACTGATTACCTCATTCTCCTCCTGTTCTTCAAGCTTCTCCTGTGTATGGACTGATGAAGCCACTGTGTGGCGAAACGTTTCCTTAATGAAGATACCCAAGAGTTGCACATGTGACTAATTTATCACCAGAAGATGCACATTTGTCTAATTCTTTGTCTAACTTGAGACATTAATGTACATAATGTTTTCTCCCAAAGCTCACTCACTGGAAATATAAAGACATATGCAGTATAATGTGATCCTTTATTGACTACGTTTCGCCCACACAGTGAGCTTTTTCAAGTCACAAACAGATCTACCTGGGGTGTATGTATAATGTTCGCCAAGACCATAGTCCTGGCACGGGTCCCAATCTTGCGATGACCCGTCTCTGGCTCCCGATGGAGAAAGGTTTCCACAATGATGCGACGCATGCCGCTCAAGCGCCCCTCTGGTCAGTTCAACTGGTGCATCTCATAAGCGACACCATATGTAACTATGGACACTAGCGAGGAGGAGGATATGTCATTATCACAGGTAACAGCTTGTCTGGTTCGTTGACCCCATAGTACACTAGTGTGGCCGCAGTCATCTCGGGGTCCTCTTCGGGAGGGAATATCAAACCTAGTTGCCTGCGGAGTGTCTCAGTAGCTTCGCACTCTAGAAGATAGTGTGTTAGGGGCCGCTGGACAACGTGCTGACAGTACTGGCACATCTCCTCCTCAGCCTTGTCTACCATCATCTTGGCTGTGGGAAAGCCCAAACGAAGCCGATGGATGGCGGTACACTGCGCTCTGGACCAGCTTCTATCATATGGGGGGGGTTCTCCCTGAGTCGCTGCTCGGTACCACTGTTGAGATGGGGTATCACCTAAGACCTCCCCCATAAGTTTCGTGGCTCTGGCAGCCACCAGTTTGGTCTGTCTTAGGCTGATTGGGACAGTAATCCCAACATGTGGATAGTCTGTTGCTGCCTTGGCTGCATCATCTGCCGCCTCATTTCCCCGGATGCCAGCATGGCTGGGGATCCAGTTCAATGTCGATCTATTACCCTGAACTTCTAAGGCTGTCATTATGCTCAGGATCGATGTGATGAGGTGAACATTATCCTGTGGTTGAGGATGGGAGTGGAAGGGAACGCGAGTATTTATAGTCAGGTTCAGAATGCTGAGGTCAGGTGGAGAATGCTGCATCTGATGATGTACCGAGTGGGGTTATAGAGTCTAAAATCTTGGGTAGCTTGGAAAGGAGATTGGATAAGTTTGTGAGCAGACCTTCTACAGTGTTTTTCCATTCCTGTGTTCTTATGTGGGATATCGATGAAGAAGTTTCTTGGCAAGTGGTTCAGCTATGTTATAGAAGTCACTATTCTGGTTGAAGTTGTCGGATATAGAAATAAGTGATGATTCCAGGAGTCTTCGGTATTGAGTGTTGTCTTCTGTGGCGATAAGTCTTGAGTTTCTGTAGTTTATCAAGTGGTTGTGTGAATTACGGTGTTGTACACAGACATTCCTTGTGTCGTCAGACCTGCTTGCGTACTGGTGTTCTGAAATACGTGTTTGGAGGTCCCTTGATGTTTCGCCCACGTATAATTTGTTGCAGTCATTACAAGGGATTATGTATACCTCTGCAGAGGGTGGAAGCTTGTCCTCTCTATCACTGGTAATGTCCTTGATGGTCGTGGTTGTGGAGGTAGATACTTGGAATGAGGTATTGGAAAAGATGTTGGAAACGTGTTTGGCAATGGAGTTGGTGGGGAGGACTATGTATCTCTTCTCGGTAGTGTCTTATCTGGGTGTGTTGAAGATGTTTAATGCCCGTCGTCTGCAGTCTCTGATGAAGTGATGAGGATAGTGGAGTTTAGAAAATACTTGTTTGTGAAGGCTTACTCAGCCCTGTAACAACTTCAGTCAGTATTACTCAGGCTGGCTCCTCCTCAGGAAAATTAGTGAATAGAAAAAGAAATAATAACAGACAAACATAAACACTATTATATAGAAAATATAAAATTTAAAACACTTAAATATGAAATATTAATCCTACATTAAAGAAAATGAAAAATGAAAAATATAAATGATAACTGAATTCAACGCTAATTTAAATGTATATAAAACGTGGGTGTCTGGTGTTGGTGACACTGTTGTTGAAATCGTAGCCGTTGCTGATGATGGAGGAGGGGGGTCGCAGGTATTGGTGACCACCACTGGCTAGTTCTTCACAGTATACCAGTGAGTATTCTATCCCGAAGACAGGAAAGCAGGTTCTTTACCGCTGCAATGCTGTGGAGTTACGTCCTGCAATTTCATACAGGTGCACAGGTACTTCAATACAACCTGGAGAAGTCTCTGGACGTTAGTCCTTCTCCTGTTCTGCTCGTTGATTGCCAGGTGACCCTCACTGACATCCAAGAGTAGTGTTGGGCGCTGTGAGTCGAGTGATTTACTGTTTGACCAGAGCCCCACACGTCACCTTTCGAGGGGGGGGGGGAAGAGGGAGGGGAAGGGATAGCGGGAGCTAGACTGACCCTATGTTAACAAGCAGCCAGCAATCAAACTATCACTTTAGGGGTGGGGGAGAAAAGGTGGGAAAAACGGGAGCGTGACTCACCCTACCTTAACTAGTAGCCGGCAATGAAACTATCACTTTCGGGGAGGGGGAAGAAAGGCAGAAGCTTGTCTTACCCTACCTTAACTAGTAGCCGGTAATGAAACTATCGTTACTATATCTCTACTCCTATCTATTGAACTTTTCCCTCACATTGTTCAATTATCGTGCATTCTTCTTCAAGAAACTCATTGCTGCAGATTCTGAGTGCACGCAGGAAGAAGCCTATAATTACACCACGTTTAGTTTTGGTGTCGTGGTGAGAGTAGAAGTTGAGAAGATCGTTTTGGTTGGTGGGTTTTCGATAGACTTTAAAACGAAGTTCGTGGTCAGCTTTGCAGAGCAGAACATCAAGGAAAGGAAGAGTGTTGTCGACTTCTTCTTCAAGTGTGAACTGAATTGAAGGCTCGACCTGGTTGAGCTTGTCTTGGAGAGCTTGAACGTTGAAGCGTTTAGGAGTTATGAGGAGAATGTCGTCAACATAATGGAGCAAGGTGACAGACGAAGGAATAATGGTGGAGAAACGTTCGGCTTCTAGATGTTCCATGTATAGGTTCGCCAGGACCGCACTGAGTGGCGAACCCATGGGTAGTCCAAAAGTCTGCTGAAAGAGGTGATTTTTGAAAGAGAAACACGTAAAGCCAACACATAGTTCAACAAGGTCGATGAAATCGCTGGCTGGAATGGGAAGATCAAGTGAATCGTCAATTTTTCTGCGCAAGAGATCGATGGCTTGTGTAGTAGGTACTTTGGTGAATAGGGAAGTCACGCCAAGGCTGGAAAGTTTCTTGTTCCTGATGTTGATGTTGCGAATGCGAATGAGAAGATCACCCGAGTGTTTGAGATGTGCTGGACTGATAGTACCCAAGAGTTTAGAGAGGTGTTTTGCGAGAATTCCTGAGAGCTGGTGGGGAGCACTGCCTATTCCCGAGGATATGGGCCTCAGTGGGATACCAGGCTTGTGAGTTTTTGGCAGGCCGTACATTCTAGCAGGTCTGGGGTTGCTGGGCATGGTGTGCAGAAGTTTCTTCCCTTGTTCTGAGCCCCTCAGAATGCGGCGAGTCCTTTGAAGAAAAGTTTTAGTAAGGTTGTCCACTTGGTTAGTTGTGAGAGGTTTGTAGGTATCTGGGTCATTAAGTCATACCTCGTCATACCTCGACGTTACATCAATGCACTCAAAGGTTTAGCAGAAGACACGACCATCAGGGTCACCACCGCTGATAAAGGAGGTGGTGTTGTTATCATGAACACTGACGATTACAGGAACAAAATGCTCAATCTACTTAATGACCCAGATACCTACAAACCTCTCACAACTAACCAAGTGGACAACCTTACTAAAACTTTTCTTCAAAGGACTCGCCGCATTCTGAGGGGCTCAGAACAAGGGAAGAAACTTCTGCACACCATGCCCAGCAACCCCAGACCTGCTAGAATGTACGGCCTGCCAGTAGGCCTTCTACAGTGTTTCTCCATTCTTATGTTCTTATGACATTGAATGAACATTAAAATGGTATAAAATACCGACAGATTGTTAGGTAAGACACATATGCAACAGTTAGGTATCTTTATTTTGAAACGTTTCGCCTACACAGTAGGCTTCTTCAGTCGAGTACAGAAAAGTTGATAGAAGCAGAAGATACTTGAAGACGATGTAATCAGTCCATCACCCTTAAAGTTTTGAGGTGGTCAGTCCCTCAGTCTGGAGAAGAGCATTGTTCCGTTGTCTGAAACAATATGAAGTTGAAGTGACAGAATCGGGCCTTATATAGTGCCAGGAGGTGAGACGTAGGTTGATTTGGGAGGGCAGGTCCTTCTCAAACCCAGCCGTTCTCACTAGTAGAGGTTGTCGAAGTAGATGGTCTGTACCAAGATACCCTTGTGTTGCAGTGTCTGACAGAATGAACATTAAAATGGTATAAAATACCGACAGATTGTTAGGTAAGACACATATGCAACAGTTAGGTATCTTTATTTTGAAACGTTTCGCCTACACAGTAGGCTTCTTCAGTCGAGTACAGAAAAGTTGATAGAAGCAGAAGATACTTGAAGACGATGTAATCAGTCCATCACCCTTAAAGTTTTGAGGTGGTCAGTCCCTCAGTCTGGAGAAGAGCATTGTTCCGTTGTCTGAAACAATATGAAGTTGAAGTGACAGAATCGGGCCTTATATAGTGCCAGGAGGTGAGACGTAGGTTGATTTGGGAGGGCAGGTCCTTCTCAAACCCAGCCGTTCTCACTAGTAGAGGTTGTCGAAGTAGATGGCCTGTACCAAGATACCCTTGTGTTGCAGTGTCTGACAGAATGAACATTAAAATGGTATAAAATACCGACAGATTGTTAGGTAAGACACATATGTAGAAGCAGAAAGATATTTTAAAGACGTGTAACAGTCCATCACCCTTGGTTTGCATATGTGTTTTACCTAACAACTGTCGGTTTTTTTATACCTTTTTTAATGTTCATTCTGTCAATTACTGCAACAAAAGGGGATCTTGGTACAGACCATCTACTTTGACCCTCTACTAGTGAGAACGGCTGGGTTTGAGAAGGACCTGCCTCCCAAAATCAACCCACATGTCTCACCCTCCTGCACCATATAAGGCCCGATTTCCGTCATCAATTACATGAACAGTTAAATGGTGAGAAGTCAATGACAGATATTGTTAGGTAAAGACACATATGCAATAGTTAGTAGCCTGTTTTTCGAAATGTTTTACCACATGTAGCTGTTTTATGGCAAAAGGATAGAGTTGGAAGAAGAGGTTAGCTGGAAGAGATGGGTCATTCACTTAAAGCCTGGTGTGTCAGTCTCTTCACAGAAAGACAGCCTGTTGTTCTGAAACAATATGAGGACAGGATGGAGCCTCACAGGTGTAGTGAAGATGGAGGTTAGCTTGGGAGGGCAGTCCTTCCACCTGGTGCTGCTCCTTCACAGAATGAAGGATGGCCCGAGCACACTTTTGCAAAGGTAGTGTTTCGACAGAATGAATATTAAATGGCAGGAATGTGACACAGGGTAAGACACATGCAATAGTTGTCTTATTCTAGGTCCAGCTGCTCACACAGTAGGTTAGTCGAGCATACAAAGTTGGAGGAAAGAAGATACTGAAGCCACGACAACAAAGTCTATCATTTCGCGTGCTTGAGGTGGTCAGTTCTCTTCGCCTGCAGGGCACCTCTGCCAGTCTGATCACATGAGTTGAAGCACAGACGGAAAGCTTTGTTATATGCAAGTGAGGGCGAGCATTTCTGAGCAGCCGCTGTAGCAGGTCCTCTCAACCTCGCCTTCACTGGGTAGAAATGAGCGATGGTTCGCACTCACACACTCAAAGGTAGCAACCTTGACAGTGACGAACACAAAATGGCAGGTGTCACTGACAGACGTTAGCAACACACATGCAAATAAAGCCAGGCATTCATTTGAAACAGCTGGCTCACAGGTTTCGCTCAGCGATACACAAAAGGATGAGCGTGAAAGATACTGAAGACGATGGGTCAGTTCATCAATTTCAAAGCTTGAGGGAACAAGTCCTTCGGAAGAAGAACTCTGTTGTTCACTGTCAGCGAAAGTTGAAAGCATTAGATGAGCCTTTTATAGGCGTAAAGTGTAAAGAGTTTATGTTTTTAAGAAAGGTGTCCTTCAAACTGGTGCCGTTCTCTACTAGTAGTGTCGAGTGGCTCAACAAAGATACTTCTTTGTGTTGCAGTGTTCGACAGAACGAACATTAAAATGGCATAAATGTCGACAGACAATAGTAAGACACACACATGCAATGTTGTGTATCTTATTTTCGAAATGCTTCGCTTGTTGTCAGTAGTTTCTTCAGTCGTGAGAAACATAAAGTTGATAGAAAGATAAAGATACCTAACTGTTGCATATGTGTCTTACCTAACAATCTGTCGGTATTTTATACCATTTTAATGTTCATTCTGTCAGACACTGCAACACAAGGGTATCTTGGTACAGACCATCAACTTCGACCTCTACTAGTGAGAACGGCTGGGTTTGAGAGGGACCTGCCCTCCCAAAGCAACCTCCGTCTCACCTCCTTGCACTATATAAAGGCTCCATCCTGTCACTTCAACTTCATATTGTTTCAGACAACGGAACAATGCTCTTCTCCAGACTGAGGGACTGACCACCTCAAAACTTTAAGGGTGATGGACTGATTACATCGTCTTCAAGTATCTTCTGCTTCTATCAACTTTTATGTACTCGACTGAAGAAGCCTACTGTGTAGGCGAAACGTTTCGAAATAAAGATACCTAACTGTTGCATATGTGTCTTACCTAACAATCTGTCGGTATTTTATACCATTTTAATGTTCATTCTGTCAGACACTGCAACACAAGGGTATCTTGGTACAGACCATCAACTTCGACCTCTACTAGTGAGAACGGCTGGGTTTGAGAGGGACCTGCCCTCCCAAAGCAACCTCCGTCTCACCTCCTTGCACTATATAAAGGCTCCATCCTGTCACTTCAACTTCATATTGTTTCAGACAACGGAACAATGCTCTTCTCCAGACTGAGGGACTGACCACCTCAAAACTTTAAGGGTGATGGACTGATTACATCGTCTTCAAGTATCTTCTGCTTCTATCAACTTTTATGTACTCGACTGAAGAAGCCTACTGTGTAGGCGAAACGTTTCGAAATAAAGATACCTAACTGTTGCATATGTGTCTTACCTAACAATCTGTCGGTATTTTATACCATTTTAATGTTCATTCTGTCAGACACTGCAACACAAGGGTATCTTGGTACAGACCATCAACTTCGACCTCTACTAGTGAGAACGGCTGGGTTTGAGAGGGACCTGCCCTCCCAAAGCAACCTCCGTCTCACCTCCTTGCACTATATAAAGGCTCCATCCTGTCACTTCAACTTCATATTGTTTCAGACAACGGAACAATGCTCTTCTCCAGACTGAGGGACTGACCACCTCAAAACTTTAAGGGTGATGGACTGATTACATCGTCTTCAAGTATCTTCTGCTTCTATCAACTTTTATGTACTCGACTGAAGAAGCCTACTGTGTAGGCGAAACGTTTCGAAATAAAGATACCTAACTGTTGCATATGTGTCTTACCTAACAATCTGTCGGTATTTTATACCATTTTAATGTTCATTCTGTCAGACACTGCAACACAAGGGTATCTTGGTACAGACCATCAACTTCGACCTCTACTAGTGAGAACGGCTGGGTTTGAGAGGGACCTGCCCTCCCAAAGCAACCTCCGTCTCACCTCCTTGCACTATATAAAGGCTCCATCCTGTCACTTCAACTTCATATTGTTTCAGACAACGGAACAATGCTCTTCTCCAGACTGAGGGACTGACCACCTCAAAACTTTAAGGGTGATGGACTGATTACATCGTCTTCAAGTATCTTCTGCTTCTATCAACTTTTATGTACTCGACTGAAGAAGCCTACTGTGTAGGCGAAACGTTTCGAAATAAAGATACCTAACTGTTGCATATGTGTCTTACCTAACAATCTGTCGGTATTTTATACCATTTTAATGTTCATTCTGTCAGACACTGCAACACAAGGGTATCTTGGTACAGACCATCAACTTCGACCTCTACTAGTGAGAACGGCTGGGTTTGAGAGGGACCTGCCCTCCCAAAGCAACCTCCGTCTCACCTCCTTGCACTATATAAAGGCTCCATCCTGTCACTTCAACTTCATATTGTTTCAGACAACGGAACAATGCTCTTCTCCAGACTGAGGGACTGACCACCTCAAAACTTTAAGGGTGATGGACTGATTACATCGTCTTCAAGTATCTTCTGCTTCTATCAACTTTTATGTACTCGACTGAAGAAGCCTACTGTGTAGGCGAAACGTTTCGAAATAAAGATACCTAACTGTTGCATATGTGTCTTACCTAACAATCTGTCGGTATTTTATACCATTTTAATGTTCATTCTGTCAGACACTGCAACACAAGGGTATCTTGGTACAGACCATCAACTTCGACCTCTACTAGTGAGAACGGCTGGGTTTGAGAGGGACCTGCCCTCCCAAAGCAACCTCCGTCTCACCTCCTTGCACTATATAAAGGCTCCATCCTGTCACTTCAACTTCATATTGTTTCAGACAACGGAACAATGCTCTTCTCCAGACTGAGGGACTGACCACCTCAAAACTTTAAGGGTGATGGACTGATTACATCGTCTTCAAGTATCTTCTGCTTCTATCAACTTTTATGTACTCGACTGAAGAAGCCTACTGTGTAGGCGAAACGTTTCGAAATAAAGATACCTAACTGTTGCATATGTGTCTTACCTAACAATCTGTCGGTATTTTATACCATTTTAATGTTCATTCTGTCAGACACTGCAACACAAGGGTATCTTGGTACAGACCATCAACTTCGACCTCTACTAGTGAGAACGGCTGGGTTTGAGAGGGACCTGCCCTCCCAAAGCAACCTCCGTCTCACCTCCTTGCACTATATAAAGGCTCCATCCTGTCACTTCAACTTCATATTGTTTCAGACAACGGAACAATGCTCTTCTCCAGACTGAGGGACTGACCACCTCAAAACTTTAAGGGTGATGGACTGATTACATCGTCTTCAAGTATCTTCTGCTTCTATCAACTTTTATGTACTCGACTGAAGAAGCCTACTGTGTAGGCGAAACGTTTCGAAATAAAGATACCTAACTGTTGCATATGTGTCTTACTCAACTTCATATTGTTTCAGACAACGGAACAATGCTCTTCTCCAGACTGAGGGACTGACCACCTCAAAACTTTAAGGGTGATGGACTGATTACATCGTCTTCAAGTATCTTCTGCTTCTATCAACTTTTCTGTACTCGACTGAAGAAGCCTACTGTGTAGGCGAAACGTTTCAAAATAAAGATACCTAACTGTTGCATATGTGTCTTACCTAACAATCTTATGACATTCCTCAGGTCACGTGCGTCACACCTCACTCTCCGCCTATATATATAATGCCTTTCTACCTCTGTGTGTTAGAAGTGATCAAGGTCCCAGGACCGAAACGTTTTCTAATAAATATGTCATAGTGTTTGCTTACGTGTCTTTCTAAACCAACTTGTCGGTATTTATTACCAAGGTTTATACCAACATCTGGGTATCTTTATTGTAGACGTTTCGCCATCCAGTGGCTTTATCAATACACATTCTAGGACATAACTTGAAGACAGTAGAACTATGTACAGAAGATGAGGTAATCAGTCCCTCAACCTAGGAGTAGATGCGAAGAGCACCATAGTCGTGGAGATTCTGAAGCAGAAGAAAGGAGCCTGGCGCTTATATAGTAACGTCAGGTGTAGCAGACGAGGGCATAGTCACTGGTAGGCGGGATTCCCCAGTGGAAGTAGGTCCTTCCCAAAGAGATGGGTTAGTTGTAGTAGTAGTTGTCGTAGTCGTGAAGGTTATGCCCTCGTCTGCTACACCTGACGTTACTATATAAGCGTCAGGCTCCTTTCTTCTGCTTCAGAATCTCCACGACTATGGTGCTCTTCGCACCTACTGCTAGGTTGAGGGACTGATTACCTCATCTTCTGTACATAGTTCTACTGTCTTCAAGTTATGTCCTAGAATTTGTATTGATAAAGCCACTGGATGGCGAAACGTCTACAATAAAGATGTTGATAAATTAGACACATGTGCAACTCTTGGGTATCTTTATTGAGGAAACATTTCGCCACACAGTGGCTTCATCAGTCCAAACGTAGGAGAAACTTGAAGAACAGGAGGAGAATGAGGTAATCAGTCCCTCAACCTTGAGTCGATGTGTTCAGTCCATCAATCTTGAATAGAATACGGCATATCAGCGGAGAAGCAGCTTATAAACCGTATGGCAGGAGAGGTGCAGCGGTCATAGGTCGTGTCACATTTGTTCAATGGAATTCTTCGCTTGCCTAATTCTTGGGCACGACCTACTTCCACATTGAACAAATGTAACATGTCCAAGCTGCGTGCCAAATAAAGATGTCACGTGCTGCAGTACTCGACAAGAGAAGAGTCGTGTCGGTATACACATTGGTAGTTGTTAGCAAGACACATACAACAGTTGCATAACTTTGTTTTGAACGCTGCTCACACGTAGCTTCACAACACAGCAGGCAGATCGTAGAGATGTGAAGACGATGTAGTTCATCAGTCGGCAACTTGAGGTTAAAACGTTCGGCCTCCGAGTTCGTCTGATATCAGAATCGCCCGAAAGATCGCTACGCGCGGCATCACGAGCGGAGAGGCGCAGTGCAAAGAGCAGCAGCAGTAGCATACTGAGAAAAGTCATGCAATCCTTCTGCATTCAATAGCTACTTGAGCTTGTTGGGTGTTTTCTTGTACAGATGTACTACGGCAGTTGTAGTATGACAAGAGCGAACAGTCAAAAGTCAGTATATAATGTGTTTGTTGTTAGTTAGTACATATATGCACAAAGAAGAATTTTTGTCTCCGAAACAGCTGCTTCAAAGAGCTTTTTCAGTCGAACACAGAATAGTAAAGGAATATTTATGTAACAGTTCATCGTTTGAAAGTCAGAATTGGAGGTTGTTGTTCGGTCATTGCTCATAGTCAGGAATTGTCTGAAGATCAAGTGACAGGTGGATGCCCACAAATGAGTGAGGTGCAGTAAAGAGTAGAGAGGTTTGCTGAGAGGAATATGTCTCTTCTCAGATCATTACTAAAAGAAATTAAGGTAAGTTGTAATAAGATGTTGAGCTGTAAGCAAGTAATGACAAGAGTGAATGTGTCGGAATATTTATTGAAGTCAGCATAAGATTACATATGCACAGCAGACAATTAGCTTCGAACAGCTGCTTCGGCACAGAAGCTTCAATGAATGCCAGAGTAGGCAGGAACAGTAGAGAGGACATTTGCGTCAGTTCATCACCCAAAGTCGCAGAATTTCTGGAGAACAATCTGCCTTAGTTCGTTCCATGTCGTGAACCATTCGCAGCGCGGAGACTTCAACATTGCCGGAGCGAGGCAGGCAGTAGCAGGTAGTGAAGAAACATCGAGAGTCATGTCCTCTTCTCAGAGTCCAACAGAGCCACTGAAAAGCCAACCAAAGGTGCTTGCAATAAGATGCTGTAGCTGTAGTAACGATAAGATGAATATCGTGCTGGTATACAATAATGACAGGTTAAAGAAAAGACACACATGTAACAGCAGACACTTAGTTCTGAATAAAGCAGCCTGACACAGTAGAAGAGTTGAATACAGTGTGCAGAATAGGAGATGTGACATTTATTAACAGTTCATCACTTAAAGTCGTAGAATTTTCTGAGGTTAAATTCTTGCTTGAGAAATAGTGTCTATAAATCAGATCCACTGAAGATCAAGTGACAGCAAAACAAATAAAATGGAAGAGAAAAAGGGTGTAGCAGTAGTGGTAGTGAGTAGTTTTTAGAAATATGCCCTTCACACATTGAAAAGACCATGTGTTGTAATAAAGATGCCACGTGTTGTAGTACCGACAAGATGAATGATTTGTGGCCCATAATACCGACAGGTTGTTAAAGACACATATAACAAAAATAGACAATTATTCCGAAACGCTTGTCGCAGGCTTTCTTCGTTTAAACGGTCAGTCAGACGCAGCTGATTTACGGTCAGTTATCACTTGTCAATGTTAATAGCTTTGATAATTGTCAGAACTACTGTTATTAGCGTGGTATTTCAACATTTAGAGAGTGGTAGCAGCAGTAAGGGCAAACCCTTCAGATTCAATACTTCATGAAAGTGCTGTTTTGCAGCTGTACAAGATGTTACGTGTTGGTAGTGTCGACAACATTAGTCAGGTCAGATACATTACGACAGGTTAGTGGTACATATGCAATAGTGATTGTTTTATCTTCTGAATGTTGTTTGTTGTAGTTGAACAGTAGCAACAGTATAAGATTGAGGTCAGTCGTATCACTTCTAAAGTCGTAGAATTAGTAAAGTTGGAGAGTTGTTCTGTCAGAATTCATGAAAGATCGGGTGACAGTGTGAGATTAAATACAAGCCGAAAGGTGGTGCAGGTGCAGTAGTAGTAGTAGTGAGAAAGCCGAGAGTTATGCCCTTCTGTACTAAGAGCTATTTTCTGAAAGATCTGTGAAGTGCTGTGGTTAAAGATACATGTAGCAGTACTGACAAGAGGAATATCAGGCCGGTATAATAGTCAGGCTGTTAGCAGACACATGTGCAACAGTGCAGATACCTTGTTTCGAATGTGCCGTTTACACAGCAGCAGCCGAATGTTAGAAAGCAGTGCAGGAATAGTAGAAGAGATAACAGTTCATCACTTCTGTGTCGTGCACTTCTGAGTGTTGCACAGCCCTCGGCTTCCGGAGAAAATAGTTTCATACAGAACTGCTTTCTTCCGGCGACAGTGCGGATTTCAACATTGTCGGAAGGAAAGAGGTGCAGGTAGTAGTAGTAGTAGCCGATATGTCATGTCCTCCGGTATCCAATACTACTGAAAGCTGTTCAAAAGGTGCGCTTAGCCAAGATAATACGTAAAGGTAGCACCGACAAGATGAACATCGCCAACAGGTTGTTGGTAAAGACACATATGCAATGTTGGTATCGTCTTTTGTTTCCGAAATGTTTTCACAGTGTGTTCTTCAGTCGAATAAGGTAGGGTGAACAGTGAGAGGAAGACGATGGGTCATCACTTTTAAAGTCGTACTTGCGTTACCAGTCTCGGCTCCATAGTCATTCGAAGATCATGACAGCGTGGAGACTTCAATATCAAATGAAGCGAGTAGTAGTAGCAGCAGAGTCACGCAGGGGTCAGCGTCCGCATCCGTCACCACTTTGAGCTTGTCTGTTGCAGCCAACAAGATGCCACGTGCCGTAGCGTGTTCGACAATACGAATGATCGTGTCGCAGTATATCGTCGACAGGTTAAGTGTTATCATTGACATGCAACAGTTAGACAATCTCTTGTGTTCGAAATGCAGCTGCTCAATATCAGGCTTCAGTCGAATACAGAAAAGGTAAGGTGGTGAGATGTGAAATATTTACGGTCAGTCCATCACTTCCCAGTCGTAGACTTGGAGGCCATCAAGAACAGTTCTCAGAATCCCGAAGACAAGGACAGTGGCATTAAACACAAACTGGAGGAGAGGTGCAGGCAGCAGGTAGCGAGAGGCCACGAGAGTGCCCTTCAGACCAATACTCACTTGAAAGCTGTTCAAGGCAGTGCCAGCCACAGCAATATCAACATGAACATCAAAATGGCATAGCACAGTTTATTGTAATAGTTAGGTAAGAGTCAATATGCAACAGCAGACACCTTTAGCTCCGAATGTTTTCGTCATATTTGTTAGTTTTCTTCAGTCGAACACAGTAGGCAGAACAGATAGGAAGATCGACAACAGTCCACGAAACAGAACGCAAGAACAGTCTTCTTTTGCCTGAGAAATTAGTTCCATAAAGTCAGAACTATTCGAAAGAATGCATAAAAGAATAGCTGTCAAAGGAGAGGTGGTAGTAGCAGTAGCAGTAGTGAGAGGCCACTGAGAGGTCATGTCCCTCTCTCCCTCAGATCCAATACTTCCTCACTTGGTATTGCATACCATTTTGATGTTCATCTTGTCAGACACTGCAACACGTGGCAGTATCTTGGAGAAGGAAAACACTCTTTGATTGGAAGCTTTTCATGAGTAGCATGGGATCTGGAGAGGGACATGACTCTCTCAGTGGCCTCACCATTACTACTACTACTACCTCTGGCAACCTCTCCTTCCGACAGTATTGGTCTCGCACTGTCAGCTTGATTCTTCGGGATAGTTCCTGACTATGGAACTGAAATCCCCTTCCAGGCCGAGTGGACCAGACAACCCCAAATTCCTACGACTTTAAGGGCGATGGACTGATTACATCGTCTTCACATCTCTACTGTTCCCGCTCTCTACTTTCTGTATTCGGATTTGAAAATAGTCACTGTGGTATGAAACGTTTCGAATACGACAGTATTTAAGTCTCCGCACTGTCGCTTGATCTTCAGATAGTTCCTGACTATGGAACTGAACTTCTCCAGGCCGAGGGACTGACAACCTCAAATTCTACGACTTTAAGGGTGATGGACTGATTACATCGTCTTCACATCTCTACTGTTCCTGCCTACTTTCTGTATTCGACTGAAGAAGCCTACTGTGTAGGCGAAACGTTTCGGAATAAAGTTGTCTAACTGTTGCATATGTGTCTTACCTAACAACCTGTCGGTATTGTATACCATTTTGATGTTCATCTTGTCAGACACTGCAACACGTGGCATCTTGGTACAGAAAACACCTTGGACAAGCTTTTCAAGTGAGAAGTATTGGATCTGAGAGGGACATGACCTCTCAGTGGCCTCTCACTACTACTACTACTACTACCCTGCACCTCTCCTTCCGACAGTATTTAAGTCTCCGCACTGTCGCTTGATCTTCAGATAGTTCCTGACTATGGAACTGAACTTCTCCAGGCCGAGGGACTGACAACCTCAAATTCTACGACTTTAAGGGTGATGGACTGATTACATCGTCTTCACATCTCTACTGTTCCTGCCTACTTTCTGTATTCGACTGAAGAAGCCTACTGTGTAGGCGAAACGTTTCGGAATAAAGTTGTCTAACTGTTGCATATGTGTCTTACCTAACAACCTGTCGGTATTGTATACCATTTTGATGTTCATCTTGTCAGACACTGCAACACGTGGCATCTTGGTACAGAAAACACCTTGGACAAGCTTTTCAAGTGAGAAGTATTGGATCTGAGAGGGACATGACCTCTCAGTGGCCTCTCACTACTACTACTACTACTACCCTGCACCTCTCCTTCCGACAGTATTTAAGTCTCCGCACTGTCGCTTGATCTTCGGATAGTTCCTGACTATGGAACTGAACTTCTCCAGGCCGAGGGACTGACAACCTCAAATTCTACGACTTTAAGGGTGATGGACTGATTACATCGTCTTCACATCTCTACTGTTCCTGCCTACTTTCTGTATTCGACTGAAGAAGCCTACTGTGTAGGCGAAACGTTTCGGAATAAAGTTGTCTAACTGTTGCATATGTGTCTTACCTAACAACCTGTCGGTATTGTATACCATTTTGATGTTCATCTTGTCAGACACTGCAACACGTGGCATCTTGGTACAGAAAACACCTTGGACAAGCTTTTCAAGTGAGAAGTATTGGATCTGAGAGGGACATGACCTCTCAGTGGCCTCTCACTACTACTACTACTACTACCCTGCACCTCTCCTTCCGACAGTATTTAAGTCTCCGCACTGTCGCTTGATCTTCAGATAGTTCCTGACTATGGAACTGAACTTCTCCAGGCCGAGGGACTGACAACCTCAAATTCTACGACTTTAAGGGTGATGGACTGATTACATCGTCTTCACATCTCTACTGTTCCTGCCTACTTTCTGTATTCGACTGAAGAAGCCTACTGTGTAGGCGAAACGTTTCGGAATAAAGTTGTCTAACTGTTGCATATGTGTCTTACCTAACAACCTGTCGGTATTGTATACCATTTTGATGTTCATCTTGTCAGACACTGCAACACGTGGCATCTTGGTACAGAAAACACCTTGGACAAGCTTTTCAAGTGAGAAGTATTGGATCTGAGAGGGACATGACCTCTCAGTGGCCTCTCACTACTACTACTACTACTACCCTGCACCTCTCCTTCCGACAGTATTTAAGTCTCCGCACTGTCGCTTGATCTTCAGATAGTTCCTGACTATGGAACTGAACTTCTCCAGGCCGAGGGACTGACAACCTCAAATTCTACGACTTTAAGGGTGATGGACTGATTACATCGTCTTCACATCTCTACTGTTCCTGCCTACTTTCTGTATTCGACTGAAGAAGCCTACTGTGTAGGCGAAACGTTTCGGAATAAAGTTGTCTAACTGTTGCATATGTGTCTTACCTAACAACCTGTCGGTATTGTATACCATTTTGATGTTCATCTTGTCAGACACTGCAACACGTGGCATCTTGGTACAGAAAACACCTTGGACAAGCTTTTCAAGTGAGAAGTATTGGATCTGAGAGGGACATGACCTCTCAGTGGCCTCTCACTACTACTACTACTACTACCCTGCACCTCTCCTTCCGACAGTATTTAAGTCTCCGCACTGTCGCTTGATCTTCAGATAGTTCCTGACTATGGAACTGAACTTCTCCAGGCCGAGGGACTGACAACCTCAAATTCTACGACTTTAAGGGTGATGGACTGATTACATCGTCTTCACATCTCTACTGTTCCTGCCTACTTTCTGTATTCGACTGAAGAAGCCTACTGTGTAGGCGAAACGTTTCGGAATAAAGTTGTCTAACTGTTGCATATGTGTCTTACCTAACAACCTGTCGGTATTGTATACCATTTTGATGTTCATCTTGTCAGACACTGCAACACGTGGCATCTTGGTACAGAAAACACCTTGGACAAGCTTTTCAAGTGAGAAGTATTGGATCTGAGAGGGACATGACCTCTCAGTGGCCTCTCACTACTACTACTACTACTACCCTGCACCTCTCCTTCCGACAGTATTTAAGTCTCCGCACTGTCGCTTGATCTTCAGATAGTTCCTGACTATGGAACTGAACTTCTCCAGGCCGAGGGACTGACAACCTCAAATTCTACGACTTTAAGGGTGATGGACTGATTACATCGTCTTCACATCTCTACTGTTCCTGCCTACTTTCTGTATTCGACTGAAGAAGCCTACTGTGTAGGCGAAACGTTTCGGAATAAAGTTGTCTAACTGTTGCATATGTGTCTTACCTAACAACCTGTCGGTATTGTATACCATTTTGATGTTCATCTTGTCAGACACTGCAACACGTGGCATCTTGGTACAGAAAACACCTTGGACAAGCTTTTCAAGTGAGAAGTATTGGATCTGAGAGGGACATGACCTCTCAGTGGCCTCTCACTACTACTACTACTACTACCCTGCACCTCTCCTTCCGACAGTATTTAAGTCTCCGCACTGTCGCTTGATCTTCAGATAGTTCCTGACTATGGAACTGAACTTCTCCAGGCCGAGGGACTGACAACCTCAAATTCTACGACTTTAAGGGTGATGGACTGATTACATCGTCTTCACATCTCTACTGTTCCTGCCTACTTTCTGTATTCGACTGAAGAAGCCTACTGTGTAGGCGAAACGTTTCGGAATAAAGTTGTCTAACTGTTGCATATGTGTCTTACCTAACAACCTGTCGGTATTGTATACCATTTTGATGTTCATCTTGTCAGACACTGCAACACGTGGCATCTTGGTACAGAAAACACCTTGGACAAGCTTTTCAAGTGAGAAGTATTGGATCTGAGAGGGACATGACCTCTCAGTGGCCTCTCACTACTACTACTACTACTACCCTGCACCTCTCCTTCCGACAGTATTTAAGTCTCCGCACTGTCGCTTGATCTTCAGATAGTTCCTGACTATGGAACTGAACTTCTCCAGGCCGAGGGACTGACAACCTCAAATTCTACGACTTTAAGGGTGATGGACTGATTACATCGTCTTCACATCTCTACTGTTCCTGCCTACTTTCTGTATTCGACTGAAGAAGCCTACTGTGTAGGCGAAACGTTTCGGAATAAAGTTGTCTAACTGTTGCATATGTGTCTTACCTAACAACCTGTCGGTATTGTATACCATTTTGATGTTCATCTTGTCAGACACTGCAACACGTGGCATCTTGGTACAGAAAACACCTTGGACAAGCTTTTCAAGTGAGAAGTATTGGATCTGAGAGGGACATGACCTCTCAGTGGCCTCTCACTACTACTACTACTACTACCCTGCACCTCTCCTTCCGACAGTATTTAAGTCTCCGCACTGTCGCTTGATCTTCAGATAGTTCCTGACTATGGAACTGAACTTCTCCAGGCCGAGGGACTGACAACCTCAAATTCTACGACTTTAAGGGTGATGGACTGATTACATCGTCTTCACATCTCTACTGTTCCTGCCTACTTTCTGTATTCGACTGAAGAAGCCTACTGTGTAGGCGAAACGTTTCGGAATAAAGTTGTCTAACTGTTGCATATGTGTCTTACCTAACAACCTGTCGGTATTGTATACCATTTTGATGTTCATCTTGTCAGACACTGCAACACGTGGCATCTTGGTACAGAAAACACCTTGGACAAGCTTTTCAAGTGAGAAGTATTGGATCTGAGAGGGACATGACCTCTCAGTGGCCTCTCACTACTACTACTACTACTACCCTGCACCTCTCCTTCCGACAGTATTTAAGTCTCCGCACTGTCGCTTGATCTTCAGATAGTTCCTGACTATGGAACTGAACTTCTCCAGGCCGAGGGACTGACAACCTCAAATTCTACGACTTTAAGGGTGATGGACTGATTACATCGTCTTCACATCTCTACTGTTCCTGCCTACTTTCTGTATTCGACTGAAGAAGCCTACTGTGTAGGCGAAACGTTTCGGAATAAAGTTGTCTAACTGTTGCATATGTGTCTTACCTAACAACCTGTCGGTATTGTATACCATTTTGATGTTCATCTTGTCAGACACTGCAACACGTGGCATCTTGGTACAGAAAACACCTTGGACAAGCTTTTCAAGTGAGAAGTATTGGATCTGAGAGGGACATGACCTCTCAGTGGCCTCTCACTACTACTACTACTACTACCCTGCACCTCTCCTTCCGACAGTATTTAAGTCTCCGCACTGTCGCTTGATCTTCAGATAGTTCCTGACTATGGAACTGAACTTCTCCAGGCCGAGGGACTGACAACCTCAAATTCTACGACTTTAAGGGTGATGGACTGATTACATCGTCTTCACATCTCTACTGTTCCTGCCTACTTTCTGTATTCGACTGAAGAAGCCTACTGTGTAGGCGAAACGTTTCGGAATAAAGTTGTCTAACTGTTGCATATGTGTCTTACCTAACAACCTGTCGGTATTGTATACCATTTTGATGTTCATCTTGTCAGACACTGCAACACGTGGCATCTTGGTACAGAAAACACCTTGGACAAGCTTTTCAAGTGAGAAGTATTGGATCTGAGAGGGACATGACCTCTCAGTGGCCTCTCACTACTACTACTACTACTACCCTGCACCTCTCCTTCCGACAGTATTTAAGTCTCCGCACTGTCGCTTGATCTTCAGATAGTTCCTGACTATGGAACTGAACTTCTCCAGGCCGAGGGACTGACAACCTCAAATTCTACGACTTTAAGGGTGATGGACTGATTACATCGTCTTCACATCTCTACTGTTCCTGCCTACTTTCTGTATTCGACTGAAGAAGCCTACTGTGTAGGCGAAACGTTTCGGAATAAAGTTGTCTAACTGTTGCATATGTGTCTTACCTAACAACCTGTCGGTATTGTATACCATTTTGATGTTCATCTTGTCAGACACTGCAACACGTGGCATCTTGGTACAGAAAACACCTTGGACAAGCTTTTCAAGTGAGAAGTATTGGATCTGAGAGGGACATGACCTCTCAGTGGCCTCTCACTACTACTACTACTACTACCCTGCACCTCTCCTTCCGACAGTATTTAAGTCTCCGCACTGTCGCTTGATCTTCAGATAGTTCCTGACTATGGAACTGAACTTCTCCAGGCCGAGGGACTGACAACCTCAAATTCTACGACTTTAAGGGTGATGGACTGATTACATCGTCTTCACATCTCTACTGTTCCTGCCTACTTTCTGTATTCGACTGAAGAAGCCTACTGTGTAGGCGAAACGTTTCGGAATAAAGTTGTCTAACTGTTGCATATGTGTCTTACCTAACAACCTGTCGGTATTGTATACCATTTTGATGTTCATCTTGTCAGACACTGCAACACGTGGCATCTTGGTACAGAAAACACCTTGGACAAGCTTTTCAAGTGAGAAGTATTGGATCTGAGAGGGACATGACCTCTCAGTGGCCTCTCACTACTACTACTACTACTACCCTGCACCTCTCCTTCCGACAGTATTTAAGTCTCCGCACTGGCGCTTGATCTTCAGATAGTTCCTGACTATGGAACTGAACTTCTCCAGGCCGAGGGACTGACAACCTCAAATTCTACGACTTTAAGGGTGATGGACTGATTACATCGTCTTCACATCTCTACTGTTCCTGCCTACTTTCTGTATTCGACTGAAGAAGCCTACTGTGTAGGCGAAACGTTTCGGAATAAAGTTGTCTAACTGTTGCATATGTGTCTTACCTAACAACCTGTCGGTATTGTATACCATTTTGATGTTCATCTTGTCAGACACTGCAACACGTGGCATCTTGGTACAGAAAACACCTTGGACAAGCTTTTCAAGTGAGAAGTATTGGATCTGAGAGGGACATGACCTCTCAGTGGCCTCTCACTACTACTACTACTACTACCCTGCACCTCTCCTTCCGACAGTATTTAAGTCTCCGCACTGTCGCTTGATCTTCAGATAGTTCCTGACTATGGAACTGAACTTCTCCAGGCCGAGGGACTGACAACCTCAAATTCTACGACTTTAAGGGTGATGGACTGATTACATCGTCTTCACATCTCTACTGTTCCTGCCTACTTTCTGTATTCGACTGAAGAAGCCTACTGTGTAGGCGAAACGTTTCGGAATAAAGTTGTCTAACTGTTGCATATGTGTCTTACCTAACAACCTGTCGGTATTGTATACCATTTTGATGTTCATCTTGTCAGACACTGCAACACGTGGCATCTTGGTACAGAAAACACCTTGGACAAGCTTTTCAAGTGAGAAGTATTGGATCTGAGAGGGACATGACCTCTCAGTGGCCTCTCACTACTACTACTACTACTACCCTGCACCTCTCCTTCCGACAGTATTTAAGTCTCCGCACTGTCGCTTGATCTTCAGATAGTTCCTGACTATGGAACTGAACTTCTCCAGGCCGAGGGACTGACAACCTCAAATTCTACGACTTTAAGGGTGATGGACTGATTACATCGTCTTCACATCTCTACTGTTCCTGCCTACTTTCTGTATTCGACTGAAGAAGCCTACTGTGTAGGCGAAACGTTTCGGAATAAAGTTGTCTAACTGTTGCATATGTGTCTTACCTAACAACCTGTCGGTATTGTATACCATTTTGATGTTCACTGCTACACCTCTCCTGCCATACGGTGTATAAGCTGCATCTCCGCTCATATGACGTATTCTATTCAAGATTGATGGACTGAACACATCGACTCAAGGTTGAGGGACTGATTACCTCATTCTCCTCCTGTTCTTCAAGTTTCTCCTACGTTTGGACTGATGAAGCCACTGTATGGCGAAACGTTTCCTCAATAAAGATACCCAAGAGTTGAACATTAAAATGGTATAAAATACCGACAGATTGTTAGGTAAGACACATATGCAACAGTTAGGTATCTTTATTTCGAAACGTTTCGCCTACACAGTAGGCTTCTTCAGTCGAGTACAGAAAAGTTGATAGAAGCAGAAGATACTTGAAGACGATGTAATCAGTCCATCACCCTTAAAGTTTTGAGGTGGTCAGTCCCTCAGTCTGGAGAAGAGCATTGTTCCGTTGTCTGAAACAATATGAAGTTGAAGTGACAGGATGGAGCCTTTTATAGTGCCAGGAGGTGAGACGTAGGTTGCGTTGGGAGGGCAGGTCCCTCTCAAACCCAGCCGTTCTCACTAGTAGAGATTGTCGAAGTTGATGGTCTGTACCAAGATACCCTTGTGTTGCAGTGTCTGACAGTGTCTAATTTATCAACATGTCGGTTCTCTGAACCATTCATCTACAATAAAGATTCCCAGATGTTGCACATGTGTCTTAATTTCATCTTGTCGGTATTATATACCATTCTTACACAGTTCACTTCTTGTCGGTATCACCCGGCCATTCCTCAATGAACACAAGACACACTTCCAGTCAAAC
Organism: Cherax quadricarinatus; assembly: GCF_038502225.1. Taxonomy (NCBI): domain Eukaryota; kingdom Metazoa; phylum Arthropoda; class Malacostraca; order Decapoda; family Parastacidae; genus Cherax; species Cherax quadricarinatus. The sequence continues at coordinate 9,117,812 of NC_091351.1, forward strand.
TAGGAAGTGATGAATGGTTTAGAAAACCGACAAGTTGTGTTGCATAAGTGTCTCAATTCTTCAAACTAAGAAGACTGGTAGTACGTACAGTCTCCCAGATAGAGTTGTCAGCCACATCAACAAACGAACTAATTAAATAAATGCTACCAGGAATATTGGGTGATTAAGTGGGTGAGCTCGACTCCATCTTTATTAGACCTATTACTGAATATAAGAATGGGGGCACAGTGCAGCAGGCCTACTGGCCCGTACAAGGCGTCCTTATCAAAACCACCCATTCCCACCCATGTATTTGTCCAATCATTTTGCAAGGCTCCCCAGGAATTTGTTTCAGTACCTCAGGTACTAATCAAACCCAACTCTTTTCACTCGTAATAAGGACCTGCTTTGTATGGGCCAGTAGGCCTTCTGCAGTGTTCCTCCATTCTTATGATTGATGGACTGAACACATCGACTCCAGGTTGAGGGACTGATTACCTCATTCTCCTCCTCTCCTTACGCCTTCCTCTTTGTATTGGACTGATGAAGCCACTGTGTGGCGAAACGTTTCCTGAATAAAGATTCCCATATGTTGCATAAGTGTCTCAATCTTCAACTTGTCGGTTTTTCAAACCATTCATCACACACTTATGTTCTTAAGCTACTCGTAGCGAAACATTTCCTTTAATAAATGCATGAACTGTACACAAAAGAACATAAGAACGGAGGAACACTTCAGAAAGCCTACTGGCCCATACAAGGCAGGTCCTTATCAAAACGACCTCTACCCAAAGGTACCCAAGAATTAATTCCCGTACCCAATGACACCTTGTCGGTATCACATGAACGGTATACAGTACCGACAAGTTGATAAATTTAGACACATGTGCAACATCTGGGTATCGTTATTGTAGACGTTTCGCCAACCAGTGGCTTTATCAATACAAATTCTAGGACATGATATGAAGACAGTAGAATTATATACAAAAGATGAAGTAATGACTCCCTCAGCCTTAGAGTAGGTGTAAACAGCATGACTACGGTGCTGTTTACACCTTCGGTGCGAAACGTCTACAATAAAGATATCCAGATGTTCCATATGTGTCTAAATTTATCATCTTATCGGTATCACCATACCATTTCTCATATATTTGTCTAATCTCCTTTCAAAGCAACCCAAGGTCTGGGAGTCTCGTGGTTTCAGTACCGAAATCACCAGTTGTGACGCTGGCCTACTGACAGTCCACTTTACTGCACGCCCAGCATGAAGATTGCCCGTCTCACAGCAATTTCGGCGCACGTTTCGACCTAACGACCCTGAGTATTGCAGTGGCTTTCCGCAATGCTTCCCATATTCACACTGAATGCCAGTGTCTTTGCTGCAAGATGGAAGCTGATCAGTATGGTCTGCATGGTTTAATCTATGCAAGCTAGCATTGTTGGCATGCAAGACACAACGAAGTGAACAACATTATCAAGAGGACCCTCCCTGCCTAGCCCCGTCACACAGCCCCGCCTCATCACATAGCCCCGCCCATCATACAGCCACGCCTTTCATATAGCCCTGCCTCTCATACAGCCCCATCTTTTACATAGCCCCGCCTCTCATACAGCCCCACCCTTCATACAGCCCCTCCTCACATACAACTTCACCCCTCACACAGCTCCTTCTTCTGGACAGTCTCATTCTTAGACACACTCGCACCTCACAGCCCCTATACCTCCACACAGCCTCACACAGCCCCCAGACCCCTCCACATATAGCCTCACACCCCTACAGTCTCACACAGCCCCTCCCCCACACAGCCCCAATCTGTAGTGAGAATAATGTGTGGAAGGTAGGAGGCGACACTCATGACTTGCTTTGTTATCGCTCCATAATCTTAACGAGTCGATAAAGTGAGCGACCAACGGCTTAATTACTGCACCCCGACACGTCCGTCTACCATTTGGGTCATCGGGGGAGCGGGCGGGATGCCCACAACTGCCTGGGTATCACTCAAATTGCCCCTGATTAGTGGCCCAGGTCTCGGCTGGTGGATACGATCGTCATGCAGAATGAATCTCACCTGAAGTGAGCGATGATGCATGCACGAGCGACCACTCTACGCTTGTCATTGCAGTTATTGCATTCCTTGGTGTGCCTCTCAGTGCCATTGGGTCCCTGCATTATGTATATATATATATATATATATATATATATATATATATATATATATATATATATATATATATATATATATATATATATATGTCGTGCCGAATAGGCAGAACTTGCGATCTTGGCTTAAATAGCAACGCTCATCTTGCCATATAGGACAAGTGAAAATTTGTGTATGTAATAATTTCGCCAAAATCATTCTGAACCTAACGGAAAAAATATATTTCACTGTGTTTGTTTAGCATTAAATTACTGTAAACAAATCTAAAATATATTTAGTTGGGTTAGCTTAAAATAAATTGTTCTTGTTATAATAAGGTTAGGTAAGTTTTCTAAGTTCCTTTTGGTGCAAAATTATAAATTTTTGCATCAACATTAACGAAAAAAATATATCTATAAACCTATAAGAGAAAATTTTAGAAAGGACTTAATTTTAAATGAGTTCTTGCTAATTGACCAGTTTTACATATTCGGCACGACATATATATATATATATATATATATATATATATATATATATATATATATATATTATGTATATATATATGTCGTGCCGAATATGTAAAACTGGTCAATTAGCAAGAACTCATTTAAAATTAAGTCCTTTCTAAAATTTTCTCTTATACGTTTAAAGATATATTTTTTTTCATTAATGTTGATGTAAAAATTTATAATTTTGCACCAAAAGGAACATAGAAAACTTACCTAACCTTATTATAACAAGCGCAATTTATTTTAGCCTAACCCAACTAAATATATTTTAGGTTTGTTTACAATAATTTAATACTAAACAAACACAGTGAAATATATTTTTTTCGTTAGGTTCAGAATGATTTTGGCGAAATTATTGCATACACAAATTTTCACTTGTCCTATATGGCAAGATGAGCGTTGCTATTTAAGCCAAGATCGCAAGTTCTGCCTATTCGGCACGACATATATATATATATATATATATATATATATATATATATATATATATATATATATATATATATATATATATATATATATGTATATGTCGTTCCACTGCCTGACTACTCTAGGGCTAGAAAAGTATTACTCAACATCCCTATGACCCATCTGTGTGTTTAACTTCAACATGTGCCCTCGTGTACCTGACGTCCGCCTCTCAACAGACTCGCTCTGTCTCACGAAATCGTAATGACATGATTGCAAACAAACCATACCACGACCGGGGATTGAACTCTCCACGAATTCAATCCCCGCCCGTGGTATGGTTTGGACTCGCCATGTTCATCCTGGAAATTCCTCTCAATATTTTGTACGTCGTAATCCTGTCTCTTCTAGCCTCTCATAGCTCATACTCCTTTTCTATTGGACTAGTCTCTTTGCAAATCTTTGCACTTCTTCCAGCTTCCTTACATACTTTATAAGATATGGGACTCCATACTGGCGCTGCATTCTCTAAGATGGGCCTGACATATACCTGGAGGGCATTCCTGGGATCAACGCCCCCGCGGCTCGGTCTGAGACCAGGCCTCCCTGTGGATCAGGACATGATCAACCAGGCTATAACTGCTGGCCGCACGTAGTCTCACGTACGAGCCACAGCCCGACTGATCCGGCACCGACTTTAGGTATCTGTCCAGCTCACTCTTGTAGACAACCAGGGGTCTATTGGTAATGTCCCTTATGGTTGGTGAGAGGCTGTTGAAAAGTCCTGGGCCCCGGACACTTACTGTGTTTTAGTGTACCAGTGGCACCCATACGTTTCACTGGGGGTATGTTGCATCGCCTGCCAAGTCTTTTGCTTTCGTAGGGAGTGATTTCTGTGTGTAGATTAGTAACCAGTCCCTCCAGAATCTTCCAGGTATAGATTAAGATATATCTTTCTCGCCTGCGATCCAGTGAGTACAAGTCAAGTGCCTGTATAGTGTCGTGAATGATTCCTTGTTAAGGTTCATGAAAGCTACCTTTATTTTTTCCCGTCTCACATTTGCTATGGCGTTTATTCAAGGAATTTAAACAATAAACGTAAAGGAACCACGACTCTTCAGAATCTTCTCTTTATACATAATGTGGATTACCAACAGCTCCCTGGCTGTCTTCAACAGGAAACTCGGCAAATTCGTCAAATAGTTCCTGATCAGCCGGGTTGTGGTGCATGTGATGGACTACTGGCGGCGGCACTAACAGCCTGATCGATCATGCCAGCAACCAGGAAGTCTGATCTGAGACTTGTTATATTTCTTCCCAACAGCCAGGTTGCACTAAACGTCTCAAAAGTACTTTCACAAGCTAACACCAGAGTCGCCATCGCTTCTAGCACTTCAATAAAGGATATAACCAGGACAAAATCCAAGCACCACGAACCAGTCAATGCAGGAGTTTACACTATACCCTGTGGAGGCTGTGACAAGATCTACGTAGGTGAAACAGCAAGAACCCTCGACACCCGCCTCAATGAACACATTTACGCATGTAGGAACGATAACTTGAACAACGCCTGTGTACAACACCGAAATTCCACCAATCATCTCATGAAATTTAGAGACGCCCAATTAGTGATTAAAGAAACTAATTTCCGCAGACGCAAGTGCCTCGAATCAGCACTGATCGCTGTTTCGAATACAATTAAACAAAACAACGGCAGCTTCACCATCTCCGAAGTCTTAGCAAGAATCCTCCTGAAAACAGTAAACCCTGCCATCACATAGTCTCTCCTGTTATACTACACAAGGCACGTTACAGAGAATGAACACTGAAACTATCTGCCTCTTTCCAGTCTATATTTGTCCAACCTATTTTTATGTTACCCAAGTAATAGCTTTTACTCATGTACGAATTAATTGCTCTACCATACTGTATTATTTTTGTCACTACTACTACTACTACTACCACCACTAGTGAACATCGATATGGTACCTTACTAATATTGCACCTCACTCTGAGCCTTTATATACCCTCTGTGTCCATGTATTGTTTGTAATGGCTTGATAAAGCTCCTGGAGAGCGAAACGTTGCCACAATAAAACATCACATTAGTTGCACTTGTGTCCTTTTACTTTACAGAGTTACAATAGCTCTGGCGGCGACGCTGACGGTTGAGAGCAACCGTGTGGATGGAGTGGATAAGCTGTAGCCACAGAAAGTATCCACCTATCCTTCCCTTCCCTTCCTTCCCCCTCCCTCCCTCACTTTCCCCTAAAAAATTCCACTGCCACCTGGCCCCCTCCCCACTCTTGTCACGGCTTCCCCCTCCCTACCTCTCCTTCCGGTTCCAACCTACCCCTCTTCCCTACCCGCCCCTAAAACGGAACACCATTATCCCCTCTTTACTCTCTTACCCATTCCCTACGTCCTTACTCCTTCCCTACACCTTTACCCATTCCCTACACCTTTACCCATTCCCTACACCTTTACCCATTCCCTACACCCTTAGTCATTCCCTATGTCCTTAATCCTTCCTAACACATTTACCTACCTAACACTCCTCCAGGTATGAATGGGCTGCCCAACACTCCTCCAGGTGTGGAAGGGTTACCCAACACTCCTCCAGGTGTGGAAGGGTTGCCCAACACTCCCCCAGGTGTGGAAGGGCTACCCAATACTCCCCCAGGTGTGGAAGGACTACCCAACACTCCCCAGGTGTGGAAGGGCTGCCCAACACTCCTCCACATGTGAAAGGGTTACCCAACACTCCTCCAGGTATGGAAGGATTGCCCAACACTCCCCAGGTGTGGAAGGGCTGCCCAACACCGTGTATGTGAAGAGGGACCAGGTGTGTGGTGATAAAAGAGAGTTATTTGACAGGTAAGAGTCAGAGACCAGCACGTGGTGAACGGGGTGCCACCGACACCATCAAGATGGGACGGTAGACACGTTGTCAGGAGGGATGGAGGGATGGAGGGAGGGAGAACAGGGAGAACAGGGAGGGAGAGAGGGAAGAGGAAGGGCACCCTGTACCTAGTATTTAGTGAGTGGCACTAACTAGTTCAGACACCCTCCCTTCCCCCCTTCCCATGCTCGCCCCTTCCTCTATAGATCTCCACACAGAGTGAAACGTTCTCCCAGCAAAGTCTTGCCCTCCAACTTGTCCCTTTCATTTTAAATCGCAGAATATACATACAAATTACACTGAACCTTTAAACTCAACCTAACTCCTCAATTGACGAGAAATTCCTTAATTTTCCCAGAGTACTCCCTGGAGAGAAGGCGAGGAAGGTACATCATAATTCACGGATGGAAGATGCTGCGTGGAGTGGCTCTAATTTTTATACTGAAATTACTCCTGATAAGACAAAAATATAGATATTAATCCAGATATTTTCTTAATTCTTTTAAGGTCTGGTTGATGGGTCGTTTGTGTATCCATTTGCTCTTGCACTACCATCCACTGGATGGATATAGGATGAACAGTAAACTATCCACTACCATCCACTGGATGGATATAAGATACATCATGATAAATTAGACACAAGTGCAACTCTTGGGTATCTTTATTGAGGAAACGTTTCGCCACACAGTGGCTTCATCAGTCCATACAAAGGAGAATCTTGAAGAACAGGAGGAGAATGAGGTAATCAGTCCCTCAACCTTGAGTCGATGTGGTCAGTCCATCAATCTTGAATAGAATACGGCATACGTGCTGAGAAGGAGCTTATAACCGTTGGC
>NC_091351.1:9129689-9144689 GCF_038502225.1 Cherax quadricarinatus
CAGATCCTCCCAGATTGCTCTACCAGCTTTCCTATCCTCTTCCATAGCATCAAACGAGTTGATAAGACAAATTCTTTCTGATACCCTCAGTGACTCAGCAGGAATAGAAGACCCTAGCTATGCCAGTGCCATCACCGAATGGGAGACTCTTGCTGCTCCACCACCAAACCCTAGTGCAGCACTGGCTCACAAACAGTCAAGCTGGGATGGCCCGATTGCTGAAAAGGTGCTTGCCAACATGCTCAGGGCTGCAACATCAGATAGGGAGATTGCCCGTCTCCAGGCTGTGAGCGCACCTCACTCCGGGGACTTCCTCCAAACAGGGAACGCGACTCGACCCTAAGACCCTCCGTATTGCAGTGGCTCTGCACCTTGCTGCCCCAATTCACACAGAATATACGTGTATTTGTGGCGAAGTGCAAGCAGACCAATACGGTCTACATGGTCTTAACTGTTCCAAAACCAAGGGCTGGCATGCAAGACACAATGAGGTCAACGGCATCATTAAGAGAACCCTTGCTACAGCTGGATGCCCTGCCGAGAGGGAGCCCCGATCACTAGCAGCCAACAATACCCACAACCCAGCAAACCTCCCCGACGGGATCACCCTCTATCCTTGGAAGAATGGCAAGCTCTTAGCATGGGACTATACCTGTGTGTCCACACTGGCTGACACCTATATCCATCACAGTGTGGGGCGACAGGGAGGAGCTGCTGACCACAGGGAGGAGTACAAGATCAGGAAGTACAGGGACATTAGACAACAGTATCAATTTGTCCCAGTAGGATCAGAGACCTTGGGATCATGGGGAAAAATGCCACACTTTTCCTTAAAGAATTGGGTTCCAGACTCATCGAGACCACCAGGGACCCAAGGGCAGCCACTTTCATGTTCCAGCGCCTCAGCGTAGCCATCCAGAGGGGAAATGCTTGCTGCATACTTGGCTCGCGTCCAGCCTCGGAGGAGATGGAGGAAATTCATGATCTTTGATACATTGTGCCATTGTATTCATGTTTATGTGTTTTTTTCTGTAAATGTATTCTGTTTATTAATAAATGTTCACATAGAATATAAAATATATAGGGGGTGGTAGGAGAAGAAAATATTCAAACAGCTCCGGGGAGAACCTTGAGTTTTCCCTGAGGTACGTTTATTGTCTTTCCTGAGAATGAGGGTCCCCATTCCAGCCATACAGGTGGTACTTCCCTATACTATATATATATATATATATATATATATATATATATATATATATATATATATATATATATAGAAAGGATAACGATATTAATATAGTAAAATATAGACTAATAATACGAATATATTACGTTAGTGGGTTAGAGAAAATAATGGTAACAGTATCTTAATACATACAGACAGATGCTAACAATACTAACGAGATAACTAAGCGACGTCAACAATGTAAGCAAATTTATGGTTAGTGTTATCGTGCCTCTTCATAATGTCAGATTCTTAGATAATATTGTGCACATTCCTTGCAACACTTCTCTCCCACCCTCCCAGGTCGTCTATCACATGGGTGGGGGATGGCAGGGAAGAGGAAGCACTTTCACCATGACTCGTTCAACAGCTCTCTTGTTATAAGTTTTTTTTATTGTGGTTTAGATTCCTTGTTAATTATCCCTTTTAATTATCACCTGGTTCAGGTGAGAGGATGAGTACATTGAGGTTAACACCTGTTTCCAGGGAAGATAGGTGTATAGGGCTAGGTGAGTCTGGGGAGGCCAGTTTCACAGGACCAGGTGAGTCTGGGGAGGCCAGTTTCACAGGACCAGGTGAGTCTGGGGAGGCCAGTTTCACAGGACCAGGTGAGTCTGGGGAGGCCAGTTTCACAGGACCAGGTGAGTCTGGGGAGGCCAGTTTCACAGGACCAGGTGAGTCTGGGGAGGCCAGTTTCACAGGACCAGGTGAGTCTGGGGAGGACAGTTTCACAGGACCAGGTGAGTCTGGGGAGGACAGTTTCACAGGACCAGGTGAGTCTGGGGAGGACAGTTTCACAGGACCAGGTGAGTCTGGGGAGGACAGTTTCACAGGACCAGGTGAGTCTGGGGAGGCCAGTTTCACAGGACCAGGTGAGTCTGGGGAGGCCAGGTGAACAAGTTTCATTACTAAGGTGAAGGTGGAAGTGTTGCTGGAGAAGCAGCTACTGTGAGATGGTTGGATCAATAAGAATGATGATGCAAGCTTTGCGCCACTACCTGCACACACACACACACACACACACACACACACACACACACACACACACACACACACACACACACACACACACACACACACACACACACACACACACACACACGGGCATGGGGTTCTTTAAGAGCCAATATTAGTGCTGGCAATATTTTTAATTTATACAAATGACCTGCCACGGAGGATCGAGTCCTCAGTCTGTCAGAGCACGCTAATGATGCCGCGCTGATGGGAAGCATAAGATCACACTCTGACATTCTCTAACACTCTCTCACATTCTCTGTCACTCTGAGACTCTTTAACACTCTCTGACACTCTTTCATACACTGACATTTCTGATACACTCTGACACTCTCTGATACATTCTGGTACTCTCTGACACACTCTGACACTCTTTGATACACTCTGACACTCTCTGATACATTCTGGTACTCTCTGACACACTCTGACACTCTTTGATACACTCTGACACTATCTGATACATTCTGGTACTCTCTGACACACTCTGACACTCTTTGATACTCTCCGACACTCTCTGATACACTCTGACACTCTCTGATACATTCTGGTACTCTCTGACACACTCTGACACTCTTTGATACTCTCCGACACTCTCTGATACACTCTGACACTCTCTGATACACTATGACACCCTTGGAAACTCTATGATACACTCTAACACACTCTGACACTCTTTTACACAAATTCAAACACACACACACACACAAACGAACAAACACGCACACACACACACGCACACACGCACACACACACACACACACACACACACACACACACACGCACACACACACACACACACACACACACACACATACACACACACATACATACACACACACACACACACACACACACACACACACACACACACACACACACACACACACACACACACACACACACACTCACACACACAGGCTGGATGTGTGGTCCAGAAACTGGCTCCTAGAATTTAACCCCGCCAAATGCAAAGTCTTGAAGATCGGAGGAGGGCAAAGAAGACTGCAGACAGAGTATAGGCTAGGTGGCCAAAGGCTGCAAACCTCACTCAAGGAGAAAGACTTAGGAGTGAGTATAATACCGAGTACATCGCCAGAAGCACACATTAGCCAGATAACTGCTGCGGCATGTGGGCGTTTGGCAAACCTGAGAATAGCGTTCCGGTACCTCAGTAAGGAATCGTTCAAGACTTTATACACTGTGTACGTCAGGCCCATACTGGAGTACGCAGCACCAGTTTGGAACCCACACCTGGTCAAACACGTCAAGAAATTAGAGAAAGTGCAAAGATTTGCAACAAGGCTAGTTCCAGAGTTAAGGGGAATGTCCTATGAAAAAAGGTTAAGGGAAATCGGTCTGACAACACTGGAGGACAGGAGGGTCAGGGGAAACATGATAACGACATACAAAATACTGCGTGGAATAGACAAGGTGGACAGAGACAGGATGTTCCAGAGATGGGACACAGAAACAAGGGGTCACAATTGGAAGCTGAAGACTCAGATGAGTCAAAGGGATGTTAGGAAGTATTTCTTCAGTCATAAAGTGGTTAGGAAGTGGAATAGTCTTGCAAGCGATGTAGTGGAGGCAGGATCTATACATAGTTTTAAGAAGAGGTATGATAAAGCTCATGGAGCAGGGGGAGAGAGGACCTAGTAGCGGTCGGTGAAGAGGTGGGGCCAGGAGCTGAGTCTCGATCCCTGCAACCACAATTAGGTGAGTACAATTAGGTGAGTACACACATACACACACACCATGAGCTCACAACATACACATAGGGCAGTAGAGCTTATCGGAAAAGCCAGGGAAACTGAGGAAGATTGGCCTGGAAAGGAAGAATGGGCAGAAGAGCTCAGGAGGAGGATGGAACAAGAGTGGTAAAGGAAGCTAGAAGAGCTTACCATTAAAATGGAGGAGAGGATTGATGCAAAGAGCAAGAAGTAGGAGCTGCAATCTGAAGCTGCAAAGGCCAGGATACAGAGGCTAGAAGGCGAATTGAGAATGCTGAAGCAGAATATAGACATCGAATAGAAGGGGCATGGAATCAGGAGAAGGTACACCAGTATCGAGATGGGGGGGGTGCATAGTAAAGGATGGGAATGAGACCTATGTTGAGGATCTATCAGGCCATGAAGAGGGCCAGGAAATGTCTAGGAGAGTAAACAGCATACTACTGAGTACAAGGACACTGGTAAGTGAGGGAACTGTAGGTATAGATGGGGATATCTCCCTCCAGAGGCACTGCCGGGCCACCTAGAGAGACATTAAATGATAAGCGAAGCAGCAGTGGGACCCAGAGATGTGGATGGAAAAAGCAATGGGAAGAGGAGAGGAAGAGGGCAGTTTTTATCCATAGGCTTTAGGCTTCAGGAGGCCAAAGGGAAGACATATGAAAAAAGATGCCAGGGAGAGGAAAAGGGATTGAAAATACCATCAGACAAACAGGAGAGGAGGACATGAATGAGCTGATTAATTTTCAGAGAATCGGAGGATACTCAAGGGGTAAAAACTGACCAGTCAAATTGGTTTTCAGGACAGAAACGGTGTGAAACATGATCCTGCAGCAGAGAAACCATGGCTAAAGGAAACAACAAAATTCAAACGGGTATTCCTCGACCACAACAGAACACGTACAGGATGGCAGAAACTGAGAGAGAGGATACAAAGGTGCAAGGAGCAAGAAAGAGAGACAAGGCTAGAGACAGGCAGGGACACCCAGAGTCGGGAGGACCAGTAAACACAACCGCCCAGAGAACTACCCACAGAACACTGCAACTAAAGAAATTAACCCAAATCAAACTACACTCTGCACTCATAGACACCCTTCAGCACAAACCCACCTCCACACAGACCTACACAGCAGCCTCCCATAATGTGATGTCAAGTTTCCCACTCCCCCAGCCTCCACAAACCTCCCAGGATACAATCCTGGAAAAGAAGCTGAAGATATGTTACACCAATATAGACGAAATAACAAATAAGTGGGGAATGGCATGAAGGAATCTTGGAGGCATCCCCAGACATCATAGCACTCACAGAAACCAAAATGACAAGAATGGTAACTGACGTGATCTTTCCAACTAGATATCAGAACAGGAAAAATAGAGAAAACAGAAGGAAGGGGGGGGGAGAAATTGTACTATTCATGAAAAACCAATGGAGTTTTGAGGAGTGAGGATTGGACAGAGGAGAAGCGAGGGACTACATAGTAAGAACACTTTAAACTGGGGGTCCCAAAATGGTGATTGCAGTGATGTACTACCCACTACTGAATAGTGGGAGGCCACGACAAGAGTATGATGAGAGCAACAGAGCAATGGTTAAGACACTGGCCGAGGTTGCCAGAAGGGCCAAAGTGGGCAGGGCAAAGCTAATAGTTGTGGGTGATTTCTATCACAAGAAAGATAACTGGGAAAGCCTGGAGCAACACAGGGGACCAGAAATGTGGAGGCCCAGGATGATGGAGGTTGTACTGAAAAGCCTCATGCATCAACATGTTAGTAACACAACCAGAGAGAGAGAGAAAGGAGAGGATGAAGCAGCAAGGCTCAACCTCACATTCACCTTGAGTAGATCAGACATTGGTGACATCACATATGAAAGGCACTTAGGAACAAGTGATTACGTGGTCTTGAGCTTCAAATACATTGCAGAGTTAAATATAGAGAGGGAAGCAGCTTGAGTAGGATGGGAGAAGCCAAACTATGAATGATGGGACTACACAGGTATGAGGCATTTCCTGCGTGAGGTACAGTGGGAGAGAGAACTGATAGGAAAACAGTGAATGCAATGATGGAATTCACAAATTGCAAAGAGGCAGAGAAGAGGTTCGTACCTATGTAAGGGCAACAGAATCAATGGGATGAACAGAATTGAGCCCTTGGTTCAACCAAAGATAGAGGCCAAAACAAGGTGTGCTAGAGAATGGAAAAAATACAGAAGACAAAGGACCCAGGAAAATAAGGAGATTAGCTGAAGAGCCAGAAATGAATATGCATAGATAAGGTGAGAGGCCCAGTGGCAATACAAGAATGACATAGCACTGAAAGCCAAATCTAACCAAAAGCTGTTGTACAACCACATCAGGAGGAAAACAACAGTCAAGAACAGGTAATCAGGCTGAGGATGGAAGGAGGGAAGATCACAAGAAACGACGAAGAAGTATGTGAACAGCTAAACAAGAGATTTAAGGAAGTATTTTCAGTGGAGACAGACTGAACAACAGTAAACCGGAATGGTAGGGTGCACCAACAGGTACTAGACACAATACACACAACCAAGGAGGAAGTAAAGAGGCTGCTAAGTGAACTAGATACCTCAAAGGCAGTGGGACTGGACAACATCTCTCCTGGCATCCTGAAAGAGAGAGCAGAGGCACTGTGTGTGTCACTAACAACAATCATTAACATCTTTTGAAACACGGCAACTACCTGAGATATGGAAGACAGCTAATGTAGTCCTTATCTTTAAGAAAGGAGACAGGTAGGTAACATTAATCTGCAGACCAGTATCACTGACATGTGTAATATATAATGCCATGGAGAAGCTTATCAGGAAAAGACTGGTGGAGCACCTAGAAAAGAATAAGCGATGGCCAGCACTGTTTCAGAAAACTAACATTGCACGAGTCTGTTATAGACCCCTACGAACCGTTCGCTGTAAACAGCTTTTTAAGAGTTTTAGGGAATGTCTTATGGCTGAGAAGTGAACTCCGTTGTTTATCGTCAGATTTCTTTCTTTTTTGGTGTACGTTAAGAAGCATCTTTCCATCACATATTGCCCAAGTTTCAATAAGATAGCCCAACAAACAACTGAGAAAAAAAAATATTTACCAATAATCATATATGGCAAGCCCTAGCCGGGTACTGGCTCTGAATTAAAAAACACACGAAATACAACACAAGGAGTTCACAGTGAATGAATGCACTTCTGACCAAGACTGACAACAAGGCGAGGGTCTTTGTTAGGTGTACATAAACAACAGGAAGTGGGGAAAATTGGTGCCTGAAAAAAAAAAATGACGCAGAATGTGGAAATTGGCGCGGCTGTGTTTGTTTGGCACCCGATTATGTGTTCGTGACCAGATGCAAAAATTTGGCCAGGCTGCAAGCCTGGTCCAACAACTGGCTCCTGGAGTTTAACCCCACCAAGTGCAAAGTCATGAAGATTGGGGAAGGCCAAAGAAGACTGCAGACAGAGTACAGGTTAGGGAGCCTAAGTCCAAAAACCTCATTCAAGGAAAAGGATCTTGGGGTAAGTATAATACCGAGCACATCTTCTGAGGCGCACATCAACCAGATAACTGCTGCAGCATGTGGGCGCCTGGCAGACCTGTAAAAAGTGTTCTGACATCTCAGTAAAGAGTCGTTCAGGACTCTGTATACTGTGTACGTCAGACCCATATTCGAGTAGGCAACACCAGTATGGAACCCACACCCACACGTCAAGGAATTAGAGAAAGTGCAAAGGTTTGCAACAAGACTAGTCCCGGAGCTAAGGAGGATGTCGAGGAGAGGTTATGGGAAATCGACCTGACGACACAGAAGGACAGGAGAGATGGTGGGGGGGGGGACATAATAACGACACACAAAATACTAAGAGGAATTGACAAGGTAGAGACAAGATATTTCAGAGATGGGACACAACAATAACAGGTCACAAATGGAAGCTCAAGACTCAGACGTGTCACAGGGAGGTTAGGAAGTATTTCTTCAGCCATAGAGATGTCAGGAAGTGGAACAATCTGGAGAGTGATGTAGTGGAGGCACGACGCATAGCTTTAAGGAGAGATACAATGAAGCTCATGTAGCAGAAAGAGAGTGAATCTAGTAGTGACCAGTGAAGAGGCGGGGTCAGGAGCGTGGACTCGACCCCTGCAACCTCAACTAGGTGAGTACAACTAGGTGAGTACACACTGACACACACACTGACGCACACTGATACCCGCTGACAGGCTCAACGCTGTACTAGTGAACCAAGAAGGTATGGTACATACAAGGACTACGGTTCGAGTCCCCGTCCATTCTTCTGTTCATTAATTTCATTATGACTGTCCTTTTATATATATATATATATATATATATATATATATATATATATATATATATATATATATATATATATATATATATATATATATATATATATATATATATATATATATATATAACTTTTGTGATTATATCATAATATATCTTAGTCTCTGGCTTAATTAATGTAGTTTGGGTACTTTTCATAAGAGTTTGCTACCGACTTCTAGCAACCATCCACTTGTGGTGCTACCCTGTGACTCTCGTCAGTACTACAACAGCTGTTGTTCTGCAAGGCTATTCCTGCAAGCGTGTTCTGTGAGTGAATGATTAATGCGTGTAAGTATTGTAGCTTACAGAAAACATGCTGATTTGAGTATCAGACAGATGGCCGAAAATCTGAGCCTAGCAAAGTCAACTGTTGGTCGGATTCTGAAGAGAGCTAATGACACTGGTGATTGTGCAGCGCTGCGTCGAGGAAGGTGTGGAAGAAAACTCAAGACAACACCTCACGATGACAAAGTTATTATATAAAAAAATAGAGTGAAGGATCCCAAGGAAACCAGTAAAGATCTACAGAGATTTGGCTAGAGCTGGCGTATATATTATTCTTCAAATGTTCGACGAAGGCTCCTTGATGATGGCAGAACTGACAGAAAGCGTTAAAGAACAATTATTGGCAGCTACTAAGAAGAAAAAAGGGCTGCGGTGAACACTCGGTCAGATGTAGCGCATTTTGAAGTACAAGGGTACAGATCAGTGGTAGTGAGACGGATCAAAGGCAAACTTCTTCAGAATGGACATATCAACAAGCTCCGAAACACCCATCTAAGATGTTTTGCGATAGTTTTACTGCTAACGGCCCTTTACAGCTTATTAATGTTGAGGGAACCATGAACGGTGACAAATACAAAGTAATTCTGGCAACTCATTTGCTTCCCATTGTGGACAGACTTTCCTGATGGAGAATCATTTTCCAGCAGGATCTTGCTCCACGCAACACTTCCAGAAAAATGCTGACATTCTTCGAGAAGAGAGTGGGCTAAGCGTTCTAAATTAACCTGGAAACTCTTCTGACCTCAACCCATTTGAGAATCTACGAGCAATAACCAAACCCAGGATCGTTTAATAGAACTGTTCAACTGTGGAGACGCTATATGCTGCTGTTATTAGGACCAGGTACCACGTTGGAGAACTAGAGAAAATGTGCTCAGGACCAGGTACCACGATGGAGAACTAGAGAAAATGTGCGCAGGACCAGGTACCACGTTGGAGAACTAGAGAAAATGTGCTCAACATTACTCGCTTCTGTTATTAGGACCAGGTACCACGATGGAGAACTAGAGAAAATGTGCTCAGGACCAGGTACCACGATGGAGAACTAGAGAAAATGTGCTCAGGACCAGGTACCACGATGGAGAACTAGAGAAAATGTGCTCATCATTGGTCGCTTCTGTTATTAGGACCAGGTACCACGATGGAGAACTAGAGAAAATGTGCTCAACATTGCTCGCTTCTGTTATTAGGACCAGGTACCACGATGGAGAACTAGAGAAAATGTGCTCAACATTGCTCGCTTCTGTTATTAGGACCAGGTACCAAGATGGAGAACTAGAGAAAATGTGCTCAGGACCAGGTACCACGATGGAGAACTAGAGAAAATGTGCTCAACATTGGTCGCTTCTGTTATTAGGACCAGGTACCAAGATGGAGAACTAGAGAAAATGTGCTCAACATTGCTCGCTTCTGTTATTAGGACCAGGTACCAAGATGGAGAACTAGAGAAAATGTGCTCAACATTGGTCGCTTCTGTTATTAGGACCAGGTACCAAGATGGAGAACTAGAGAAAATGTGCTCAACATTGCTCGCTTCTATACCAAACTGTGTACCAATTATTATAAAAGCAAAGGGTAGTCATTTCTCATATTAAATCAATTATCTCTCAAGTATTTTTCAAATTAGCATTAATTTAAGAAAAATATGTCTTATTTCATCCCTGTCTCAATTAATATGGACATTACTAATGTATATATATATATATATATATATATATATATATATATATATATATATATATATATATATATATATATATATATATATATATATATATACATATATATATATATATATATATATATATATATATATATATATGTCTATAAATGTGTGTGTGTGTGTGTGTGTGTGTGTGTGTATGTGTGTGTGTGTGTGTGTACTCACCTAGTTGTACTCACCTAGTTGAGGTTGCGGGGGTCGAGTCCGAGCTCCTGGCCCCGCCTCTTCACTGATCGCTACTAGGTCACTCTCCCTGAGCCGTGAGCTTTATCATACCTCTGCTTAAAGCTATGTATGGATCCTGCCTCCACTACATCGCTTCCCAAACTATTCCACTTACTGACTACTCTGTGGCTGAAGAAATACTTCCTAACATCCCTGTGATTCATCTGTGTCTTCAACTTCCAACTGTGTCCCCATGTTACTGTGTCCAATCTCTGGAACATCCTGTCTTTGTCCACCTTGTCAATTCCTCTCAGTATTTTGTATGTCGTTACCATGTCCCCCCTATCTCTCCTGTCCTCCAGTGTCGTCAGGTTGATTTCCCTTAACCTCTCCTCGTAGGACGTACCTCTTAGCTCTGGGACTAGTCTTGTTGCCAACCTTTGCACTTTCTCTAGTTTCTTTACGTGCTTGGCTAGGTGTGGGTTCCAAACTGGTGCCGCATACTCCAATATGGGCCTAACATACACGGTGTACAGGGTCCTGAACGATTCCTTATTAAGATGTCGGAATGCTGTTCTGAGGTTTGCTAGGCGCCCATATGCTGCAGCAGTTATTTGGTTGATGTGCGCTTCAGGAGATGTGCCTGGTGTTATACTCACCCCAAGATCTTTTTCCTTGAGTGAGTGTGTGTGTGTGTGTGTGTGTGTGGGTGTGTGTGTGTGTGTGAGTGTGTGTGTGTGTGTGTGTGTGTGTGTGTGTGTGTGTGTGTGTGTGTGTGTGTGTGTGTGTGTGTGTGTGTGTGTGAGTGTGTGTGTGTGTGAGTGTGTGTGTGTGTGTGTGTGTGTGTGTGTGTGGAATGCGTGAATTATAGTGAGTGTTCGTGTGTAGCTTTACGGTTATTTCATTCTGTATTAATGATGCAAATTTAATTCCAGCTGAAACCGATGAACAATTTGTTATGGTAATGTTGGTGTTGCCGGGTGTTGCCGGGTGTTGCCGGGTGTTGCCGGGTGTTGCCGGGTGTTGCCGGGTGTTGCCGGGTGTTGCAAGGTGCACTTCATGCAGGGAGCAACAGGCAACATGTCCCTCTGCATCATTCATCTCCAGCTAAGCGAGAGAAATGTGCACATTGACAGACGGGTAGTGGCTCGCTGCTGGCCACCCTGGCCTCAGGTTACTGGCCACCCTGGCCTCAGGTTACTGGCCACCCTGGCCTCAGGTTACTGGCCACCCTAGCCTCAGGTTACTGGCCACCCTGGGATCAGGTTACTGGCCACCCTAGCCTCAGGTTACTGGCCACCCTGGCCTCAGGTTACTGGCCACCCTGGCCTCAGGTTACTGGCCACCCTCGCCTCAGGTTACTGGCCACCCTGGTCTCAGGTTACTGGCCACCCTAGCCTCAGGTTACTGGCCACCCTGGCCTCAGGTTACTAGCCACCCTGGCCTCAGGTTACTGGCCACCCTGGTCTCAGGTTACTGGCCACCCTAGCCTCAGGTTACTGGCCACCCTGGCCTCAGGTTACTGGCCACCCTGGCCTCAGGTTACTGGCCACCCTCGCCTCAGGTTACTGGCCACTCTGGTCTCAGGTTACTGGCCACCCTAGCCTCAGGTTACTGGCCACCCTGGCCTCAGGTTACTAGCCACCCTGGCCTCAGGTTACTGGCCACCCTGGTCTCAGGTTACTGGCCACCCTGGCCTCAGGTTACTGGCCACCCTGGCCTCAGGTTACTGGCCACCCTCGCCTCAGGTTACTGGCCACCCTGGTCTCAGGTTACTGGTCACCCTGGCCTCAGGTTACTGGCCACCCTGGCCTCAGGTTACTGGCCACCCTGGCCTCAGGTTACTGGCCACCCTCGCCTCAGGTTACTGGCCACCCTGGCCTCAGGTTACTGGCCACCCTAGCCTCAGGTTACTGGCCACCCTGACCTCAGGTTACTGGCCACCCTGGCCTCAGGTTACTGGTCACCTTGGCCTCAGGTTACTGGTCACCCTGGCCTCAGGTTACTGGTCACCCTGGCCTCAGGTTACTGGCCACCCTGGCCTCAGGTTACTGGCCACCCTGGCCTCAGGTTACTGGCCACCCTGGCCTCAGGTTACTGGTCACCCTGGCCTCAGGTTACTGGTCACCCTGGCCTCAGGTTACTGGTCACCCTGGCCTCAGGTTACTGGCCACCCTGGTCTCAGGTTACTGGTCACCCTGGCCTCAGGTTACTGGTCACCCTGGCCTCAGGTTCCCGGCCAACTGGTCTCAGATTCCTGGCAACCCTGGTCTCAGGTTCCTGGCCACCCTGGTCTCAGGTTCCTGGCCACCCTGGTTTCAGGTTCCTGGCCACTCTTGTCTAAGGTTACTGGCAACCCTGGTTTCAGGTTCCTGGCCACTCTGGTCTCAGGTTACTGACCACCCAGGTTTCAGGTTCCTGGCCACTCTGGTCTCAGGTTGCTGGCCACCATAGTTTCAGGTTCCTGGCCACCCTGATCTCAGGTTCCTGGCCACCCTGGTCTCAGGTTACTGGCCACCCTGGCCTCAGGTTCCTGGACACCTTGATCTCAGGTTCCTACCCACCCTGGCCACAGGATCCTACCCACCCTGGCCACAGGTTCCTACCCAACCTGGCCAGAGGTCCGTACCCACCCTGGCCACAGGTTCCTACCCACCCTGGCCACAGGTTCCTACCCACCCTGGCCACAGGTTCCTACCCACCCTGGCCACAGGCTCCTACCTACCCTGGCCACAGGTTCCTACCCACCCTAGCCACATCTTCCTACCCACCCTGGCCACAGGTTCCTACCCACACTGGCCACAGGTTACTACCCACCCTAGCCGCATGTTCCTACCCACCCTGGCCACAGATTCCTACCCACCCTAGCCACATATTCCTACCCACCCTGGCCACAGGTTCCTACTCACACTGGCCACAGGTTCCTACCCACAATGGCCACAGGTTCCTACCCACCCTAGCCACATGTTCCTACCCACCCTGGCCACAGGTTCCTACCCACCCTGGCCACAGGTTCCTGCCCACCCTAGCCACATGTTCCTACCCACCCTGGCCACAGGTTCCTACCCACCCTGGCCACAGGTTCCTACCCACCCTGGCCACAGGTTCCTACCCACCCTGGCCACAGGTTCCTACCCACCCTGGCCACCCATTTCTACCCACCCTGGCCACCCATTCCTACCCACCCTGGCCACATGTTCCTACCCACCCTGGCCACAGGTTCCTACCCACCCTGGCCACAGGTTCTTACCCACCCTGGCCACAGGTTCCTACCCACCCTGGCCACCCGTTCCTACCCACCCTGGCCACAGGATCCTACCCACCCTGGCCACAGGTTCCTACCCAACCTGGCCAGAGGTCCGTACCCACCCTGGTCACAGGTTCCTACCCACCCTGGCCACAGGTTCCTACCCACCCTGGCCACAGGTTCCTACCCACCCTAGCCACAGGTTCCTACCTACCCTGGCCACAGGTTCCTACCCACCCTAGCCACATCTTCCTATCCACCCTGGCCACAGGTTCCTACCCACATTGGCCACAGGTTACTACCCACCCTAGCCGCATGTTCCTACCCACCCTGGCCACAGGTTCCTACCCACCCTAGCTACATGTTCCTACCTACCCTGGCCACAGGTTCCTACCCACCCTGGCCACAGGTTCCTACCCACCCTGGGCACAGGTTCCTACCCACCCTAGCCACATGTTCCTACCCACCCTGGCCACAGGTTCCTACCCAACCTGGCCAAAGGTTCCTACCCACCCTGGCCACAGGTTCCTACCCACCCTGGCCACAGGTTCCTACCCACCATGGCCACAGGTTTCTACCCACCCTGGCCACCCGTTCCTACCCACCCTGGCCACATGTTCCTACCCACCCTGGCCACAGGTTCCTACCCACCCTGGCCACCCGTTCCTATCCACCCTGGCCACATCTTCCTACCCACCCTGGCCACAGGTTGCTACCCACACAGGCCACAGGTTCCTACCCACCCTAGCCGCATGTTCCTACCCACCCTGGCCACAGGTTCCTACCCACCCTAGCTACATGTTCCTACCTACCCTGGCCACAGGTTCCTACTCACACTGGCCACAGGTTCCTACCCACAATGGCCACAGGTTCCTACCCACCCTAGCCGCATGTTCCTACCCACCCTGGCCACAGGTTCCTACCCACCCTAGCTACATGTTCCTACCTACCCTGGCCACAGGTTCCTACCCACCCTGGCCACAGGTTCCTACCCACCCTGGGCACAGGTTCCTACCCACCCTAGCCACATGTTCCTACCCACCCTGGCCACAGGTTCCTACCCAACCTGGCCAAAGGTTCCTACCCACCCTGGCCACAGGTTCCTACCCACCCTGGCCACAGGTTCCTACCCACCCTGGCCACCCGTTCCTATCCACCCTGACCACATCTTCCTACCCACCCTGGCCACAGGTTGCTACCCACACAGGCCACAGGTTCCTACCCACCCTAGCCGCATGTTCCTACCCACCCTGGCCACAGGTTT
>NC_091351.1:9147189-9184689 GCF_038502225.1 Cherax quadricarinatus
GAACTAGTGGTGATGTGAGTGAATTTAAGGCCAGCAAAGGTTGGTTTGAAAGATTTAAGAATCATAGTGGTATACATAGTGTGATTAGGCATGGTGAGGCTGCCAGTTCAGACCACAAAGCGGTTGAAAAATATGTGCATGAATACAAGGAGTACATAGAGGCTGAAGGATTGAAACCTGAACAAGTGTTTAATTGTGACGAAGCAGGACCTACATTACTCAGGAGGAAAAGACACTCCCAGGACATAAGCCTATGAAAGACAGGCTTACTCTGTTGATGTGTTCCAATGCTAGTGGTGATTGCAAAGTGAAGCCTTTATTGGTGTATCACTCAGAAACTCCCAGAGCGTTCAGGCAAAAGAATATCCTCAAGGCTAATTTGTGTGTGCTGTGGAGGGCAAACAGTAAGGCATGGGTCACTAGGGACTTTTTCTATGACTGGTTACACCATGCATTTGCCCCCAATGTGAACAATTACCTAACTGAAAAGGAATTAGACCTTAAGTGCCTCCTGGTATTAGACAATGCCCCTGGTCATCCTACAGACTTGGCAGAGCGACTTTCTGGGGACATGAGTTTCATTAAGGTCAAGTTTTTGCCTCCTAATACCACTCCTCTCCTGCAGCCCATGAACCAGCAGGTCATTTCCAACTTCAAGAAACTGTACACAAAAGCTATGTTTGAAAGGTGCTTTGAAGTGACCACAGAAACTCAATTGACTCTAAAGGAGTTTTGGAAGGATCACTTTACTATCCTCACTTGTGTAAAACTTATAGGTAAGGCTTGGGAGGGAGTGACTAAGAGGACCTTGAACTCTGCCTGGAAAAGACTGTGGCCAGAATGTGTAGACAAAAGGGATTTCGAAGAGTTTGAGGCTAACCCTGAGAAGCCTATGTCAGTTGAGGAATCCATTGTGACATTGGGAAAGTCCTTGGGGTTGGGGGTTAGTGGGGAGGATGTGGAAGAGTTGGTGGAGGAGGACAATGAAGAACTAACCACTGATGAGCTGCTAGATCATCTTCATCAGCATGAGGCCACACCTGAGGAAACTGCTTCGGAGGAGGGGATAGAGAAATTGAAGAAGTTGCCTACTTCAAAGATTAAGGAAATATATGCAAAGTGGCTTGAAGTGCAAACCTTTATGGATGAAAATCACCCTCAGACAGCTATTGCAAGCCGTGCTGGTGACTATTACACTGACAATGTTGTGAACCACTTTAGGTAAGTCATAAAGGAACGAGAGGTACAGGCCTCTATGGACAGATATGTGGTGCGACGGAGGTCCAGTGACTCTCAACCTGGTCCTAGTGGCATTAAAAGAAGGGAAGTAACCCCGGAAAAGGACTTGCTATCTCAAGTCCTAATGGAGGGGGATTCCCCTTCTAAACACTAACACCATCCACACTCTCCCCTCCTCCCATCCCATCAATCATCACCAGATCTTCATTAAAGGTAAGTGTCAATTATTCTTTCGTTATTTATTGTTATTTATTGTTATTGTTGTTATTGTAATTACTATTCTATTTCATTAAACTTAATATTTCATGTGGTAAAAGTTTTTTTTTTTCATACTTTTGGGTGTCTTGCACGGATTAATTTGATTTCCATTATTTCTTATGGGGAAAATTGATTCGCTTTCCGATATTTTCGGTTTACGATGAGCTCTCAGGAACGGATTAGTATCGCGAACCGGGGGTCCACTTATTATTATCACTGGCATTATTATTATAATTATTATTATTATTTATATCTACTCTCAGCTTACGTAATTATTTTAATTATTTTAAAGTAGGTTGCCTCTTAATATTTACCTTGTAGTAGTAAATTAACCGAATTCTTATAAACGGGTCTTATAACATAGAATTACCCTTATAAAAAGTCTTATTAATTAAAATTACTATTATAAACGGGTTGTATAACATAGAATTACTATTATAAACGGGTTGTATAAGAGAGAATTGCTTTTATAAACGGAATTAATTACCACATAACAGTCCTTATAACCGGGTTGCATACGATATATCTCACAGTCCGTTTATGTACCACAAAACGCTTATTATATACGGTTTTTATAAAATAGAATAGCTGTTATTAACCGGATTTAAACAATAGAATAGCAATTATATACATGTTATGTATAACAACAACAACAACAACAACAACAACAACAACAACAACAACAACAACAACACCAACAACAACAATAATAATAATAATAATAATAATAATAATAATAATAATAATAATAATAATAATAATACAAATAATAATAACAAATATTTTAAGCGGGTTGTGTACTATATTTTATTATTTTATGAAAGGTGCCTAATAAATTCTGTCTATAATTACTAGTAAAATTTGTGACAAAAACAGAACGCGGAATTATAGAGAAGTAAACAGACAATCATGCAGGTTGTGTATCAGTGACCCTCAGTGTTAGGTGGCCAGACCAGACGTAACATCTCCATTACTACGTAACGAGACCAGACGTAACATCTCCATTACTACGTAACGAGACCAGACGTAACATCTCCATTACTACGTAACGAGACCAGACGTAAGATGTTCATTACTACGTAACGAGACCAGACGTAACATCTCCATTACTACGTAACGAGACCAGACGTAACATCTCCATTACTACGTAACGAGACCAGACGTAAGATGTTCATTACTACGTAACGAGACCAGACGTAACATCTTCATTACTACGTAACGAGACCAGACGTAACATCTTCATTACTACGTAACGAGACCAGACGTAAGATCTTCATTACTACGTAACGAGACCAGACGTAACATATTCATAACTATGTAACGAGACCAGACGTAACATCTTCATTACTACGTAACGAGACCAGACGTAAGATGTTCATTACTACGTAACGAGACCAGACGTAACATCTCCATTACTATGTAACGAGACCAGACGTAACATCTCCATTACTACGTAACGAGACCAGACGTAAGATGTTCATTACTACGTAACGAGACCAGACGTAACATCTTCATTACTACGTAACGAGACCAGACGTAAGATCTTCATTACTACGTAACGAGACCAGACGTAACATCTTCATAACTACGTAACGAGACCAGACGTAACATCTTCATTACTACGTAACGAGACCAGACGTAAGATCTTCATTACTACGTAACGAGACCAGACGTAACATCTTCATTACTACGTAACGAGACCAGACATAACATCTTCATTACTACGTAACGAGACCAGACGTAAGATCTTCATTACTACGTAACGAGACAAGAATTAAGATCTTCATTACTACGTAACGAGACCAGACGTAAGATCTTCATTGCTACGAGACCAGACGTATGATCCTCAGTGTTACGAGACCTGACGTAAGATCTTCATTAATACGTAACGAGACCAGACGTAAGATCTTCATTGCTACGAGACCAGACGTATGATCCTCAGTGCTACGAGACCAGTCATAAGATCTTCATTACTACATAACGAGACCAGACGTAAGATCTCCATTACTACATAGCGAGACCAGACGTAAGATCTTCATTACTACGTGACGAGACCAGACGTAACATCTTCATTACTACGTAACGAGACCAGACGTAACATCTTCATTACTACGTAACGAGACCAGACGTAACATCTTCATTACTACGTAACGAGACCAGACGTAACATCTTCATTACTACGTAACGAGACCAGACGTAAGATCTTCATTACTACATAACGAGACCAGACGTAAGATCTTCATTACTACATAACGAGACCAGACGTAAGATCTTCATTACTACGTGACGAGACCAGACGTAAGATCTTCATTACTACGTGACGAGACCAGACGTAAGATCTTAATTACTACGTAACGAGACCAGACGGAAGATCTTCATTACTACGTGACGAGACCAGACGTAAGATCTTCATTACTACATAACGAGACCAGACGTAAGATCTTCATTACTACGTGACGAGACCAGACGTCAGCCACAGTGGAGTGTGAAGACAACCCGCTGCGTCTCTTATCGAAATGACATTCTCCTGAGGCAATTGTTCTCTGACAGTGTGGGAGATGAGATGCTCATTACCCGGCATTACCCCCACCCAATCACACCCACCTGTCATCTTCTCTCCTTCCCTGAAGGTAACCTAACCCACTGTGTGATGGTTTATGACGAAGATATATATCCGGCTTATATTTTATTCATTATCATATATAATATGGAAGCAGCACAGTGCTGATGGATCCAGTTTTGCTGGACGGTAAAAAATTTAATATCTAGTTACAATATGTAAGTAGATATGTAGTTTCGTGTATGTTATTTGAAGGCAATGTATTCTGTCGTGATGTAGTTGATATTTACGGGAATAAAGTTGATGTTGTATCGGTCCATCGTGACCTATTGAGGATCCAGGATCATCAACACGTCGAGAGTGTTTATCACCAGTCTACTGGAGTGAGGTAATCAGTCCCTCAGCTTGATGCCGACGTAATTGACCTCAGGCTGGAAGACTGATTACCTCAATTTCCTTTTGATCTTCACTATTCTTATTTGTCTAGGACTGATGAAGCCACTGTGAAATTTTCCCACAGTGTTTCCCACTTGTGTTTCTTGGTGAAGGTGATTTCTTATGGGAAGGGACTGAAACCCTGGTCTTCCTCTACTCCTGAATCCATCTCTCCTGGCCAGACGCACTTTTTTTACGTCATAAAATTTACAGAATAAGAGCTATTATCACACCTAAGTTCATTTACAAGCAAGATCCTGTTATCCGACCTCAGTTGGTTTACAGGCTTACGGACTAGGAGCTATTATCCTACCTGAGTTGGTTTACAGGCTAGTAGGTGTCGTCCTACCTCACCTCATCTCAATTCAAAACCCTTCCATTTACTGCCAGATGAGGAGGGACAGCAGGTGTAACACGACTTGAGGAGCCTGGGAATCAAACCCAGGTCCCCTCGGTTGTGAGCTGAGCACTGAGCCCGTGAACTACAGAGCATCACTTGTGAGTGCCACTGTATCCCGGTCTACCAGAAGGAGGATCAGGATGCAGCCTCAGTGAGGATAAGTTATGGTACACAGGTGTAATCTAGGAAGATACCATCATGAGAGGGATTAATGGGAGTGGCACGACTGTCAATCTGAGAGCTGTCTAGATGGTTACCATCATGGTGGGGATGGGAGTAATCCCATCATTTTCATTAGGCCTCAGACAATGTTGTTATGCAGCTTAGAAACCAGGCTCTGAGGGGTATATATAAATTATGATTATACTTATAACCTTAATTTTTAAAGGGGTGGACCGGTAAGCCAGAGGAAGGCCTCGATCAGATGACCAAAAGCTCCTAACCAACTTAAACCTTACCTAACCCAGCCTGCCACCCTCCAGATTTACGGTGGCAATGGGTTTAATTACGTTAAATTACGGGATCTCGATCATCCTGGGATTACTACAAGAGAGGGGAAGTAGGCAGTGGACGGTTGCCCAGAGCAATTGGTATGACTTGCTGCCCGGGCAATCATTTATGTTATTATTGCGTTAAATAATCTTTTAAAACCGTCGTTTGCATACCAACAACGGATTTTTTTTTTTTTTTTTTTTTTTTTGAAGCGAAGTTGTATACAACGGTAGTGTGCTGCTACTTATTCTGTGTGATAATTAAAGGTGGGAACAAAAGCTAGCTATATTTTATTGTTATATTCCATCACGTAGATTGGGGGTCGTGTAAGGTGTTGAGATAAATCAGCCTGAACTGGGAGACTTCAGCAGTGTCAGCCTGAACTGGGAGACTTCAGTAGTGTCAGCCTGAACTGGGAGACTTCAGCAGTGTCATCCTGAGCTGGGAGACTTCAGCAGTGTCAGCCTGAGCTGGGAGACTTCAGCAGTGTCAGCCTGAACTGGGAGACTTCAGCAGTGTCAGCCTGAACTGGGAGACTTCAGTAAGCGTTCATCAGCTACGGCAGCTTCAAGATTTCCTTCCAGCAGAGATGGAGTTACACGAGAATATATCTTTCCGAGGATGGTGGGTGGAAGGTTGTCCTGGTCCACCTGAGAAAGTTTAGAGTCTTTCAAGCTTCAAGCTGATAAAAGTTAGAGGTCTAGATTAGTGCAAATAAGCTATATAAATGCACTAACAGACATTGGCGCGCTCCGAGTATGTTTCACTTGTTTCGACAAGCGTCACACGCCCATGGGCATGCCCTCTCGACCAGGAAACTAGCAATTCAGAGTATAGCAGTTCTGGGGCCCACTGCTGTGCTTATTAGCAAGGTGACGTCTTCAAGGCACCTTGCTGAGGCTACAGACTTAATTAAGACTGAAGAATTCACTCGTGGCGAAACGTTTCCTCTAATAAATGTTCTGAACTGTACATAAGTGGTTTTTTTCCCCGCATCTTCACGGTATCACCATAACACGGTATCACCTTAACACCGTATCACTATAACACGGTATCACCATAACACGGTATCACCTTAACACCGTATCACTTTAACACGGTATCACCTTAACACCGTATCACTATAACACGGTATCACCATAACACGGTATCACCTTAACACCGTATCACTATAACACGGTATCACCATAACACGGTATCACCTTAACACCGTATCACTATAACACGGTATCACCATAACACGGTATCACCATAACACAGTATCACCATAACACGGTATCACCATAACACGGTATCACCATAACACGGTATCACCATAACACGGTATCACCATAACACGGTATCACCATAACACGGTATCACCATAACACGGTATCACCATAACACGGTATCACCATAACACGGTATCACCATAACACGGTATCACCATAACACGGTATCACCATAACACGGTATCACCATAACACAGTATCACCATAACACGGTATCACCATAACACGGTATCACCATAACACGGTATCACCATAACACGGTATCACCATAACACGGTATCACCATAACACGGTATCACCATAACACGGTATCACCATAACACGGTATCACCATAACACGGTATCACCATAACACGGTATCACCATAACACGGTATCACCATAACACGGTATCACCATAACACGGTATCACCATAACACGGTATCACCATAACACGGTATCACCATAACACGGTATCACCATAACACGATATCACCATAACACGGTATCACCATAACACGGTATCACCATAACACGGTATCACCTTAACACGGTATCACTATAACACGGTGTCACCATAACACAGTATCACCATAACACAGTATCACCATAACACGGTATCACCATAACACGGTATCACCATAACACGGTATCACCATAACACGGTATCACCATAACACGGTATCACTATAACACGGTATCACTATAACACGGTATCACCATAACACGGTATCACCATAACACGGTATCACCATAGCACGGTATCACCATAACACGGTATCACCATAACACGATATCACCATAACACGGTATCACCATAACATGGTATCACCATAACACGGTATCACCATAACACGGTATCACCATAGCACGGTATCACCATAACACGGTATCACCATAACACGGTATCACCATAACACGGTATCACCATAACACGGCATCACCATAACACGGCATCACCATAACACGGTATCACCATAACACGGCATCACCATAACACGGCATCACCATAACACGGTATCACCATAACACGGCATCACCATAACACGGTATCACCATAACACGGCATCACCATAACACGGTATCACCATAGCACGGTATCACCATAACACGGTATCACCATAACACGGTATCACCATAACACGGTATCACCATAACACGGCATCACCATAACACGGCATCACCATAACACGGTATCACCATAACACGGCATCACCATAACACGGCATCACCATAACACGGTATCACCATAACACGGCATCACCATAACACGGTATCACCATAACACGGCATCACCATAACACGGTATCACCATTTATCAACACACTTACACTTAACGCTGCTAGTGTCTACTGTTTCTTGAGTGGTTCTCAGTGTAGCAATTCCAATCTGTATTATTCTCTCTGGCATTACATTGTAAAGGTGTCCCGTGGCCTGATAAACAACGCTCTCGCTTCACACACTGAGTGCCCGGGGTTCGATCCCCGGCAAGGGTGAAAACATTAGGACGTGTTTCCTTAAGACACTTGCTGTCCATGTTCACCCATCAGTAAAACTGGTACCTGGTTGTTAGTGGACTGGTGTGGGCCGCATCCTGGGGACAGAAATTGACTTAATTTTCCCGAAATGCTCAGCATAACAAACTGCTTTCTATATAGTAGTTTGTCATTGATGTCAGCTATGGTCTGTATACCTTGTACATGTAGTATTTGTAGGAATCAAGATTTGTATCAGTGCATATATTGATGAAGAAATACACGGGTAAAAAAAAATCTATTTCTCATTGTTCGTCTTGCTCTCGCTGTGTCCTGATAAAATCCTGTCGCTGACTTATTTACGACCGGGTGCGACTGGCCATCAGACTGCCACCTGTGTTCGTGAAAATGTGACCGTAAGATGGGGAAAAAACAGCCCCGAGGAAAAACGCGAGTTTAAAACACGCTGTTGGTAAAGAAGGCAAAGTTAGTGTCTGACTCGTTTAAGAAGAAACACTGGTGTTTAATTCTCGCTGAGGAAGCAAGGTTAGTGTCTAATTCTTGCTGAGGAAACAAGATTAGTGTCTAATTCTTGCTGAGGAAACAAGATTAGTGTCTAATTCTTGATGAAGAAGCAAGATTAGTGTCTAATTATCGCTGAGGAAGCAAGGTTAGTGTCTAATTCTTGCTGAGGAAGCAAGGTTAGTGTCTAATTCTTGCTGAGGAAGCAAGGTTAGTGTCTAATTCTTGATGAAGAAGCAAGATTAGTGTCTAATTCTTGATGAGGAAACAAGATTAGTGTCTAATTCTTGATGAAGAAGCAAGATTAGTGTCTAATTCTCGCTGAGGAAGCAAGGTTAGTGTCTAATACTTGCTGAGGAAGCAAGGTTAGTGTCTAATTCTTGCTGAGGAAGCAAGATTAGTATCTAATGCTTGCTGACGAAGCAAGATTAGTGTCTAATTCTTGATGAAGAAGCAAGATTAGTGTCTAATTCTCGCTGAGGAAGCAAGGTTAGTGTCTAATTCTTGCTGAAGAAGCAAGGTTAGTGTCTAATTCTTGCTGAGGAAACAAGGTTAGTGTCTAATTCTCGCTGAGGGAGCAAGGTTAGTGTCTAATTCTCGCTGAGGGAGCAAGGTCAGTGTCTGATTCTCGTTCAATTCAAAGGCTAAGAGCTGCTATCCCGCCTCCGCTCATTTCAAAGTCCAGTCCTATCCAATGTACACTGGTATACCTTGGATAGGCCTTACCAACACCCTGGAACGTGTTTACTGCAGAGTGCACAAGATGGTGGGGGCAGCAGGTGTAGAAAGACTTGCCTACATGTCCCTAAAAATCCGGAAATCTAACCCAGGGCTCTTTCAGTTGTGAGCTGAAACCCCTTATCACTGAACTACACGTCCTTAGAAGCCTGAGGGCTATCATGGCCCCTCAGTAACCATCCTGACCCATCAGAAGCCATCCTGGCCCATCAGAAGCCATCCCGACCCATCAAAAGACATCCTTGTCCATCAGAAGCCACCCTGACCCATCAGAAGCCATCCTGGGCCATCAGAAGTCATCCTTGCCCATCAGAAGCCATCCTGACCCATCAGAAGTCATCCTGACCCATCAGAAGCCATTCTGGTCCATCAGAAGCCATCCAGGACCATCAGAAGCCATCCTGACCCATCAAAAGCCATCCTGGCCCATCAGAAGCCATCCTGACCCATTAGAAACCATTCTGGCACCTCAGAAGCCATTCTGGTCCATCAGAAGCCATCCCGACCCATCAAAAGACATCCTTGTCCATCAGAAGCCACCCTGACCCATCAGAAGCCATCCTGGGCTATCAGAAGTCATCCTTGCCCATCAGAAGCCATCCTGACCCATCAGAAGTCATCCTGACCCATCAGAAGCCATTCTGGTCCATCAGAAGCCATCCAGGACCATCAGAAGCCATCCTGACCCATCAAAAGCCATCCTGGCCCATCAGAAGCCATCCTGACGCATCAGAAGCGATTCTGGTCCATCAGAAGCCATCTTGGACCATCAGAAGCCATCTTGGACCATCAAAAGCCATTCTGGTCCATCAGAAGACATCCTGACCCATCAAAAGCCATCCTGGACCATCAGAGACCATCCTGACCCATCAGAAGACATCCTGGTCCATCAGAAGCCATCCTTACCCATCAGAAGCCATTCTGGTCCATCAGAAGCCATCCTGACCCATCAGAAGCCATTCTGGCCCATCCGAAGCCATTCTGGACCATCAGAAGCCATTCTGGTTCATCAGAAGCCATCCTGGACCATCAGAAAGCATTCTGGCCCATCAGAAGCCATCCTGGACCATCAGAAGCCATTCTGGTCCATCAGAAGCCATCCTGGACCATCAGAAAGCATTCTGGCCCATCAGAAGCCATCCTGGACCATCAGAAGCCATTCTGGACCATCAGAAAGCATTCTGGCCCATCAGAAGCCATCCTGGACCATCAGAAGCCATTCTGGTCCATCAGAAGCCATCCTGAAACATCAGAAACCATTCTTGTCCATCAGGAGCCATCTTGACCCATCAGAAACCATTCTGGTCCGTCAGAAGCCATCCTGGACCATCAGAAAGCATTCTGGCCCATCAGAAGCCATCCTGGACCATCAGAAGCCATTCTGGTCCATCAGAAGCCATCCTGAAACATCAGAAACCATTCTTGTCCATCAGGAGCCATCTTGACCCATCAGAAACCATTCTGGTCCATCAGAAGCCATCCTGGTCCATCAGAAAGCATTCTGGCCCATCAGAAGCCATCCTGACCCATCAGAAGTCATCCTGACCCATCAGAAGCCATTCTGGTCCATCAGAAGCCATCCTGGACCATCAGAAGCCATCCTAACCCATCAAAAGCCATCCTGGGCCATCAGAAGCCATCCTGACCCATCAGAAGCCATTCGGATCCATCAGAAGCCATCCTGGACCATCAGAAGCCATCCTGATCCATCAGAAGCCATCTTGGACCATCAGAAGCCATCCTGGACCATCAGAAGCCATTCTGGTCCATCAGAAGACATCCTGACCCATCAGAAGACATCCTGGACCATCAGAAACCATCCTGACCCATCAGAAGACATCCTGGTCCATCAGAAGCCATCCTGACCCATCAGAAGCCATTCTGGTCCATCAGAAGCCATCCTGACCCATCAGAAACTATTCTGGTCCATCAGAAATCATCCTGGACCATCAGACGTCATTCTGGTCCATCAAAAGCCATCCTGACCCATCAGAAACCATTCTGGCCCATCAGAAGCCATCCTGGACCATCAGAAGCCATTCTGGTCCATCAGAAGTCATCCTGACCCATCAGAAACCATTCTTGTCCATCAGAAGCCATCCTGACCCTTCAGAAACCATTCTGGTCCATCAGAAGCCATCCTGGACCATCAGAAACATTCTGGCCCATCAGAAGCCATCCTGTACCGCCAGAAACCATTCTGGTCCATCAGAAGCCATCTTGACCCATCAGAAACCATTCTAGTCCATCAGAAGCCATCCTGGACCATCAGAAACCATTCTGGCCCATCAGAAGCCATCCTGCACCATCAATAGCCATTTTGGTCCATCAGAAGCCATCTTGACCCATCAGAAACCATTCTGGCCCATCAGAAGTCATCCTGGACCATCAGAAGCCATTCTGGTCCATCAGAAGCCATCCTGAACCATCAGAAGACATCCTGGTCCATCAGAAGGCATCCTGGCCACTCAGAAGCCAAAATGGCCCCTCAGAAGCCATTCTTGTCCACCAAAAGCCATCTTGGCCCATCAGAAGCAATTCTGGACCATCAGAAGCCATCCTGGCCTATCAGAGGCCATCCTGGCCATCAGTTTACGAGACTTTGATTTCGTGTCAATGGCTCTCTCACTGGCCAATAAAATAACCGAGGCATTGTTAATGGTTTGAAAGCTATTGACTCACATGCTATTAAAGGGAGAGTTTTGCCCCTTGATAGAGCCACAAGTGGCGAAACGTCTCCTTTAGTATGTGCACCAGTGTCTTATTCCCACAATCAGTCGGTATTAACACACGTGTACGAAAATAGAGCTCTCCTCCCCTCCCTCGGATCGAACTTGATTAAATCTTTTTCTCCCCCAAGAGCGCTAAGTCCATCACCCTTTCCTGGCTTTAACTCTTCCACGACCAACTACAAATTATTCTCCTAATCAAAATGTCGTTGTTTCCAGCACTTAGCAGCTCATGACATTCTATGTCATGCGCTGCTACTGACACCTTCTGCCTTGCCTCAGAGAATTTCCCCTTCTATTTCTTGCTGTCTTGCAACATTGCATAGCTCCTGACGACGCACGAGAGTGCAATAGATCTAGAGTTAAAGATCTCCATCCAATGTTTCTTGTTCTGCATTGTTAAAGGTCCCCTGTGTGTGTACTCACCTAGTTCTACTCACCTAGTTGGACTCACCTAGTTGAGGTTGCAGGGGTCGAGTCCGAGCTCCTGGCCCCGCCTCTTCACTGGTCGCTACTAGGTCACTATAAAACCGTGACCTTTATCATACTTCTACTTAAAGCTATGTATGGATCCTGCCTCCACAACATCGCTTCCCAAACTATTCCACTTCCTGACTACTCTGTGGCTGAAGAAATACTTCCTAACATCCCTGTAATTCATCTGTGTCTTCAACTTCCAACTGTGTCCCCTTGTTGCTGTGTCCCATCTCTGGAACATCCTGTCTTCGTCCACCTTGTCAATTCCTCTCAGTATTTTGTATATCGTTATCATGTCCCCCCTATCTCTCATGTCCTCCATTGTCGTCAGGTTGATTTCCCTTAACCTCTCCTCGTAGGACATACCTCTTAGCTCTGGGACTAGTCTTGTTGCAAACCTTTGCACTTTCTCTAGTTTCTTTACGTGCTTGGCTAGGTGTGGGTTCCAAACTGGTGCCACATACTCAAATATGGGCCTAACGTACACGGTGTACAGGGTCCTGAACGATTCTTTATTAAGATTTCGGAATGCTGTTATGAGGTTTGCTAGGCGCCCATATGCTGCAGCAGTTATTTGGTTGATATGCGCTGCAGGAGATGTGCCTGGTGTTATACTCACCCCAAGATCTTTTTCCTTGAGCGTGGTTTGTAGTCTCTGGCCCCATAGACTGTACTCCGTCTGCGGTCTTCTTTGCCCTTCCCCAATCTTCAAGACTTTTCACTTGGTGGGGTTGAACTCCAGGAGCCAATTGCTGGACCTGATCTCCAGCCTGTCCAGATCCCTTTGTAGTTCTGCCTGGTCTTCGATCGAATGAATTCTTCTCATCAACTTCACGTCATCTGCAAACAGGGACACTTCGGAGTCTATTCCTTCCGTCATGTCGTTCACAAATACCAGAAACAGCACTGGTCCTAGGACTGACCCCTGTGGGACCCCGCTGGTCACAGGTGCCCACTCTGACACCTCGCCACGTACCATGACTCGCTGCTGTCTTCCTGACAAGTATTCCCTGATCAATTGTAGTGCCTTCCCTGTTATCCCTGTTTGGTCCTCCAGTTTTTGCACTAATCTCTTGTGTGGAACTGTGTCAAACGCCTTCTTGCAGTCCAAGAAAATGCAATCCACCCACCCCTCTCTCTCTTGTCTTACTGCTGTCACCTTGTCATAGAACTCCAGTAGGTTTGTGACACAGGATTTTCCGTCCCTGAAACCATGTTGGCTGCTGATAATCTTCTCCTGATAATCTTCTCCATGACTTTACATACTATACATGTCAGTGACACTGGTCTGTAGTCTAGTGCTTCATGTCTGTCTCCTTTTATAAAGATTGGGACTACATTTGCTGTCTTCTATGCCTCAGGCAATCTCCCTGTTTCGATAGATGTATTGAATATTGTTGTTAGGGGTACACATAGCGCCTCTGCTCCCTCTCTCAGGACCCATGGAGAGATGTTATCCGTCCCATTGCCTTTGAGGTATCTAGCTCACTCAGAAGCCTCTTCACTTCTTCCTCGGTTGTGTGTACTGTGTCCAGCACTTGGTGGTGTGCCCCACCTCTCCGTCTTTCTGGAGCCCCTTCTGTCTCCTCTGTGAACACTTCTTTGAATCTCTTGTTGAGTTCCTCACATACTTCAAAGTCATTTCTTGTTGTCTCTCCTCTTTCCTTCCTTAGCCTGATTACCTGGTCCTTGACTGTTGTTTTCCTCCTGATGTGGCTGTATAACAGCTTCGGGTCAGATTTGCCTTTCGCTGCTATGTCGTTTTCATATTGTCGTTGGGCCTCCCTTCTTATCTGTGCATATTCATTTCTGGCTCTACGATTGCTCTCCTTATTCTCCTGGGTCCTTTGCCTTCTTTATTCCTTCCATTCCCTAGCATACTTGGTTTTTGCGTCCCTGCACCTTTGGGTGAACCATGGGTTCATCCTGGCTTTTTCATTATTCCTGTTACCCTTGGGTAAAAACCTCTGCTCAGCCTCCTTGCACATTGTTGCTACATATTCCATTATCTCATTAACTGGCTTCCCTGCCAGTTCTCTGTCCCAATGAAACCCGTTCAGGAAGTTCCTCATTCCCGTGTAGTCCCCTTTCTTGTAGTTTGACTTCATTTGTCCTGGCCTTCCTGCTTCCCCCTCCACTTGTAGCTCTACTGTGTATTCGAAGCTTAAAACCACATGATCGCTGGCCCCAAGGGGTATTTCATATGTGATGTCCTCAACATCTGCACTACTCAAGGTGTCGCTTACGTGTTGGTACATGAAGTTTTCCGGTACCACCTCCATCATCTTAACCCTCCATCTATCTTGGCCCCCCGTGTGGCTCCAAGTTCTCCCAATCGATCTCCTTGTGGTTAAAGTCACCCATGATCAGGAGCTTTGCCCTGCATGCATGAGCTCTTCTGGCCACTGCAGCCAGTGTGTCA
This sequence comes from Cherax quadricarinatus, assembly GCF_038502225.1. Classification (NCBI taxonomy): domain Eukaryota; kingdom Metazoa; phylum Arthropoda; class Malacostraca; order Decapoda; family Parastacidae; genus Cherax; species Cherax quadricarinatus. The sequence goes on from NC_091351.1 coordinate 9,162,187, forward strand.
ACCATCGCTCTATTGCTCTCATCATACTCTTGCCTTGGCCTCCTGCTGTTCTGTGGTGGGTTATACACTACTGCAATTACCACCCTGGGACCTCCAGAGTGAAGCGTTCCTGCTATGTAATCGCTTGTTTCTCCGCTGTCTCCTCTCTCCAGCTCATCAAAATTCCATCGGTTTTTGATCAGCATTGCCACTCCTCCACCCCCCCTATTCCCTCTGTCTTTCCTCAGGATCTGGTATCCCGTTGGAAAGACGGCATCTGTTATTATACATGTAAGCTTGGTTTCTGTGAGAGCTATGATGTCCGGTGATGCCTCTTTGACTCTTTCGTGCCACTCCTCCCACTTATTTTTTATTCCATCAGCGTTTGTGTACCATACCTTCAGTTTCCTTTCCAACACTGTGGTTTGGGGGGCCTGTGAGGGTGGGAGACCTGGGAGCATACTGTGGGATTCTATAGCTGTGTGTTGGGTGGAAGCTGTGAGTATGGATTTTAGTTTATGTTGGGATGGTGTGGTAGGTTGTGGGGTTCTGAGGATGGTTCTGTGTGTGTGTGTGTGTGTGTGTGTGTGTGTGTGTGTGTGTGTGTGTGTGTGTGTGTGTGTGTGTGTGTGTGTGTGTGTGTGTGTGTGTGTGTGTGTGTGTGTGTGTGTGTGTGTGTGCAATAATATCACGGTAAACGGGTGATATCACAATATGCAAAATAACCACAGTGAAAAAGCAGTGAAATTCCAAGCGCTTCCATGATTTCTCACATTGTGAAGGAATATTTCTTAATAATGAGGAACATTGCAACGTATAGTGTTTGTTTAAGTTATTAATTTCTTAGCTTTGAGAAAATCCATTTTAAATTGAAGAAAGTCATAGAAACAAGAAGATCAATGCGGTGTAGAGCGATTATCTTAAGTTTTCATAGATGTAATGGCACTGAGTAGCACTTAAGAGGATTAATGTGGACTTAGGGACCCACTTGAGGAAAGAAGACTGCTAAATGACGTCTTGGAATGTCCATAATATAGCCCACTTGAGTTAAGCTTAGAGTTTATGATTGACGGCAGAGAGGTGGTGGCAGGGAGGAGAAGTGATGGCAGGGAGGAGACGTGATGGTAGCGAGGAGACGTGATGGTAGCGAGGAGACGTGATGGTAGCGAGGAGACGTGATGGCAGGGAGGAGACGTGATGGTAGCGAGGAGACGTGATGGCAGGGAGGAGACGTGATGACAGGGAGGAGACGTGATGACAGGGAGGAGACGTGATGACAGGGAGGAGACGTGATGGTAGTGAGGAGACGTGATGGCAGGGAGGAGACGTGATGGTAGCGAGGAGACGTGATGGTAGCGAGGAGACGTGATGGTAGCAAGGAGACGTGATGGTAGCGAGAAGACGTGATGGCAGGGAGGAGACGTGATGGCAGGGAGGAGACGTGATGGTAGTGAGGAGACGTGATGGCAGGGAGGAGACGTGATGGTAGCGAGGAGACGTGATGGTAGCGAGAAGACGTGATGGCAGGGAGGAGACGTGATGGCAGGGAGGAGACGTGATGGTAGTGAGGAGACGTGATGGCAGGGAGGAGACGTGATGGTAGCGAGGAGACGTGATGGTAGCGAGAAGACGTGATGGCAGGGAGGAGACGTGATGGCAGGGAGGAGACGTGATGGTAGTGAGGAGACGTGATGGCAGGGAGGAGACGTGATGGTAGCGAGGAGACGTGATGGTAGCGAGAAGACGTGATGGCAGGGAGGAGACGTGATGACAGGGAGGAGACGTGATGGTAGTGAGGAGACGTGATGGCAGGGAGGAGACGTGATGGCAGGGAGGAGACGTGATGGCAGGGAGGAGACGTGATGGCAGGGAGGAGACGTGATGGCAGGGAGGAGACGTGATGGCAGGGAGGAGACGTGATGGCAGGGAGGAGACGTGATGGCAGGGAGGAGACGTGATGGCAGGGAGGAGACGTGATGGCAGGGAGGAGACGTGATGGCAGGGAGGAGACGTGATGGCAGGGAGGAGGAGGAAGAGATGATGGAAGAGGAGGGAACAGCAATTGCGACAATAACAGCAGCAACAGCAGTAGCAACAATAACAGCAACAACAGCAGTAGCAACAATAACAGCAGCAACAGCAGTAGCAACAATAACAGCAGCAACAGCAGTAGCAACAATAACAGCAGCAACAGCAGTAGCAACAATAACAGCAACAACAGCAGTAGCAACAATAACAGCAACAACAGCAGTAGCAACAATAACAGCAGCAACAGAAGTAGCAACAATAACAGCAGCAACAGCAGTAGCAACAATAACAGCAGCAACAGCAGTAGCAACAATAACAGCAGCAACAGCAGTAGCAACAATAACAGCAACAACAGCAGTAGCAAACAGCATAGCAACAATAACAGCATCAACAGCAGTAGCAACAGTAACAGCAGCAGCAGCAGACAGCAGCAGCAGCAGCAGCAGTAGCAACAGTAACAGCAGCAGCAGCAGTAGCAACAGTAACAGTAGCAGCAGTAGCAACAGTAACAGCAGCAGCAGCAGCAGCAACAACAGCAGCAGCAGCAGTAGCAACAGTAACAGCAACAGCAGTAGCAGCAGTAGCAACAGTAACAGCAGCAGCAGTAGCAACAGTAACACCAGCAGCAGCAGTAGCAACAGTAACAGCAGCAGCAGCAGTAGCAACAGTAACAGCAGCAGCAGCAGTAGCAACAATAACAGCAGCAACAGCAGTAGCAACAATAACAGCAGCAACAGCAGTAGCAACAATAACAGCAGCAACAGCAGTAGCAACAATAACAGCAGCAACAGCAGTAGCAACAATAACAGCAGCAACAGCAGTAGCAACAATAACAGCAGCAACAGCAGTAGCAACAATAACAGCAGCAACAGCAGTAGCAACAATAACAGCAGCAACAGCAGTAGCAACAATAACAGCAGCAACAGCAGTAGCAACAATAACAGCAGCAACAGCAGTAGCAACAATAACAGCAACAACAGCAGTAGCAACAATAACAGCAGCAACAGCAGTAGCAACAATAACAGCAGCAACAGCAGTAGCAACAATAACAGCAGCAACAGCAGTAGCAACAATAACAGCAGCAACAGCAGTAGCAACAATAACAGCAGCAACAGCAGTAGCAACAATAACAGCAGCAACAGCAGCAGCAACAATAACAGCAACAACAGCAGTAGCAACAATAACAGCAGCAACAGCAGTAGCAACAATAACAGCTCTATCAGAAACAACAACAGCGCCAACAATAAACGAAGCAGCAACAGAAGCAGCAACAGAAGCAGCAACAGAAGCAGCAACAGAAGCAGCAACAGCAGCAGCTGAACAACAATAACAACAATGGCAGTAGCAGCAACAGCAATAATAACAACAACAGAAACATATGTAATAGGAGTAGCAACAAGAGCAGTAACAGTAACAGCAACAGGAGCAGCAACAGAAGCAATAACACCAGTTACAAGAGTAACAACAGGAAAAACAACAGGAGCAGTAACAGAGGTAACAATTCTAGTAACAAGAGTAACAACAGGAACAGCAACGGAAGCAGCAACAGGATCAGCAACAGGAGTAACAGCACTAGTAACAGAATTAACAACAGGAGCAACAACAGGAGAAGTAACAGGAGCAACAACAGGAGCAGCAACAGGAGCAGTAGCAGGAACAACATCAGCAGCAACAGGAGCAACAACAGGAGCAGCAACAGGAGCAGCAACAGGAGCACCTGTCACAGGTACAGCCTTAAATCCCAATTAGGCTCAAGTCTACCGCGTAACAAGGAAAGTAATTTATTTACGATAGCTGGGTCCACCACTCACAATAATGTTACGGTAGCTGGGTGCGACGCACTCACAGTAATTTTACGATAGTTGGGTCCCACACTCACAGTAATGTTACGATAACAGTGTTCAGCACACACAATAATGTTACGATAGCTGGATCGAGCACTCATAGTAATGTTACGATAGCTGGGTTCAGAACTCACAGTAATGTTACAATAGCTGGCTCTAGCACTCACGGTAATGTTACTATAGCTGGGTCCAGCACTCACAGTACTGTTACGATAACTGGGTCCAGCACTCACAGTAATGTTATGATAACTGGTCCTAGCACTCACAGTAATGTTACGATAGCTGGCCCTAGCACTCACAGTAATGTTACGTTAGCTGGCTCTAGCACTCACAGTAAAGTTACGATAGCTGGGTTCATCACTCATAGTAATGTTACGGTAGCTGGCTCTAGCGCTCACGGTAATGTTACGATAGCTGGGTCCAGCACTCACAGTACTGTTACGATCGCTAGGTCCAGCACTCACAGTAATGTTACGATCGCTAGGTCCAGCACTCACAGTAATGTTACGATAGCTGGGTCCAGCACTCACAGTAATGCTACGATCGCTAGGTCCAGCACTTACAGTAATGTTACGATCACTAAGTCCAGCACTCACAGTAATGTTACGATAGCTGGATCCAGCACTCACAGTAATGTTACGATCGCTAGGTCCAGCACTCACAGTAATGTTACGATAGCTGGGTCCAGCACTCACAGTAATGTTACGATCGCTAGGTCCAGCACTCACAGTAATGTTACGATAGCTGGGTCCAGCCCTCACAGTAATGTTACGATCGCTAGGTCCAGCACTTACAGTAATGTTACGATAGCTGGATCCAACACTCACAGTAATGTTGCGATCGCTAGGTCCAGCACTCACAGTAATGTTACGATAGCTGGATCCAGCACTCACAGTAATGTTACGATCTCTAGGTCCAGCACTCATAGTAATGTTACGATCGCTAGGTCCAGCACTCACAGTAATGTTACGATAGCTGGATCCAGCATCAACCATCATGTCTTCATGACAGCTGTTTCGCCCTGCACATGGCGAAACGTCGCCAAAATATAAGCATTTTTATTCTATCTGTATCCTCCCTTTATTACACCTGCATCCTCTCTTTATTACACCTGTATCTTCCCTTTACTACATCTGTATCCATTCTTTATTACACCTGTATCCTCTATTACACCTGCATCCTCTATTGCACCTGTATCCTCTATTACACCTGTATCCTCTATTGCACCTGTATCCTCTATTACACCTGTATCCTCTATTACACCTGTATCCTCTATTGCACCTGTATCCTCTATTACACCCGTATCCTCTATTACACCTGTATCCTCTATTACACCTGTATCCTCTATTACACCTGTATCCTCTATTACACCTGTATCCTCTATTACACCTGTATCCTCTATTGCACCTGTATCCTCTATTACACCCGTATCCTCTATTACACCTGTATCCTCTATTACACCCGTATCCTCTATTACACCTGTATCCTCTATTACACCTGTATCCTCTATTACACCTGTATCCTCTATTACACCCGTATCCTCTATTACACCTGTATCCTCTATTACACCTGTATCCTCTAGTACACCTGTATCCTCTATTGCACGTGTATCCTTAATTACACCTGTACTAAAGAAGATAATCTCTATCATATTATTAAATCCAAAATGAGTTATCTCACATCCCTCTGTTAACACTATAAACATTCTATAAACTTTATTCTATAAACATTCTATAAATATTCTATAAACACTGCAAAAAAGAGCACAGATACTCTATATACACTCTAGGTTCCGGTTACAGAGAAAGGATTTATTTTTCAACGAGGGTTCTCAAGGGAGGAACTGTAAATGATTTACGTTGGTAAAACACTGAGGGAGGAAAACATTGCCTCTGGCTTAAAATGTTTTCTGTAAATTAAATTGAACAGCAAGACAGACAGACAGACAGACAGACAAACAGACAAACACACAGACAGACAGACAGACAGACAGACAAACAGACAAACACACAGACAGACAGACAGACAGACAGACAGACAAACAAACACACAGACAGGCAGACAGACAAACAGACAAAGAAACAGACAAACAGACAGACAGGGTAATCACTACAGTACCCAAACAGACTAACTGTTTATTTTCCAATCTCTTTACAAAAAATAATTGTTAATTTGATCAATTGCTTTAAAAATTTTGTGCGTCACTTTGGGTGTCCAGCAGAGCCAGTAAGACTCTTCCTACCACCAGTTATATAATTACCATTAAATATGATTTTTGTTGACTCTCAGGGATTTATTTTGTATGAGTCAGAGTCGGCGACTCAGGACCAGAGTGCCAGCCATGCCATTCACTAATTTAAAATGATAGATGGCTCTGCTGCGTGTACTCATCAACTTGTACTCGCTTATTTGTGGTTCCAGGGGTTCCAGCTCCTGGATTTGCCTCTTAACTTGCTTCTTAGCAGACTCACTCCCTCTTAGCCTTTTGTTTCATGTCGTACCTGCTCTTAAAACTGTGCATGGTGACTGCTTCCACCACTTCTTGAGATCATTCCGTTTCCTGACTACTATGAAACTGAAGAAATACTTCCCGACATCACTGTGGTTCATCTGTGAATTCCTTACCAATGGTGTGGAACGGGATGGTGAACCTTGGTGGGAACTGGTCTGGTGACTGGAGGTGGGAGAACAATCCCACTGATTGGTTCTCTGGGCTAATCTGGTGACTGGAGGTGGGAGAATAATCCCACTGATTGGTTCTCTGGGCTAATCTGGTGACTGGAGGTGGGAGAACAATCCCACTGATTGGTTCTCTGGGCTAATCTGGTGACTGGAGGTGGGAGAACAATCCCACTGATTGGTTCTCTGGGCTAATCTGGTGACTGGAGGTGGGAGAATAATCCCACTGATTGGTTCTCTGGGCTAATCTGGTGACTGGAGGTGGGAGAACAATCCCACTGATTGGTTCTCTGGGCTAATCTGGAGACTGGAGGTGGGAGAACAATCCCACTGATTGGTTCTCTGGGCTAATCTGGTGACTGGAGGTGGGAGAATAATCCCACTGATTGGTTCTCTGGGCTAATCTGGTGACTGGAGGTGGGAGAACAATCCCACTGATTGGTTCTCTGGGCTAATCTGGTGACTGGAGGTGGGAGAACAATCCCACTGATTGGTTCTCTGGGCTAATCTGGTGACTGGAGGTGGGAGAATAATCCCACTGATTGGTTCTCTGGGCTAATCTGGTGACTGGAGGTGGGAGAACAATCCCACTGATTGGTTCTCTGGGCTAATCTGGTGACTGGAGGTGGGAGAACAATCCCACTGATTGGTTCTCTGGGCTAATCTGGTGACTGGAGGTGGGAGAACAATCCCACTGATTGGTTCTCTGGGCTAATCTGGTGACTCTGAGCGTATATGTGTATTGTGTTTTTCACTGCCAGCAGCACCGGGTTGGTGTACTCTGGTTAGTGTGGTAGAGAAACATCTCGAGCTATAGAGCAAGCTCTTTTTATTGGCAGAACGTTTCGCTCTCTTTAGAGCTTCGTAGTGACTTGATACAATTGTTCACAGAGCGAAACGTTGCCCCGATAATTTGTTGTTCAGCGTTTCTCCCGGCTAGTTTTCACCACTTAGTGAGCAAGACGTAAAGAAACAATATGCTTCACGAAGAAGCTTAAGCTGGAACAAGCTTTACCCCTCCCCTCTGTGTAAAGCCTCAACGTGACTCGATAAAGCTCTAGCGTTACCAGAGTGGAACGTCGTCTCAATAAAGGCACGCCCTTCAACGTTAGTTGTGTCTTCACCCTCGTCGACAGTACGACATTCTTGTCCAGTGGGAGAACCGTACCACCTAATACCTTTTCAGTGCCCCACTGTTACCCTGTGTCTCTAGTATTGATCTCTCTCTCTCTCTCTCTCTCTCTCTCTCTCTCTCTCTCTCTCTCTCTCTCTCTCTCTCTCTCACTTACTAACACCATTTAACCGTCTTCCCAAAATAGATGGAAGCTGGAATGCCCTCACACACGCGTAATTGCCTTGAATGCCAAGAAACTCTTTATTTTCCTAGCTTACTATCATGTGTGACTAGTTAATGGTCCGAGTCGGACCGAAAAGTCGTCGTAAGTTTCGGTCTCCTGTGTGCAGGTTATTTACGTGTTGTTCCAGTCACGGTATTCTGCCTTTTTATTCTTTATATCATATATATATATATATATATATATATATATATATATATATATATATATATATATATATATATATATATATATATATATATATATATATATATATATATATATATATATATATATATATATATATATATATATATATATGATCTTATATCATCCTCAGTACTGGTTATCTATATATAACGAAACGTCACACTCTTCAGGGAACCCTGGAGAAGTGTTCTGACGGTCACGAATCATGCCCGAAAAAGCACAGCTTCGTGGGGAAGCCGATGTATCTGACGTCTCCAGAGGAGAAGGAGGAAAATGAAGAGGAAGAGAAGGAGAGGAAGAGGAAGTGGAGGAAGAGGAAGAGGAGGAGGAGGAGGAGAGGAGGAGGAAGGGTGAAGTAATTAATTCTGGAGTATAAAAGAACAATCAGTGGTGATTCCATCGACATTGACGTGGTGAAGGCGAGGTACTCCAGCAAAACAATGGAGGTGTTCGTATGGGTGTGCACGTAAATCATGTTTTTGACTTCAGTTGTTACACCAAAGTTATGTAAAACCAACAAGCTGATGAATCAGACATATGTGCAGCACCTGGGCGTTACGTACATGTGCAACAACCTGGGAATTCGACACATCTTCAACACCTAGACATTAGACACATGCTCAACACCTAGACACTAGACATATATGCAACACCTGAGTATTAGACGCATGTGCAACACCTGGGTGTTGCAGATGTGTCTAATACTCAAGTATTAAACACGGTAACGGAGAAGGATCAGAAAAAAAAAATTGACTATTCTTACACATGAAATAATAATAATAATAATAATAATAATAATAATAATAATAATAATAATAATAATAATAATAATAATAATAATAATAATATCTTTATTTCTACAAGTACATGTACAAGGTATACAGACCATAGCTGACATCAGTGACAAACTACTATATAGAAAGCCGCTTGTTATGCTGAGCATTTCCCGCAAATTAGATCAATTTTGTCCCAGGATGCGACCCACACCAGTCCACTAACACCCAGGTACCCATTTTACTAATGGGTGAAAATAAACCGGTGTAAGGAAACACGTCCGTCATTTCTACCCATGCTGGGAATCGAACCCGGACACTCACCGTGTGAAGCGAGAGCTTTAGCCGCCAGGCCACGGGCCACCGTGGCCTGGCCAGGACTTAATGAACTTTTATTTCAATACAGATAAAAAAATGCTAAAAAGGTCAAAATATATATATATATATATATATATATATATATATATATATATATATATATATATATATATATATATATATATATATATATATATATATATATATATATAAAACTATTTTTTAACTCAAAAATTACACAAAAAAATGCATACAAGTCCATTTCTCTAGGTATGAAATTATTCATTTCCGTACGAATGCTGTTGCCATTAATAATATTCTGTCTATATTAAAAAAGGCATACTGGACAGGTTAGATTTATTATTAAATTTTGGGGCAAAAAAATATTTTTTTTCGATGTTTTGTTCATTAGTTTATTAACAAATTAGGTGATCGAAGCGTCTTGTGTTGATGTTTGTGTTGATGTTTGTGTTGATGTTTGTGTTGATGTTTGTGTTGATGTTTGTGTTGATGTTTGTGTTGATGTTTGTGTTGATGTTTGTGTTGATGTTTGTGTTGATGTTTGTGTTGATGTTTGTGTTGATGTTTGTGTTGATGTTTGTGTTGATGTTTGTGTTGATGTTTGTGTTGATGTTTGTGTTGATGTTTGTGTTGATGTTTGTGTTGATGTTTATGTTGATGTTTGTGTTGATGTTTATGTTGATGTTTGTGTTGATGTTTGTGTTGATGTTTGTGTTGATGTTTATGTTGATGTTTATGTTGATGTTTGTGTTGATGTTTATGTTGATGTTTGTGTTGATGTTTGTGTTGATGTTTGTGTTGATGTTTGTGTTGATGTTTGTGTTGATGTTTATGTTGATGTTTGTGTTGATGTTTATGTTGATGTTTGTGTTGATGTTTGTGTTGATGTTTGTGTTGATGTTTGTGTTGATGTTTGTGTTGATGTTTATGTTGATGTTTGTGTTGATGTTTGTGTTGATGTTTGTGTTGATGTTTGTGTTGATGTTTGTGTTGATGTTTGTGTTGATGTTTGTGTTGATGTTTGTGTTGATGTTTGTGTTGATGTTTGTGTTGATGTTTGTGTTGATGTTTGTGTTGATGTTTGTGTTGATGTTTATGTTGATGTTTGTGTTGATGTTTATGTTGATGTTTGTGTTGATGTTTGTGTTGATGTTTGTGTTGATGTTTATGTTGATGTTTATGTTGATGTTTGTGTTGATGTTTATGTTGATGTTTGTGTTGATGTTTGTGTTGATGTTTGTGTTGATGTTTGTGTTGATGTTTGTGTTGATGTTTATGTTGATGTTTGTGTTGATGTTTATGTTGATGTTTGTGTTGATGTTTGTGTTGATGTTTGTGTTGATGTTTATGTTGATGTTTGTGTTGATGTTTGTGTTGATGTTTGTGTTGATGTTTGTGTTGATGTTTGTGTTGATGTTTATGTTGATGTTTGTGTTGATGTTTATGTTGATGTTTGTGTTGATGTTTGTGTTGATGTTTGTGTTGATGTTTGTGTTGATGTTTGTGTTGATGTTTATGTTGATGTTTATGTTGATGTTTGTGTTGATGTTTATGTTGATGTTTGTGTTGATGTTTGTGTTGATGTTTGTGTTGATGTTTGTGTTGATGTTTGTGTTGATGTTTATGTTGATGTTTGTGTTGATGTTTATGTTGATGTTTGTGTTGATGTTTGTGTTGATGTTTGTGTTGATGTTTGTGTTGATGTTTGTGTTGATGTTTGTGTTGATGTTTGTGTTGATGTTTGTGTTGATGTTTGTGTTGATGTTTATGTTGATGTTTGTGTTGATGTTTGTGTTGATGTTTATGTTGATGTTTGTGTTGATGTTTGTGTTGATGTTTGTGTTGATGTTTGTGTTGATGTTTGTGTTGATGTTTATGTTGATGTTTGTGTTGATGTTTGTGTTGATGTTTGTGTTGATGGTTGTATTGTAGGTTGTGTTGATGGTTGTCAATTTATCGTAGATAACGACCAGCAGTGAATTCAGCATCAGTGTGTTGCTGTGCTACTCTGTACGATAGTTACTCTGTGGCAACACCAACACTGTGCTGCTGTGCTACTCTGTACGATAGTTACTCTGTGGCAACACCAACACTGTGCTGCTGTGCTACTCTGTACGATAGTTACTCTGTGGCAACACCAACACTGTGCTGCTGTGCTACTCTGTACGATAGTTACTCTGTAGCAACACCAACACTGTGCTGCTGCACCATTCTGTGTGATAGTAACGTAGTGGTAACAGAATTTACATGTGTTTCCCTGTCATGTTCCGTTACACAGGATGGATAACATACAGAGTGTTGTAATATGTCAGTCTGAGCTGGGAGGCTTCAGTAGGGTAATGAGGATATGGTTAAGTGTTCCAGTAAGTGTTCAGGAGTTACTGGAACCTCGGAAATTTCTTTCTGTCAGAGATAGTAATAGTTACCTTATCTCACGATGACTGGGGTGAAGGAAGGAGGGAAGGTCGCTCAGTTGTGGGTTAAAGGAGGGTTGTCTCTAGGAAGGAAGGAGGGCAGGAGAGAGAGAGAGGGAGGGAGGGAAGGAGGGAGGGAGGTTAACTCTGGTGTGTAAGCGATGAAAGAAGTTACAGGCGTCGAGAAGCTCTAAGTCCAGGAAGACCATTTAACTCTCCCTGCCGTAAGAAAACACTGGAACAAAACACATCCACATACACATTACAGAGACCAAAACACATCCTCATACACATTACAGACACCAAAGCACATCCTCATGCACATTTCAGACACCAAAACACATCCTCATGCACATTACAAACACATCATAAAACACTACCCACGCTTGCAACACCATCGATAATCAAATAAAAAATGTCAGCCCTCACATAGGTGGTCAGAACGGACTGGGCCGCAGGGGCGTTGACCCCCGGTACACCCTCCAGGTAGACTTCTCCAGGTAGAGGTGGCCAGGCCTCCTCACTAGTTTCGTAAATCGTAATCGTGGATCGTACTTAAAACGTGAACCATGGTGACCAGGACACCACAATCTGAACTTAGAAAAGCTACCACAAACATGTGTAGATATGTGTTTAAACATTACTTTATATGAGATACAGTCGCAGAGATGCGATCTTAAGAATGCAATACAAGCCACGGGGGTTGGAAATCTTCAGCTCAAGTACTTTCACACGTCTCTGTGCGTCATCAGGAGCTATGCAATGTTGCAAGAGTAGCAAATGGAGGAATGAGAGGAAGTTTTCTCAGCTCGAGTACTTTCACACGTCTCTGTGCGTCATCAGGAGCTATGCAATGTTGCAAGAGTAGCAAGAGGAGGAATGAGAGGAAGTTTTCTCAGCTCGAGTACTTTCACACGTCTCTGTGCGTCATCAGGAGCTATGCAATGTTGCAAGAGTAGCAAGAGGAGGAATGAGAGGAAGTTTTCTCAGCTCGAGTACTTTCACACGTCTCTGTGCGTCATCAGGAGCTATGCAATGTTGCAAGAGTAGCAAGAGGAGGAAGGAGAGGAAGTTTTCTCAGCTCGAGTACTTTCACACGTCTCTGTGCGTCATCAGGAGCTATGCAATGTTGCAAGAGTAGCAAGAGGAGGAATGAGAGGAAGTTTTCTCAGCTCGAGTACTTTCACACGACTCTGTGCGTCATCAGGAGCTATGCAATGTTGCAAGAGTAGCAAGAGGAGGAATGAGAGGAAGTTTTCTCAGAGAGAGGTGGAATGGTAACACCAGCCAACTCTTCTCAGATATGAGAGGTACCGTTCGTCTCACAGTGATAATTCTTCTAGAAAACAGAGACAGACACAGAACCAGGTCCTGACCAACCACATACACCTTTGCTTTTTTTATAATTTCGTTAAATTATTTTTTTATGACTGTTATACAGTTATTTAATGATTCTGTGAGTGAAATTAATTTTGTAGTTTTCACTCAGGCTAATAGATGATGTAGCAGTGTTGCTTATTACCACTGGTGACACTGCAAGTGTCAGCAACCCAGGATAACCCAGGAAGCCAGGCAGTGTGTCTCATTACCACTGGTCACACTGCAAGTGTCAGCAACCCAGGATAACCCAGGAAGTCAGGCAATGTGGCTCATTACCACTGGTGACACTGCAAGTGTCAGCAACCCAGGATAACCCAGGAAGCCAGGCAATGTGGCTCATTACCACTGGTGACACTGCAAGTGTCAGCAACCCAGGATAACCCAGGAAGCCAGGCAATGTGGCTCATTACCACTGGTGACACTGCAAGTGTCAGCAACCCAGGATAACCCAGGAAGCCAGGCAGTGTGGCTCATTACCGCTGGTGACACTGCAAGTGTCAGCAACCCAGGATAACCCAGGAAGCCAGGCAGTGTGGCTCATTACCACTGGTGACACTGCAAGTGTCAGCAACCCAGGATAACCCAGGAAGCCAGGCAGTGTGGCTCATTACCACTGGTGACACTGCAAGTGTCAGCAACCCAGGATAACCCAGGAAGCCAGGCAGTGTGGCTCATTACCACTGGTGACACTGCAAGTGTCAGCAACCCAGGATAACCCAGGAAGCCAGGCAGTGTGGCTCATTACCACTGGTGACACTGCAAGTGTCAGCAACCCAGGATAACCCAGGAAGCCAGGCAGTGTGTCTCATTACCACTGGTGACACTGCAAGTGTCAGCAACCCAGGATAACCCAGAAAGTCTGGCAGTGTGTCTCATTAGCACTGGTCACACTGCAAGTGTCAGCAACCCAGGATAACCCAGGAAGCCAGGCAGTGTGTCTCATTACCACTGGTCACACTGCAAGTGTCAGCAACCTAGGATAACCCAGGAAGCCAGGCAATGTGGCTCATTACCACTGGTGACACTGCAAATGTCAGCAACCCAGGATAACCCAGGAAGCCAGGCAGTGTGTCTCATTACCATTGGTCACACTGCAAGTGTCAGCAACCCAGGATAACCCAGGAAGCCAGGCAGTGTGTCTCATTACCACTGGTGACACTGCAGGTGTCAGCAACCCAGGATAACCCAGGAAGCCAGGCAGTGTGTCTCATTACCACTGGTGACACTGCAAGTGTCAGCAACCCAGGATAACCCAGGAAGCCAGGCAGTGTGTCTCATTACCACTGGTCACACTGCAAGTGTCAGCAACCTAGGATAACCCAGGAAGCCAGGCAGTGTGTCTCATTACCACTGGTGACACTACAAGTGTCACCAACCCAGGATAACCCAGGAAGCCAGGCAGTGTGTCTCATTACCACTGGTGACACTGCAAGTGTCAGCAACCCAGGATAACCCAGGAAGCCAGGCAGTGTGTCTCATTATCACTGGTCACACTGCAAGTGTCAGCAACCCAGGATAACCCAGAAAGCCAGGCAGTGTGTCTCATTATCACTGGTCACACTACAAGTGTCACCAACCCAGGATAACCCAGGAAGCCAGGCAGTGTGTCTCATTATCACTGGTCACACTACAAGTGTCACCAACCCAGGATAACCCAGAAAGCCAGGCAGTGTCTCATTACCACTGGTGACACTGCAAGTGTCAGCAACCCAGGATAACCCAGGAAGCCAGGCAGTGTGTCTCATTACCACTGGTCACACTGCAAGTGTCAGCAACCCAGGATAACCCAGGAAGCCAGGCAGTGTGTCTCATTACCACTGGTGACACTGCAAGTGTCAGCAACCCAGGATAACCCAGGAAGCCAGGCAGTGTGGCTCATTACCACTGGTGACACTGCAAGTGTCAGCAACCCAGGATAACCCAGGAAGCCAGGCAGTGTGGCTCATTACCGCTGGTGACACTGCAAGTGTCAGCAACCCAGGATAACCCAGAAAGCCAGGCAGTGTGGCTCGGTTAAGATAAGATAAAATTTATTCGGATTTTTAAGCCAAGAAAGTCAGTGCGTCATCGGGGGTTGTCTGACTTATTTCCATTGTGGTCCTCAGTCTGACGGGAGAGACTGAAGAACCCGAATGGACGAGTGAACTAAGATTGCTACAACATAAATTACCTGCAGAGTATACTTGGAGAGGATTTCGAGGGTCATCGCCCCCGCGGCCCGGTCTGTGACCAGGCCTCGGCCGATCTGTGACCAGGCCTAGGCCGATCTGTGACCAGGCCTCGACCGATCTGTGACCAGGCCTCGGCCTATCTGTGACCAGACCTCGACCGATCTGTGACCAGGCCTCGACCGATCTGTGACCAGGCCTCGGCCGATCTGTGACCAGGCCTCGGCCGATCTGTGACCAGGCCTCGACCGATCTGTGACCAGGCCTCGGCCTATCTGTGACCAGGCCTCGCCCGGTCTGTGACCAGGCCTCGCATTAAATTCTAATTCTCTGTTTATTCATATATTACAGTTTAAAAATATTGCTTTTCAAAAAGCCGAGAAAGTTATATTAAGCAAGTCATGGCAATATTGCTCTTGCATTATAATTAATAAAATCTGGGAAGAATATAAGATACATAAGACAAGTTACAATCTTAATGCCTGGGTAGAACACAAGCTGTGTTTGACAGGTTCTTCACTACCTACCTACATCATCACATAAAGGTCAGGAGTTGTAAGTTGACCGCGAGGTGTAATCTCGTCCTTATATTACCTGGAGGTTACCTGGAGGTTATTCCGGGGATCAACGTCCCCGCGGCCCGGTCCATGACCAGGCCTCCCGATGGATCAGGGCCTGATCAACTAGGCTGTTACTGCTGGCCGCACGCAGTCCGACGTACGAGCCACAGCCCGGCTGATCCGGCACTGACTTTAGGTATCTTAGGTACATACCTTTCTGTTGATTTTTAATTTTTACACTTCCTGATAATGTGAGAAATCACGAAACCGCTTGGAATTTCAGAATTTTTTTCACAGTGGTTATTCTGTATATATATATATATATATATATATATATATATATATATATATATATATATATATATATATATATATATATATATATATATATATATATATATATATATATATGGATGACACATATAACTGAACAAAAAAGAAAAAAACATTGAAACAGCAGAGAGCAGAAAGGAAGGAGCGAGAGTGAGTCCCTGGGGAGGGAGGAATCGAGGTAAGGAGTGAGGGTAGGGAGGGAGGAATTGAGTGAGGGAGGGACGGATGGAGGGAGGGGGTGTACTGAGGCAGGGAAGAATGAGAACCACTCTTCACCCCCGCCCCCTATACCACCCAAACGAGGACCACAAACCCCCCACCGCTCAATAAGTGGGGTGAGGCGCTACACCAGTCCCGAAAGTCGTGCACCCCCCACCCAGACCTCACCACCCCCACCATCCCCCACCCCCACTAACCACAACCCCCATCCCAACACCCCCAGCCAACACCACACCCACAACTACCACACATACCACGACTAAGGTATACAAATACTGTAAAAAAACTGATAAAGTAAATAGGTACAAGGCGGGAAACAGGTACACTAGAGCACAGCTGGAAATTTAAAGCACAAATGAGTCACTGGGATGTTTGGAAATACTTCTTTAGCTACAGAGTAGTCAGGAAGTGGAATGATCTCGACAGGCAAGCGATTAACGCAGAAACCAAACATAGCTTGAAGAACAAGTATGATAGGTCTCTAGAAACTAGGAGCGAACATAGTAGTGGCCAGAGAGGACTCGAACCCTACAACCACAAAAGGTGAGCACACACACACACACACGCACTCACACACACTCACGCACACACACACACACACACGCGCGAGCGACACATCAAATATTATAGCAACCTTAATTGCTATAAATAATTAGGTTACGGATAATTTACAAGTTAATATTGAAGATATGAAAAATATTGTTACACTGTAGAGGCTACACTACACTGTAGAGGCTACACTACACTGTAGAGGCTACACTACACTGTAGAGGCTACACTACACTGTAGAGGTTACACTACACTGCAGAGACTACACTACACTGTAGAGGCTACACTACACTGTAGAGACTACACTACACTGTAGAGGCTACACTACACTGTAGAGGCTACACTACACTGCAGAGGCTACACTACACTGTAGAGACTTCACTACACTGTAGAGGCTACACTACACTGTAGAGACTACACTACACTGTAGAGGCTACACTACACTGTAGAGGCTACACTACACTGTAGAGGCTACACTACACTGTAGAGGCTACACTACACTGTAGAGCCTACACTACACTGTAGAGACTACACTACACTGTAGAGACTACACTACACTGTAGAGACTACACTACACTGTAGAGACTACACTACACTGTAGAGACTACACTACACTGTAGAGGCTACACTACACTGTAGAGGCTACACTACACTGTAGAGGCTACACTACACTGTAGAGGCTTCACAACACTGTGGAGACTACACTACACTGTAGAGGCTACACTACACTGTAGAGGCTACACTACACTGTAGAGGCTACACTACACTGTAGAGGCTACACTACACTGTAGAGGCTACACTACACTGTAGAGGCTTCACAACACTGTAGAGGCTTCACAACACTGTAGAGACTACACTACACTGTAGAGACTACACTACACTGTAGAGGCTTCACAACACTGTAGAGACTACACTGCACTGTAGAGGCTACACTACACTGTAGAGGCTACACTACACTGTAGAGACTATAGTACACAATAGAGGCTATACTACACTGTAGAGGCTTCACAACACTGTAGAGGCGACACTGCACTGTAGAGGCTACACTACACTGTAGAGGCTACACTACACTGTAGAGGCTACACTACACTGTAGAGGCTACACTACACTGTAGAGACTACACTACACTGTAGAGACTACACTACACTGTAGAGGCTACACTACACTGTAGAGGCTACACTACACTGTAGAGGCTACACTACACTGTAGAGGCTACACTACACTGTAGAGACTACACTACACTATAGAGGCTACACTACACTGTAGAGACTACACTACACTACACTGTAGAGGCTGCACTATACTGCAGAGACTACATTACACTGTAGAGGCTACACTACACTGTAGAGGCTACACTACACTGTAGAGACTACACTACACTGTAGAGGCTACACAACACTGTAGAGGCTACACTACACTGTAGAGGCTACACTACACTGTAGAGACTACACTACACTGTAGAGGCTACACTACACTGTAGAAGCTACACTACACTGTAGAGACTACACTACACTGTAGAGGCTACACTACACTGTAGAGGCTACACTACGCTGTAGAGACTACACTACACTGTAGAGGCTACACTACTCTGTAGAGGCTACACTACACTGTAGTGGCTACACTACACTGTAGAGTCTACACTACACTGTAGAGGATACACTACACTGCAAAGGCTACACTACGCTGTAGAGGCTACACTATACTGTAGAGGCTACACTATACTGAAGAGGCTACACTACACTGTAGAGGCTACACTACACTGTAGACACTACATTACACTGTAGAGGCAACACTACACTGTAGAGACTACACTACACTGTAGAGGCTACACTACACTGTACAGACTACATTACACTATAGAGGCTACACTACACTGTAGAGGCTACACTACACTGTAGAGGCTACACTACACTGTAGAGGCTACACTACACTGTAGAGGCTACACTACACTGTAGAGACTACACTACACTGTAGAGGCTACACAACACTATAGAGGCTACACTACACTGTAGAGACTACACTACACGGTAGAGACTACACTACACTGTAGAGGCTACACTACACTGTAGAGACTACACTATACTGTAGAGGCTACACAACACTATAGAGGCTACACTACACTGTAGAGGCTACACTACACGGTAGAAGCTACACTACACTGTAGAGGCTGCAATACACTGTAGAGACTACACTACATTGTAGAGGCTACACTACACTGTAGAGGCTACACTACTCTGTAGTGGCTACACTACACTGTAGAGTCTACACTACACTATAGAGGATACACTACACTGTAGAGGCTACACTACACTGCAGAGGCTACACTATACTGTAGAGGCTACACTATACTGAAGAGGCTACACTACACTGTAGAGGCTACACTACACTGTAGAGGCTACACGACACTGTAGAGGCTACACTACACTGTAGAGGCTGCACTACACTGTAGAGACTACACTACACTGTAGAGGCAACACTACACTGTAGAGACTACACTACACTGTAGAGGCTACACTACACTGTAGAGACTACACTACACTGCAGAGGCTACACTACACTGTAGAGGCTACACGACACTGTAGAGGCTACACTACACTGTAGAGACGACATTACACTATAGAGGCTACACTACACTGTAGAGGCTACACTACACTGTAGAGGCTACACTACACTGTAGAGGCTACACTACACTGTAGAGGCTACACTACACTGTAGAGGCTACACTACGCTGTAGAGGCTACACTACACTGTAGAGGCTACACTACACTGTAGAGGCTACACTACACTGTAGAGGCTACACTACACGGAAGAGACTACACTACACTGTAGAGGCTCCACTACACTGTAGAGACTACACTACACTGTCGAGGCTACACTACACTGTAGAAGCTACACTACACTGTAGAGACTACACTACACTGTAGAGGCTACACTACACTGTAGAGGCTACACTACACTGTAGAGACTACACTACACTGTAGAGGCTACACTACATTGTAGAGGCTACACTACACTGTAGAGGCTACACTATAATGTAGAGTCTACACTACACTGTAGAGGATACACTACACTGTAGAGGCTACACTACACTGTAGAGGCTACACTACACTGTAGAGACTACACTACACTGCAAAGAATACACTACACTGTAGAGACTACACTACACTGTAGAGGCTACACTACACTGTAGAGGCTACACTACACTGTAGAGACTACACTACACTGCAAAGAATACACTACACTGTAGAGACTACACTACACTGTAGAGGCTACACTACACTGTAGAGACTACACTACACTGCAAAGAATACACTACACTGTAGAGACTACACTACACTGTAGAGGCTACACTACACTGTAGAGACTACACTACAATGTAGAGACTACACTACACTGTAGAGGCTACACTGTAGAGGCTACACTACACTGTAGAGGCTACACTACACTGTAGAGACTACACTACACTGTAGAGACTACACTACAATGTAGAGACTACACTACACTGTAGAGACTACACTACACTGTAGAGACTACACTACACTGTAGAGACTACACTACACTGCAGAGGCTACACTACACTGTAGAGGCTACACTACACTGTAGAGGCTACACTACACTGTAGAGACTACACTACACTGCAAAGAATACACTACACTGTAGAGACTACACTACAATGTAGAGACTACACTACACTGTAGAGACTACACTACACTGTAGAGACTACACTACACTGTAGAGGCTACACTACACTGTAGAGGCTACACTACACTGTAGAGACTACACTACAATGTAGAGGCTACACTACACTGTAGAGGCTACACTGTAGAGGCTACACTACACTGTAGAGGCTACACTACACTGTAGAGACTACACTACACTGTAGAGACTACACTACAATGTAGAGACTACACTACACTGTAGAGACTACACTACACTGTAGAGACTACACTACACTGTAGAGACTACACTACACTGTAGAGGCTACACTACACTGTAGAGGCTACACTACACTGTATTGACTACACTACACTGTAGAGACTACACTACACTGCAGAGGATACACTACACTGTAGAGACTACACTACACTGTAGAGGCTACACTACGCTGTAGAGGCTTCACTACACTGCAGAGGCTACACTACACTGAAGAGGCTACACTACACTGTAGACGCTACACTACACTGTAGAGACTACACAACACTGTAGAGGCTACACTACACTGTAGAGGCTACACTACACTGAAGAGACTACACTACACTGTAGAGGCTACACTACACTGGAGAGGCTACACTACACTGTAGAGGCTACACTACACTGGAGAGGCTACACTACACTGTAGAGACTACACTACACTGTAGAGGCTACACTACACTGTAGAGGCAACACTACACTGTAGAGGCTACACTACACTGTAGAGGCTGCACTACATTGTAGAGGCTACTCTACACTGCAGAGGCTACACTACACTGTAGAGGCTACACTACACTGTAGAGGCTACACTACACTGCAGAGGCTACACTACACTGCAGAGGCTACACTACACTGTAGACGCTACACTACACTGCAGAGGCTACACTACACAGCAGAAGCTACACTGCACTGCAGATGCTACACTACACTGCAGAGGCTACACTACACTGCAGATGCTACACTACACTGTAGAGGCTACACTACACAGCAGAAACTATACTACACTGTAGAGGCTACACTACACTGTAGAGGCTACACTACACTGCAGAGGCTTCTCTACACAGCAGAGGCTACCCTACACTGCAGAGGCTACACTACACTGTAGAGGCTACACTACACTGTAGAGGCTACACTGCACAGCAGAGGCTACACTACACTGTAGAGACTACACTACACTGTAGAGGCTACACTACACTGTAGAGGCTACACTATACTGCAGAGGCTACACTACACAGCTGACGCTTCACTACACTGTAGAGGCTACACTACACTGTAGAGGCTACACTACACTGCAGAGGCTACACTACACTGCAGAGGCTACACTACACTGCAGAGGCTACACTACACTGTAGAGGCTACACTACACTGTAGAGGCTACACTACACTGCAGAGGCTACACTACACAGCAGAGGCTACACTACACTGCAGAGGCTACACTACACTGTAGAAGCTACAGTACACTGTAGAGGCTACACTACACAGCAGAGGCTACACTCCACAGAAGAGGCTACACTACACTGTAGAGGATACTCTGCACTGTAGGGGCTACACTACACAGCAGAGGCTACACTAAAGAGCAGAGGCTACACTACACTGTAGAGGCTACACTACACTGTAGAGGCTACACTACACTGTAGAGCCTACACTACACTGTAGAGGCTACACTACACAGCAGAGGCTACACTACACAGCAGAGGCTACACTACACTGTAGAGGCTACACTACGCAGCAGAGGCTACACTACACTGTAGAGGCTACACTACACTGTAGATGCTACACTACACTTCAGAGGCTACACTACACAGCAGAGGCTACACTACACAGCCGAGGCTACACTACAATGTAGAAGCTACACTACACTGTAGAGGCTACACTACACTGTAGAGGCTACACTACTCAGCAGCGGCTACACTACACTGCAGAGGCTACACTACACTGCAGAGGCTACACTACACTGCAGAGGCTACACTTCACTGAAGAGGCTACACTACACTGCAGAAGCTA
>NC_091351.1:9189689-9217189 GCF_038502225.1 Cherax quadricarinatus
TGTGAGGTCATATGTGAGGTTGTGTGAGGTTGTGTGAGGTTGTGTGAGGTTGTGTGAGGTCATGTGTGAGGTCATGTGTGAGGTTGTGTGAGGTTGTGTGAGGTCATGTGTGAGGTCATGTGTGAGGTCATGTGTGAGGTTGTGTGAGGTTGTGTGAGGTCATGTGTGAGGTCATGTGTGAGGTTGTGTGAGGTTGTGTGAGGTTGTGTGAGGTTGTGTGAGGTCATGTGTGAGGTCATGTGTGAGGTTGTGTGAGGTTGTGTGAGGTCATGTGTGAGGTCATGTGTGAGGTTGTGTGAGGTCATGTGTGAGGTCATGTGTGAGGTTGTGTGAGGTTGTGTGAGGTCATGTGTGAGGTCATGTGTGAGGTTGTGTGAGGTTGTGTGAGGTCATGTGTGAGGTCATGTGTGAGGTTGTGTGAGGTCATGTGTGAGATCATGTGTGAGGTCATGTGTGAGGTTGTGTGAGGTCGTGTGTGAGGTCATGTGTGAGGTCATGTGTGAGGTTGTGTGAGGTCATGTGTGAGGTCATGTGTGAGGTCATATGTGAGGTTGTGTGAGGTCATGTGTGAGGTCATGTATAAGATCATGTGTGAGGTCATGTGTGAGGTCATGTGTGAGGTCATGTGTGAGGTCATGTGTGAGGTCATGTGTGAGGTCATGTGTGAGGTCATGTGTGAGGTCATGTGTGAGGTCATGTGTGAGGTCATGTGTGAGGTCATGTGTGAGGTCATGTGTGAGGTCATGTGTGAGGTCATGTGTAAGGTCATGTGTGAGGTCATGTGTGAGGTCATGTGTGAGGTCATGTGTGAGGTCATGTGTGAGGTCATGTGTGAGGTCATGTGTGAGGTTATATGTGAGGTCATGTGTGAGGTCATGTGTGAGGTCATGTGTGAGGTCATGTGTGAGGTCATGTGTGAGGTCATGTGTGAGGTCATGTGTGAGGTCATGTGTGAGGTCATGTGTGAGGTCATGTGTGAGGTTATATGTGAGGTCATGTGTGAGGTCATGTGTGAGGTCATGTGTGAGGCCATGTGTTAGGTCATGTGTGAGGTCATGTGTGAGGTCATGTGTGAGGTCATGTGTGAGGTCATGTGTGAGGTCATGTGTGAGGTCATGTGTGAGGTTGTGTGAGGTTGTGTGAGGTTATGTGTGAGGTTATGTGTGAGGTTATGTGTGAGGTTATGTGTGAGGTTATGTGTGAGGTCATGTGTGAGGTCATGTCTTATAAATCTTCTGTTTACCTGTTTGTACTATTCATTAACAATGTGAGAAATCACGACTGAGCTAAGAATTTCACTGTTTTTTCCACTCCAGTTCTTTTCCATATTGTGATATCACCTGTTTATTGTCATCTTTTTATATATATACATATGTATATATATATATATATATATATATATATATATATATATATATATATATATATATATATATATATATATATATATATATATATATATGACAAGGATCTATGTTGGCTTCCTTGCAAGCCGTGTCCATGAATGTTATATGTGTGGGAGAAACTGATAAATATTTAAAAAAGAGAGTGTATAGACACGAAAGAAGTATTAGAAGAGGTAATACCAAAAATGTTGTGTCGTGTAATGTACACGAATGTTACTAGAGCGCAGATTTCCACAGTTGCTGTGTTCAAATCTTGTTATTACGCAAAATACTGTGTTGTTAGAGCAAGCAATATTACCCCAGTTACAAACTTTCTTTTATCTACCGAGTGTTTAATTTAAGCATTATAATTCACAGGTAAGTAACAAGTATCTCAGTAAAAGGCAGGACAGTATTGTTGAAAGGAGTGTTGGCTACAACGAAAGACAAACCGTGCAGGTTCAGGTCAATGTAGATCCGGTAACACCTGCTCAAAGGTCAATATAGGTCATGTAACAGCCACTCACAGTCAGATCAGTGGATGCCAGACATCTTGCTTCTTCTCGCTGAAGACGCCATGTGATATCAGGCAGTTATAGTGGTTCTTCGTTTATATTGAGCAGTGGTTTCCTCTCATATATATATATATATATATATATATATATATATATATATATATATATATATATATATATATATATATATATATATATATATATATATATATATATATATATATATATATATATATTACTGATGAAAGGGAAACATGAGTAAGAGGGAAGGTGTGTGTAGATAGGGTGACCAGAGTCAATACTCTGGGTGCTCCATCACTCAGATGACCTAGTTGTGACACCTGGTCGTGTTTACCTGCCACCACACCTGATCTACTGCCAGTCTGTCCTGCACTCATCAGATAACGAGTCACTCGCAGTTTTCAATCGCCTCACCCGCCAGCTTTTCAGCAACATGTAGTATTACCAGACGTCATATAATTGTTAGCCAACCCTGATAGATATCCTGCTCAACTAGGCATGGGAGATACTTAAGTTCTGAGGTTTCTCCCACACACCATATACAAAGCCTCGAGGTTTCTCCCATACACCATACACAGAGCGTAAATACAACCCGTGTCTTCGATGCGGACAATATGTGTCCTATGAAAGGTGTGCTATGCTAAACAAAAATCATAAAGCTGATAGTAACATTGAGCTTATGCAGAGAATCCCACCTTACAAACATTTAATAAACACACGTTCTTGCAGGAGGGTAGAGATTAAACCACTATTACAAAGATCCATCTGTGGATTTGACAAAGCGATTTATAGACTGAGAGGTATATATCTCCTAATGTATATACACCGAGAAGTGTCCTACTACTATCACTACCACACCTATTACCACCACCACCACTACCACAACTATTACCACCACCACCACCACTAACACTACTAACACTACTTGCTTTATTTAGTATTTCTTCTTCTTCCTCTCTTTCTCACATCCCCGCTCCCTCTCTCATTTAATATTATATACCTGCTCCCTACCTTCGCACCTTTGCGCACCTGTGTGACTAGTTGGCGGTCCAAGTCGGACCGAAAAGCCGTCATAAATTTCTTGTTTCTGTGTGCAGGTTATTTGTGTATTGGTCCAGTATTGTGACTTCACACTTGAGATATACACGCTGAAGTGTGAAGAACTACTTGTGAGCTACACCTCATCTTTCGACAGTATATAAGTCTCCATACTGCTACTTAAACTTCACACTGTTCTAGACTACTGAGGGAAACTCTTCTCCAGGACTGACCACCTCAAAACTACGTTTTCAAGGGTGAAGGATTGATTACATCCTCTTCACAGCTCTACTGCTTCTGCTAAACTCTTTTGTACTCGACTGAAGAAGCCTGCTGTGTAGGCGAAACGTTTCGAATAGAGATACCTAATTGTTGTATATATGTCTTATTAAATTGTCGGTATTTTACACTATTTTCATACAGGATGAAGTGCGCAATCAACGCTCTGAAAGAAGCTTCTACATAGACGGAAAATTTAAAGTGTCATGAGTCTCAGGTGTCAAGCAAAAGTTTGTAGGAAAAAGTACTGGGAAGAAATGCTAGAAAAATCCACAAGAAAGAGCTTTTGAACGGAACGATACTTAGGGAAGAAATGTAAACAGTGGAACGAGCGGCTCCTCTCATTGTGGAGCTGAAAAAGAAATATACCTTGAGAAGTGCGAGTGTCACCTAACTTGAACAACCAGCCAGCAAACTAAAAAAAAAATAAGAAAAAAAGGAAACACGACCACCAATGAAAGACCTTACATCAGCATTTGCCCGAGTGTGTCCCTTCACTGACTCCGGAGCAGAACTCTCCTTCAGGCTGACCTATCAAGGGAGGTTCCTTGACGCTAGTGAGGGGGAAGTCTTGATCTAGGGAATTTGGATCTGTGCTCCAGTTCCTTGAATTGAGCCTGATTGCTCTCCATCCCTCCTAGGCGCTGTATAGCGCTCCACCATGATAATAATAATGATAATCCTCAAGGGTGACGGACTGATTACATCATCTTTGCATCTCTACCGCTTGTGCTGCCTCCTCTGTATTCAAACGTGATACCTCCTTCGATTGCTGCACCTCTCCTGCCTACAGTATGTAAGCTACTTCGCACATATCCTATATTCTTTTCAAGATTGATGGACTGACTATATCGACTCAAGGCTGAGGGACTAATTACCTCAAACTCCTCCTCTTCTTCACCATTCTCCTTTGTATGGACTGATGAAGCCACTGTGTGGCGAAACGTTTCCTCAATAAAGATACCCAAGTGTTGCACATGTGTCTAATTTATCAACTTGTCGCTTCTCTGAACCATTCATCTACACTCAACTGAAAAATCCTACTGTGCAGGCGAAACGTCTCGGAATGAAGACACCAAACTGTACCACATGTGACTTACTCATCAACTAGTCGGTATTGTATACCATTATCATATTCACACCGGGTAATGTAATTCTCTCAGTACATATGCACTGAGAACTGCCTTTTATTTCAGTTGAAGGAATTAAAGATTAGTGGTGAACACTTATGATAAGACGACATAAAGCCTAAACACAATATAACTGGTGGAAGTTAAGTATTACTTTCAACATTTACAACAAATAGTGGAATGAAAATACTCTATTTCGCCCACAGAGGGAATTTATCAGTCCAATCCAGAGGATGAAAACAGTGTAGAATGTATAGTGGACAGCGGTTAGGTGAACCAAGTGAAGTTGTCACTTTTATAAGTGTTGTTATTACCACTTACACTGTTATTACCACTTACACTGCTATTGCCACTTACACTGTTATTACCAAACAGACTGTTATTACCACTTAGACTGTTATTACCACACAGACTGTTATTACCACTTACACTGTTATTACCACTTAGACTGTTATTACCACACAGACTGTTATTACCACTTACACTGTTATTACCACTTAGACTGTTATTACCACTTAGACTGTTATTACCACACAGACTGTTATTACCACTTAGACTGTTATTACCACACAGACTGTTATTACCACTTACACTGTTATTACCACTTACACTGCTATTGCCACTTACACTGTTATTACCAAACAGACTGTTATTACCACTTAGACTGTTATTACCACACAGACTGTTATTACCACTTACACTGTTATTACCACTTAGACTGTTATTACCACACAGACTGTTATTACCACTTACACTGTTATTACCACTTAGACTGTTATTACCACTTAGACTGTTATTACCACAGACTGTTATTACCACTTAGACTGTTATTACCACTTAGACTGTTATTACCACACAGACTGTTATTACCACTTACACTGTTATTACCACTTAGACTGTTATTACCACACAGACTGTTATTACCACTTACACTGCTATTGCCACTTACACTGTTATTACCACACAGACTGTTATTACCACTTAGACTGTTATTACCACACAGACTGTTATTACCACTTACACTGCTATTACCACTTACACTGTTATTACAACTTAGACTGTTATTACCACTTACACTGTTATTACCACACAGACTGTTATTACCACACAGACTGTTATTACCACTTACACTGCTATTACCACTTACACTGTTATTACAACTTAGACTGTTATTACCACTTACACTGTTATTGCCACACAGACTGTTATTACCACTTAGACTGTTATTACCACACAGACTGTTATTACCACTTACACTGTTATTACCACACAGACTGTTATTACCACTTACACTGTTATTACAACTTAGACTGTTATTACCACTTACACTGTTATTACCACACAGACTGTTATTACCACTTACACTGTTATTACAACTTAGACTGTTATAACCACTTACACTGTTATTACCACACAGACTGTTATTACCACTTAGACAGTTATTACCACACAGACTGTTATTACCACTTACGCTGTTATAACTTAGACTGTTATTACCACTTTGACTGTTATAACCACTCACACTGTTATTACCACACAGACTGTTATTACCACTTACACTGTTATTACCACTTACACTGTTATTACAACTTAGACTGTTATTACCACTTAGACTGTTATTACCACTTAGACTGTTATTACCACTCAGACTGTTATTACCACTTAGACTGTTATTACCACTCAGACTGTTATTACCACTTAGACTGTTATTACAACTTAGACTGTTATTACCACTTAGACTGTTATTACCACACAGACTGTTATTACCACTTAGACTGTTATTACCACTTAGACTGTTATTACCACTCAGACTGTTATTACCACTTAGACTGTTATTACCACTCAGACTGTTATTACCACTCAGACTATTATTGCCACTTAGACTGTTATTACCACTTAGACTGTTATTACCACTTAGACTGTTATTACAACTTAGACTGTTATTACCACTTACACTGTTATTACCACTTAGACTGTTATTAACACTCAGACTGTTATTACCACTTACACTGTTATTACAACTTAGACTGTTATTACCACTTAGACTGTTATTACCACTTACACTGTTATTACCACTTACACTGTTATTACAACTTAGACTGTTATTACCACTTACACTGTTATTACCACTTACACTGTTATTACAACTTAGACTGCTATTACCACTTAGACTGTTATTACCACTTAGACTGTTATTACCACTTACACTGTTATTACAACTTAGACTGTTATTACCAGTTAGACTGTTATTACCACTCAGACTGTTATTACCACTTAGGCTGTTATTACAACTTAGACTGTTATTACCACTTAGACTGTTATTACCACTTACACTGCTATTACAACTTAGACTGTTATTACCACTTAGACTGTTACTACCACTTACACTGTTATTACCACTCAGACTGTTATTACCACTTACACTGTTATTACAACTTAGACTGTTATTACCATGTGATGTAGTTCAGCTGGGCTTGTGAGGTCTCTGTGGAGACCTAATTTTACCAATTATATGGTCACACCTTGCCTTGGCAAACGTCTGTCAGCCACGCCTTTTCGGCTTAAGACTGAGGTCTTTTGTTCTGGACGGCGACAGACCTCGGCGTCAGATCAACACCACGTGTGCACACCTCATTGTGGGGGGGTGCTCTCGGGACAATATAAGCCCAAGGAACAGCTGAGCAGGGGATATTCGGGCAGAGCTCTGGCCTGGGTGCAGAGCTCTGAGCAGAGAGATTCGAGCGGAGCTGCTGCTGGGGTGCAGGGCTCGGGAGAAGGCTGCTGAAGTCTCTGGAGGAGACTGTTGGAAACATTGGGCAGAGTACTGGCTTGGAGCAATACTCGTGCTGTATAGGTCTTGGGACCTGTGGTGAACTGTCCTCTGAACTATATTAGGAAAGAGAAGTCACCCAGCCCGCCTTGGAAGACTAGCCCACAACTGTCACCCACTGAAGAGCTGCCTATGATTATTATCTACCTGATGTGCCCAGTCACCCAGTTGATGTGCCCCAGTAGATGTATTGCTGCCCTGGCCTGTCATCCAGTGTAGTGGGTGTCTGTCTGTATCACCCAGCCTCTGTGACCATCACCCGCGGACCACCAGTTACCCGCAGTTGCCAGGGATGGGTGACCGCACCTGCTGTTGATGACCTGAAGTGACCTCACCTCACCTCGAGCAACTGACCATAGCCTGCTACTGCTGATGTCGGCTGCTGTGATGCTGTCTGCGATGCTGTAGCCGTGAGGCGATGCTGTGGTCATGCTGAGATGCTGTAGCCGTGCTGCGATGCTGTGGCCGTGCTGAGATGCTGTAGCCGTGCTGCGATGCTGTGGCCATGCTGAGATGCTGTAGCCGTGCTGCGATGCTGTGGCTATGCTGTGTGCTGCTGTGATACGGCCGTGCTGTGATGATGGATATGCTGTGGCCGTGCTGTGATGCTGCAGTGGTGTGTGAGGGATTCTGGCTGGTGTGCCAGGACATGATAATCTACTATGAAAGAGCCGCCATCCTCGGAGATGTGGAAGGACGTGAGCCGAGGAGATGGACTCCGGCTGCTGGGACCAGCCTGCTATCAAGGACGGTATGGAGGTGTATCCTGTCATGCTGGTCAACCTGTACGACCGGTATGCGGAGATGTCCTGCCTTCCATGAGAGACAATTGAGAGTGTGAGATGTCCCCAGCCTACTTTGACTTGCCAGAAGTGTTAGTGTTACCTGTGTGAAATAAGGTGACCTTGAATACGGTCCAGTGATTATGGCCGCCTTGTTTTATGAGGCCAGTGAATCCTAGTAATGGCATAGGATAATGGAGGGTCTTAGCTGCGATGCCTGCCCTGTCTCGATTTTCAGATGTTGTAGTGTGCATGTGAGTGTGCTGAATATGCGACTTTGGTGGTCGTGAAGTGGTCCAGTTGCAGTTACTTGAAAGAATGCAACCCGTTGGAGCAGTTTTCCACGCCAAAGAAGCCTAGAGAGGTTTGGCCCAATGGTTAACATGCGAGGGTGACTAGTATTGGCTAGTGCATTTCTAGTAGAAGTAGGGAAGGCACTGGAGCCCGATATTTAGGTTTAAGGAGAAATGACAGGTAAGGAGGCTTTGCACCAGAGAGCAACTGTCATGCTGGTCAATTGCCAGGTGTACTGATTATGCTGCCTTGTGGTAGATGAGAAGGTTGATGGAAATATATGTAATTGAATAATTTTGTATTATGTATAATTTTGTCTTTGTACTGTAATAGATTTAAGGGGTTAGGATTAAAATAGTCTAATAACTTAGGACAAATTGTCCTAGTTCTCAGATATTTTAAATTGGGGGAGAAAGGGGGATGTGATGTAGTTCAGCTGGGCTTGTGAGGTCTCTGGGGAGACCTAATTTTACCAATTATATGGTCACACCTTGCCTTGGCAAATGTCTGTCAGCCACGCCTTTTCGGCTTAAGACTGAGGTCTTTTGTTCTGGACGGCGACAGACCTCGGCGTCAGATCAACACCACGTGTGCACACCTCATTGTGGGGGGTGCTCTCGGGACAATATAAGCCCAAGGAACAGCTGAGCAGGGGAGATTCGGGCAGAGATCTGAGCAGAGAGATTCGAGCGGAGCTGCTGCTGGGGTGCAGGGCTCGGGAGAAGGCTGCTGAAGTCTCTGGAGGAGACTGTTAGAAACATTGGGCAGAGTACTGTGGTGAACTGTCCTCTGAACTATATTTTCGTCAAGTTGATTGTGTTCCCTGTCTCACTGTTTATATGTACCACCCATTTATCTAAACCACAATAATATTCTCCTGTTCCCAAATATATTATTGTACAAGGACTTAATAATAAACTGTGTTTGAGTAGAATAGTAATATTCACTGTCCCCGTTATTTACTCATTTCTCCATTTATTTATGTTTAGTTAAAGTAGTGAGAGGGTGAGTAGTGTGGAGTGGTGGGTAGAGTAATGAGAGGTGAAGATGTAGTCACCAGTGACCTCACATTACCTACCTCCGCTAATCATCTCTCCTACCACTTCGCCTGCCTGTCCCCTGCCTACTGACTCCCTTATTCCCAAAAACCCCAATTATCGGTACGTTCCAACACCCCCCTACATGACAACCACTTAGACTGTTATTACCACACAGATTGTTATTACCACTTAGACTGTTATTACCACACAGACTGTTATTACCACTTAGACTGTTATTACCACTTAGACTGTTATTACCACAGAGACTGTTATTACCACTTAGACTGTTATTACAGCTTAGCCTGTTATTACCTGCTAATGAAGGTAAGCGCATTCTTGTGGTTGGTGACTCTCAGGTAAGATATGTTGACCGTGCTTTTTGTAATAGGAATAAGAAGATGAGGGATAGAGTGTGCTTCCCTGGAGCTGGTGTTGGGGACATTGTCAACAGACTGGATAATATCATGTCAGGTAATGGGAACAAGCCCATTATCTGTCTCAGTGCTGGTGGAAATGATATTGGGAAGGGTAGGAGAGAAGAGCTGCTAGATAAGTACAGGTCAGCTATAGATTTCATTAAGTCTAAGGGAGGGATCCCAATCATATGTAGCATCTTGCCTAGAAGGGGAGTAGGAAATGAATGGTTGTCTAGGGCAATTGGTGTAAATTGCTGGCTAGACAGATACTGCAAGGAACTTGCAATCCCATTCATTGACAACTGGAACAACTTTTATGGCAAACATGATATGTATGCAAGGGATGGGGTTCATCTCTCTGGGGCAGGGGTGGTAGCACTTGCAGACTCGATTGAGAAGGCCATTGGTGAAATGCCTATGATTTTAAACTGATGGAAGATAGAGGTATGGGTGTGTGTGGGAAACAAGCAGGTTGCAACACTAGGGTTGGAAACAGTAAATGTATAAAAGGCATTCAGCATGAAGTTATAAATAAAGACAATAGAACAGGTCAGCAAACAAAGGGGGACAGCAGAGGGCAGCAAGGAACTAGCTCCCTTAAGGTTTACTATACTAATAGCAGGAGTGTTAGAAATAAGATAGATGAGCTAAGATTAATTGCAAGTGCAGGAAACATAGATATTATTGCTATAACAGAGACCTGGCTCAATCTGAAAGATAGAGAGATGCCCTCTGAATGTCACATACAAGGCTATAAATTATTCCACACTGACAGGGTCAACAGGAAAGGTGGTGGAGTAGCGATGTATGTCAGAGACAATTTAAATTGTTGTGTTAGACAAGATATTAAATTAGAAGCGTCAGCCACTGAATCTGTTTGGTTACAGCTTCTCGAGGGCCGAGAAAAACTAATTTTGGGTGTGATTTACAGGGCCCCAAATCTTGATAGGGAGTGCAGTAAACTTCTATGGGACGAAATTCGTAAGGCATCTACATACGAAAATGTTGTGCTAATGGGAGATTTCAACTATAGACAGATTGACTGGAGCAATTTGATAGGAAATTTAGAGTCGGGTGACTTTCTTGATACGATCCAGGATTGTTTTTTAAAACAGTTTGTGACAGAGCCAACTAGGGGAAATAACCTCCTTGACTTGGTTCTTGCCAGTAGGGAAACACTAATTAATAATCTTGAGGTTAATGATGAGCTTGGGGAGAGTGATCACAAATCACTCAGTTTTAACATATCATGGAATTCCCCTAATAATGGCAATCAAGTCTCCGTCCCTG
Source organism: Cherax quadricarinatus (assembly GCF_038502225.1). NCBI lineage: Eukaryota > Metazoa > Arthropoda > Malacostraca > Decapoda > Parastacidae > Cherax > Cherax quadricarinatus. The sequence continues at coordinate 9,200,710 of NC_091351.1, forward strand.
ACTTTCGCTTGGCTGATTTCATAGGACTGAAAAATTACTTAGGTGGGCTGAACTGGAATGACCTGACTAGGGGTCAGGTAGGTGGTAATGGTTGCCGATATGATGCTTTCCAGGGCATAGTTCTAGCTGCTCAGTCAAATTATGTTCCAAATAGGGAAATCAGATCAAACAAAAATGATCCTAAATGGATGAACAATAGATTAAAATATCTGATTGGTCAAAAGAGAGGCATATATAGGCAAATCAAAAGAGGAGAGGGGCAATTAAGAAATCGATATATTCAGTTAAAGAGAGAAATAAAAAAGGGAATTAGAAAAGCAAAAAGAGATTATGAGGTTAAAGTTGCAAGAGAATCGAAGACTAACCCAAAAGGATTCTTTCAGGTATACAGAAGTAAGATCAGGGACAAGATAGGCCCACTCAAAAGTTCCTCGGGTCAGCTCACTGACAGTGATAAGGAAATGTGTAGAATTTTTAACACATACTTCCTCTCAGTTTTTACACAGGAGGATACCAGCGATATTCCAGTAATGATAAATTATGTAGAACAGGACGATAATAAACTGTGCACTATTAGGGTCACAAGTGACATGGTCCTTAGGCAAATAGATAAATTAAAACCTAACAAATCCCCAGGTCCTGATGAACTGTATGCAAGGGTTCTAAAGGAATGTAAAGAGGAGCTTAGCACACCTTTGGCTAATCTTTTCAACATATCACTACAAACTGGCATGGTGCCAGATAAGTGGAAAATGGCAAATGTGATACCTATTTTCAAAACAGGTGACAGGTCCTTAGCTTCGAACTATAGACCAATAAGCCTAACCTCCATAGTGGGAAAATTTATGGAATCAATAATTGCCGAGGCAGTTCGTAGCCACCTTGAAAAGCATAAATTAATCAACGAATCTCAGCATGGTTTTACAAAGGGGCGTTCCTGCCTTACGAATTTATTAATTTATTAACTTTTTTCACTAAGGTATTTGAGGAGGTAGATCATGGTAATGAATATGATATTGTGTATATGGACTTCAGTAAGGCTTTTGACAGGGTCCCACATCAGAGACTATTGAGGAAAATTAAAGCACATGGAATAGGAGGAGAAATTTTTTCCTGGATAGAGGCATGGTTGACAAATAGGCAGCAGAGAGTTTGCATAAATGGGGAGAAATCAGAGTGGGGAAGCGTCACGAGCGGTGTTCCACAGGGGTCAGTGTTGGGCCCCCTGCTGTTCACAATCTACATAAACGACATAGATGAGGGCATAAAGAGCGACATCGGCAAGTTTGCCGATGACACCAAAATAGGCCGTCGAATTCATTCTGACGAGGACATTCGAGCACTCCAGGAAGATTTGAATAGACTGATGCAGTGGTCGGAGAAGTGGCAGATGCAGTTTAATATAGACAAATGCAAAGTCCTAAATGTTGGACAGGACAATAACCATGCCACATATAAACTAAATAATGTAGATCTTAATATTACGGATTGCGAAAAAGATTTAGGAGTTCTGGTTAGCAGTAATCTGAAACCAAGACAACAGTGCATAAGTGTTCGCAATAAAGCTAATAGAATCCTTGGCTTCATATCAAGAAGCATAAATAATAGGAGTCCTCAGGTTGTTCTTCAACTCTATACATCCTTGGTTAGGCCTCATTTAGATTATGCTGCACAGTTTTGGTCACCGTATTACAGAATGGATATAAATTCTCTGGAAAATGTACAAAGGAGGATGACAAAGATGATCCCATGTATCAGAAACCTTCCCTATGAGGATAGACTAAGGGCCCTGAAACTGCACTCTCTAGAAAGACGTAGAATTAGGGGGGATATGATTGAGGTTTATAAGTGGAAGACAGGAATAAATAAAGGGGATGTAAATAGTGTGCTGAAAATATCTAGCCTAGACAGGACTCGCAGCAATGGTTTTAAGTTGGAAAAATTCAGATTCAGGAGGGATATAGGAAAGTACTGGTTTGGTAATAGAGTTGTGGATGAGTGGAACAAACTCCCAAGTACCGTTATAGAGGCCAGAACGTTGTGTAGCTTTAAAAATAGGTTGGATAAATACATGAGTAGATGTGGGTGGGTGTGAGTTAGACCTGATAGCTTGTGCTAACAGGTTGGTTGCCGTGTTCCTCCCTTAAGTCAATGTGACCTGACATGACTAGGTTGGGTGCATTGGCTTAAGCCGGTAGGGACTTGGACCTGCCTCGCATGGGCCAGTAGGCCTTCTGCAGTGTTCCTTCGTTCTTATGTTCTTATGTTCTTATGTTCTTACCACTCAGACTGTTATTACCACTTACACTGTTATCACAACTTAGACTGTTATTACCACTTACACTGTTATTACCACTTACGCTGTTATTACCGCTTAGACTGTTATTACCACTTAGACTGTTATTACCACTTAGACTGTTATTACCACACAGACTGTTATTACCACTTACACTGTTATTACCACTTAGATTACCACACAGACTGTTATTACCACTTAGACTGTTATTACCACTTAGACTGTTATTACCACACAGACTGTTATTACCACTTACACTGTTATTACCACTTAGATTACCACACAGACTGTTATTACCACTTAGACTGTTAGTAAACTGTTATCACCACTCAGTGCACTTTTACTCGGTTTAATTAGCTAGAGGCCTGGTCACAGACCGGGCCGCGGGGGCGTTGACCCCCGAAACTCTCTCCAGGTAAACTCTCCAGAGGATGGACTGACCGGTTAGGTTAGATTAGGTGAGGTTAGGTTAGGTTAGGTTAGGTTAGGTTCCGTTAGGTTAGGTTAGGTGAGGTTAGGTTAGGTTAAGTTAGGTTAGGTTAGGTTAGGTTAGGTTAGGTGAGGTGAGGTTAGGTTAGGTTAGGTTACTTTAGGTTAGGTTAGGTTGAGTTAGGTTAGGTTAGGTGAGGTTAGGTGAGGTTAGGTGAGGTTAGGTGAAGTTAGGTTAGGTTAGGTTAGGTTATGTTAGGTTAGGTTAGGTTAGGTTAGGTTAGGTTAGGTTAGGTGAGGTTAGGTTAGGTTAGATTAAGTTAGGTTAGGTTAGGTTAGGTTAGGTGAGGTTAGGTGAGGTTAGGTTAGGTTAGGTTAGGTTAGGTTAGGTTAGGTTAGGTTAGGTTAGGTTAAGTTATGTTAGGTTAGGTTAGGTTAAGTTAGGTTAGGTTAGGTTAGGTGAGGTTAGGTTAGGTTAGGTTAGGTTAGGTTAGGTTAGGTTAGGTTAGGTTAGGTTAAGTTAGGTTAGGTTAGGTGAGGTTAGGTGAGGTTAGATGAGGTTAGGTTAAGTTAGGTTAGGTTAAGTTATGTTAGGTTAGGTTAGGTTAGGTTAGGTTAGGCGAGGTTCGGTTAGGTTAGGTTAGGCTAGGTTAGGTTAGGTTAGGTTAGGTGAGGTTCGGTTAGGTTAGGTTAGGTTAGGTTAGGTTAGGTTAAGTTATGTTAGGTTAGGTTAGGTTAGGTTAGGTTAGGTTAGGTGAGGTTCGGTTATTTTAGGTTAGGTTAGGTTAGGTTAGGTTAGGTTAGGTTAGGTTAGGTTAAGTTATGTTAGGTTAGGTTAGGTTAGGTTAGGTTAGGTGAGGTTAGGTGAGGTTCGGTTAGGTTAGGTTAGGTTAGGTTAGGTTAGGTTAAGTTATGTTAGGTTAGGTTAGGTTAGGTTAGGTTAGGTGAGGTTCGGTTAGGTTAGGTTAGGTTAGGTTAGGTTAGGTTAGGTTAGGTTAGGTTAGGTTAGGTTAGGTTAGGTTAGGTTAACACGGAGATTCAGTGCCAAAAGATTCTTTTCTCAATAAAACCTAGGCACTGGCACCCGCATGTCATCTTCCTTGTGCATGAAGAGGCACTTTGAAGGCCATGAAGAGGCACTTTGAAGGCCATGAAGAGGCACTTTGAAGGCCATGAAGAGGCACTTTGAAGAAAAGACACAGGTTTCAGTACAAGACTTTTATTGACACAAAGTTTGCCTCTTCACAGAGCCCCATCGTGAGTTAATGAAGCTCTACACAGAGCCTAACACTGGCTGGGTCTTCCTCCTGTGTTATTGTCTTCCTCCTGTGTTATTGTCTTCCTCCTGTGTTATTGTCTTCCTCCTGTGTTATTGTCTTCCTCCTGTGTTATTGTCTTCCTCCTGTGTTATTGTCTTCCTCCTGTGTTATTGTCTTCCTCCTGTGTTATTGTCTTCCTCATGTGTTATTGTCTTCCTCCTGTGTTATTGTCTTCCTCCTGTGTTATTGACTTCCTCCTGTGTTATTGTCTTCCTCTTGTATTATAGTCTTCCTCCTGTGTCATTATCTTCCTCCTGTGTTATTGTCTTCCTCCTGTGTTATTGTCTTTCTCCTGTGTTATTGTCTTCCTCCTGTGTTATTGTCTTCCTCCTGTGTTATTGTCTTCCTCCTGTGTTATTGTCTTCCTCCTGTGTTATTGTCTTCCTCATGTGTTATTGTCTTCCTCCTGCGTTATTGTCTTCCTCCTGTGTTATTGACTTCCTTCTGTGTTATTGTCTTCCTCTTGTATTATAGTCTTCCTCCTGTGTCATTATCTTCCTCCTGTGTTATTGTCTTCCTCCTGTGTTATTGTCTTCCTCCTGTGTTATTGTCTTCCTCCTGTGTTATTGTCTTCCTCCTGTGTTATTGACTTCCTCCTGTGTTATTGTCTTCCTCTTGTATTATAGTCTTCCTCCTGTGTCATTATCTTCCTCCTGTGTTATTGTCTTCCTCCTGTGTTATTGTCTTCCTCCTGTGTTATTGTCTTCCTCCTGTGTTATTGTCTTCCTCCTGTGTTATTGTCTTCCTCCTGTGTTATTGTCTTCCTCCTGTGTTATTTTCTTCCTCATGTGTTATTGTCTTCCTCCTATGTTATTGTCTTCCTCCTGTGTTATTGACTTCCTCCTGTGTTATTGTCTTCCTCTTGTATTATAGTCTTCCTCCTGTGTCATTATCTTCCTCCTGTGTTATTGTCTTCCTCCTGTGTTATTGTCTTCCTCCTGTGTTATTGTCTTCCTCCTGTGTTATTGTCTTCCTCCTGTGTTATTGTCTTCCCCCTGTGTTATTGTCTTCCTCCTGTGTTATTATCTTCATCCTGTGTTATTGTCGTCCTCCTGTGTTATTATCTTCCTCCTGTGTTATTGTCTTCCTCCTGTGTTATTATCTTCCTCCTGTGTTATTGTCTTCCTCCTGTGTTATTGTCTTCCTCCTGTGTTATTGTCTTCCTCCTGTGTTATTATCTTCCTCCTGTGTTATTATCTTCCTCCTTTGTTATTGTCTTCCTCCTGTGTTACTGTCTTCCTCCTGTGTCATTGTCTTCCTCCTGTGTTATTGTCTTCCCCCTGTGTTATTGTCTTCCTCCTGTGTTATTATCTTCATCCTGTGTTATTGTCGTCCTCCTGTGTTATTATCTTCCTCCTGTGTTATTGTCTTCCTCCTGTGTTATTGTCTTCCTCCTGTGTTATTGACTTCCTCCTGTGTTATTGTCTTCCTCTTGTATTATAGTCTTCCTCCTGTGTCATTATCTTCCTCCTGTGTTATTGTCTTCCTCCTGTGTTATTGTCTTCCTCCTGTGTTATTGTCTTCCTCCTGTGTTATTGTCTTCCTCCTGTGTTATTGTCTTCCTCCTGTGTTATTGTCTTCCTCCTGTGTTATTGTCTTCCTCATGTGTTATTGTCTTCCTCCTGTGTTATTGTCTTCCTCCTGTGTTATTGACTTCCTCCTGTGTTATTGTCTTCCTCTTGTATTATAGTCTTCCTCCTGTGTCATTATCTTCCTCCTGTGTTATTGTCTTCCTCCTGTGTTATTGTCTTCCTCCTGTGTTATTGTCTTCCTCCTGTGTTATTGTCTTCCTCCTGTGTTATTGTCTTCCCCCTGTGTTATTGTCTTCCTCCTGTGTTATTATCTTCATCCTGTGTTATTGTCGTCCTCCTGTGTTATTATCTTCCTCCTGTGTTATTGTCTTCCTCCTGTGTTATTATCTTCCTCCTGTGTTATTGTCTTCCTCCTGTGTTATTGTCTTCCTCCTGTGTTATTGTCTTCCTCCTGTGTTATTATCTTCCTCCTGTGTTATTATCTTCCTCCTTTGTTATTGTCTTCCTCCTGTGTTACTGTCTTCCTCCTGTGTCATTGTCTTCCTCCTGTGTTATTGTCTTCCCCCTGTGTTATTGTCTTCCTCCTGTGTTATTATCTTCATCCTGTGTTATTGTCGTCCTCCTGTGTTATTATCTTCCTCCTGTGTTATTGTCTTCCTCCTGTGTTATTGTCTTCCTCCTGTGTTATTGTCTTCCTCCTGTGTTATTGTCTTCCTCCTGTGTTATTGTCTTCCTCCTGTGTTATTGTCTTCCTCCTGTGTTATTGTCTTCCTCCTGTGTTATTGTCTTCCTCCTGTGTTACTGTCTTCCTGCTGTGTTATTGTCTTCCTCCTGTGTTACTGTCTTCCTCCTGTGTTATTGTCTTCCTCCTGTGTTATTGTCTTCCTCCTGTGTTATTGTCTTCCTCCTGTGTTATTGTCTTCCTCCTGTGTTATTGTCTTCCTCCTGTGTTATTATCTTCCTCCTGTGTTATTGTCTTCCTCCTGTGTTATTGTCTTCCTCCTGTGTTATTGTCTTCCTCCTGTGTTATTGTCTTCCTCCTGTGTTATTGACTTCCTCCTGTGTTATTGTGTTCCTCCTGTGTTATTATCTTCCTCCTGTGTTATTGTCTTCCTCCTGTGTTATTATCTTCCTCCTGTGTTATTGTCTTCCTCCTGTGTTATTGTCTTCCTCCTGTGTTATTGTCTTCCTCCTGTGTTACTGTCTTCCTCCTGTGTTATTGTCTTCCTCCTGTGTTATTGTCTTCCTCCTGTGTTATTGTCTTCCTCCTGTGTTATTGTCTTCCTCCTGTGTTACTGTCTTCCTCCTGTGTTATTGTCTTCCTCCTGTGTTACTGTCTTCCTCCTGTGTTACTGTCTTCCTCCTGTGTTATTGTCTTCCTCCTGTGTTACTGTCTTCTTGCGTTTGTTGAAGTCCTTAATAATGTTAATTAGGGAAACACCGCGGGAGACACAACAGAATATACTGTGGGAGACACCAGACAAAACCGTGGGAAACACAACAGAATATACTGTGGGAGATACCAGACAAAACCGTGGGAGACACAACAGAATATACTGTGGGAGACACCAGACAAAACCGTGGGAAACACAACAGAATATACTGTGGGAGACACCAGACAAAACTGTGGGAGACACAACAGAATATACTGTGGGAGACACCAGACAAAACTGTGGGAGACACAAGACAAAACTGTGGGAAACACAACAGAATATGCTGTGGGAGACACCAGACAAAACTGTGGGAAAAACAACAGACAACACTGTGGATGACACAACAGAATATACTATTGGAAAAACAAGAAACAACACGGTTTGAAACACAGCACTGTGGGAGATTACACACAGCACTGTGGGAGACAACACGCAACACTGTGGGAGATAACACACAGCACTGTGGGAGACAACACACAACACTGTGGAAGACAACAGAATGTACTGTGGGAAACACAACAGACAACACTGTGGTAGACTCACCAGACAACACTCTAGGAGACACAACACTGTGGGAGACACGACACTGTGGGAGACACAACACTGCGGGGGGCACAACACACAACACTGTGGGAGACACAACACTGTAGGAAACACAGATAACACTATGGGAGACACAACACTGTGGGAAACACAACAGACAACACTGTGGGAGACACAATACTGTGAGAGGCACAACAGACAACTCTGTGGGAGACACAACACTGTGAGAGGCACAACACATAACACTGTGGGAGACACAACAGACAACACTGTGGGAGACACAACACTGTGGGAAACACAACACATAACACTGTGGGAGACACAACAGACAACACTGTGGGAGACACAACAACACTGTGGGAGACACAACACTGTGGGAGACACAACACTGTGGGAAACACAACACATAACAGTGTGGGAGACACAACACTGTGGGAAACACAACACATAACACTGTGGGAGACACAACAGACAACACTGTGGGAGACACAACAACATTGTGGGAGACACAACACTGTGGGAGACACAACACTGTGGGAAACACAACACATAACAGTGTGGGAGACACAACAGACAACACTGTGTGAAACACAACACTGTGGGAGACACAACACATAACACTGTGGGAGACACAACAGACAACACTGTGGGAGACACAACAACATTGTGGGAGACACAACACTGTGGGAGACACAACACTGTGGGAAACACAACACACAACACTGTGGGAGACACAACATACAACACTGTGGGAGACACAACATGCATCACTGTGGGAGACACAACAGACAACACTGTGGGAGACACAGCACTGTGGGAGACACAACATACAACACTGTGGGAGACACAACATACAACACTGTGGGAGACACAACATACAACAATGTGGGAGACACAACATACAACAATGTGGGAGACACAACACACAACACTGTGGGAGACACAACACACGACACTGTGGGAGACACAACACTGTGGGAGACACAACAGACAACACTGTGGGAGACACAACTGACAACACTGTGGGAGACACAACAGAGAACACTGTGGGAGACACAACAGACAACACTGTGGGAGACACAACAGACAACACTGTGGGAGACAAAACATTGTGGGAGACACAACAGACAACACTGTGGGAGACAAAACATTGTGGGAGACACAACAGACAACACTGTGGGAGACACAACAGACAACACTGTGGGAGACACAACATACACACTGTGGGAGACACAACAGACAACACCGTGGGAGACACAACAGACAACACTGTGGGAGACACAACAGACAACACTGTGGGAGACACAACATACAACACTGTGGGAGATACAACATACAACACTGTGGGAGACACAACACTGTGGGAGACACAACAGACAACACTGTCTGAGACACAACAGACAACACTGTGGGAGACGCAACAGACAACACTGTGGGAGACACAACATACAACACTGTGGGAGACAACATACACACTGTGGGAGACAAAACAGACAACACTGTGGGAGACACAACATACAACACTGTGGGAGACACAACAGACAACACTGTGGGAGACACAACCTACAACACTGTGGAAGACACAACATAGAACACTGTGGGAGACACAACATACAACACTGTGGTAGACACAACATACAACACTGTGGTAGACACAACATACAACATTATGGTAGACACAACATACAACACTGTGGTAGACACAACAGACAACACTGTGGTAGACGCAACATACAACATTATGGTAGACACAACATACAACACTGTGGTAGACACAACATACAACACTGTGGTAGACACAACATACAACTCTGTGGTAGACACAACATACAACATTGTGGTAGACACAACATACAACACTGTGGTAGACACAACATACAACACTGTGGTAGACACAACATACAACTCTGTGGTAGACACAACATACAACACTGTGGTAGACACAACATACAACATTGTGGTAGACACAACATACAACTCTGTGGTAGACACAACATGCAACTCTGTGGTAGACACAACATACAACATTGTGGTAGACACAACATACAACATTGTGGTAGACACAACATACAACTCTGCGGTAGACACAACATACAACATTGTGGTAGACACAACATACAACACTGTGGGAGACACAACATACAACACTGTGGTAGACACAATATACAAAACTGTGGGAGACACAATATACAACACTGTGGGAGACACAACATACAACACTGTGGTAGACACAATATACAACACTGTGGTAGACACAATATACAACACTGTGGGAGACAAAATATACAACACTGTGGGAGACACAATATACAACACTGTGGGAGACACAACATACAACACTGTGGGAGACACAATATACAACACTGTGGGAGACAAAATATACAACACTGTGGGAGACACAATATACAACACTGTGGGAGACAAAATATACAACACTGTGGGAGACACAATATACAACACTGTGGGAGACACAACATACAACACTGTGGGAGACACAATATACAACACTGTGGGAGACAAAATATACAACACTGTGGGAGACACAATATACAACACTGTGGGAGACAAAATATACAACACTGTGGGAGACACAACATACAACACTGTGGTAGACACAATATACAACACTGTGGTAGACACAATATACAACACTGTGGGAGACACAATATACAACACTGTGGGAGACACAATATACAACACTGTGGGAGACACAATATACAACACTGTGGGAGACACAATATACAACACTGTGGGAGACACAATATACAACACTGTGGGAGACACAATATACAACACTGTGGGAGACACAATATACAACACTGTGGGAGACAAAATATACAACACTGTGGGAGACACAATATACAACACTGTGGGAGACACAATATACAACACTTTGGTAGACACAATATACAACACTGTGGGAGACACAATATACAACACTGTGGGAGACACAATATACAACACTGTGGGAGACACAATATACAACACTGTGGGAGACACAATATACAACGCTGTGGGAGACACAATATACAACACTGTGGTAGACACAATATACAACACTGTGGTAGACACAATATACAACACTGTGGGAGACACAATATACAACACTGTGGGAGACAAAATATACAACACTGTGGGAGACACAATATACAACACTGTGGGAGACACAATATACAACACTTTGGTAGACACAATATACAACACTGTGGGAGACACAATATACAACACTGTGGGAGACACAATATACAACACTGTGGGAGACAAAATATACAACACTGTGGGAGACACAATATACAACACTGTGGGAGACACAATATACAACACTTTGGTAGACACAATATACAACACTGTGGGAGACACAATATACAACACTGTGGGAGACACAATATACAACACTGTGGGAGACACAATATGCAACACTGTGGGAGACACAATATACAACACTTTGGTAGACACAATATACAACACTGTGGGAGACACAATATACAACACTGTGGGAGACAAAATATACAACACTGTGGGAGACACAATATACAACACTGTGGGAGACACAATATACAACACTGTGGGAGACACAATATACAACACTTTGGTAGACACAATATACAACACTGTGGGAGACACAATATACAACACTGTGGGAGACACAATATACAACACTGTGGGAGACACAATATGCAACACTGTGGGAGACACAATATACAACACTTTGGTAGACACAATATACAACACTGTGGGAGACACAATATACAACACTGTGGGAGACAAAATATACAACACTGTGGGAGACACAATATACAACACTGTGGGAGACACAATATACAACACTGTGGGAGACACAATATACAACACTTTGGTAGACACAATATACAACACTGTGGGAGACACAATATACAACACTGTGGGAGACAAAATATACAACACTGTGGGAGACACAATATACAACACTGTGGGAGACACAATATACAACACTGTGGGAGACACAATATACAACACTGTGGGAGACACCACAGACAGCAACACGGGATAAATATTGCTTATAATGAGAAATTAATTGATAAGCGACCAGTTGAAGACTAAAACACCTGTAAAACATCTGCACATCTTGACCGACTCAACGTTTCCCCCAGACACCTTCCCTAATATACGCCAGAGTGGCTGCACCCACCCTCCTTTTCCTCTCTCCCACCCTCCTTTTTCTCTCTCCCACCATCCTTTTTCTCTCTCCCACCATCCTTTTCCTCTCTCCCACCCTCCTTTTTCTCTCTCCCACCATCCTTTTCCTCACTCCCACCCTCCTTTTCCTCTCTCCCACCCTCCTTTTCCTCACTCCCACCATCTTTTTCCTCACTCCCACCCTCCTTTTCCTCACTCCCACCATCCTTTTCCTCTCTCCCACCCTCCTTTTCCTCACTCCCACCCTCCTTTTCCTCTCTCCCACCCTCCTTTTCCTCACTCCCACCATCCTTTTCCTCTCTCCCACCCTCCTTTTCCTCACTCCCACCCTCCTTTTCCTCACTCCCACCATCCTTTTCCTCTCTCCCACCCTCATTTTCCTCACTCCCACCATCTTTTTCCTCACTCCCACCCTCCTTTTCCTCTCTCCCACCCTCCTTTTCCTCTCTCCCACCCTCCTTTTCCTCACTCCCACCCTCCTTTTCCTCACTCCCACCATCTTTTTCCTCACTCCCACCCTCCTTTTCCTCTCTCCCACCCTCCTATTCCTCACTCCCACCATCCTTTTCCTCACTCCCACCATCCTTTTCCTCTCTCCCACCCTCCTTTTCCTCACTCCCACCATCTTTTTCCTCACTCCCACCCTCCTTTTCCTCACTCCCACCATCTTTTTCCTCACTCCCACCCTCCTTTTCCTCTCTCCCACCCTCCTTTTCCTCACTCCCACCATCCTTTTCCTCTCTCCCACCCTCCTTTTCCTCACTCCCACCCTCCTTTTCCTCACTCCCACCATCTTTTTCCTCACTCCCACCCTCCTTTTCCTCACTCCCACCATCCTTTTCCTCTCTCCCACCCTCCTTTTCCTCACTCCCACCATCCTTTTTCTCTCTCCCACCCTCCTTTTTCTCTCTCCCACCCTCCTTTTACTCACTCCCACCATCTTTTTCCTCTCTCCCACCCTCCTTTTCCTCACTCCCACCATCCTTTTCCTCTCTCCCACCCTCCTTTTCCTCACTCCCACAGTCCTTTTCCTCTCTCCCACCCTCCTTTTCCTCACTCCCACCCTCCTTTTCCTCACTCCCACCATCCTTTTCCTCTCTCCCACCCTCCTTTTCCTCACTCCAACCATCTTTTTCCTCTCTCCCACCCTCCTTTTCCTCACTCCCACCATCCTTTTCCTCTCTCCCACCCTCCTTTTCCTCACTCCCACAGTCCTTTTCCTCTCTCCCACCCTCCTTTTCCTCACTCCCACCCTCCTTTTCTTCACTCCCACCCTCCTTTTCCTCTCTCCCACCCTCCTTTTTCTCTCCCACCCTCCTTTTCCTCTCTCCCACCCTCCTTTTCCTCACTCCCACCCTCCTTTTCCTCACTCCCACCCTCCTTTTCTTCACTCCCACCCTCCTTTTCCTCTCTCCCACCCTCCTTTTTCTCTCTCCCACCCTCCTTTTCCTCTCTCCCACCCTCCTTTTCCTCACTCCCACCCTCCTTTTCATCTCTTCCACCCTCCTTTTCCTCACTCCCACCATCCTTTTCCTCACTCCCACCCTCCTTTTCCTCACTCCCACAGTCCTTTTCCTCTCTCCCACCCTCCTTTTCCTCACGCCCACCCTCCTTTTCTTCACTCCCACCCTCATTTCCCTCTCTCCCACCCTCCTTTTCCTCACCCACACCCTCCTTTTCTTCACTCCCGCTCTCCTTTTCCTCACTCCCACTCTCCTTTTCCTCTCTCCCACCCTCCTTTTCCTCACTCCCACCCTCCTTTTCCTCACTCCCACTCTCCTTTTCCTCACTCCCACCCTCCTTTTCCTCACTCCCACCCTCCTTTTCCTCACTCCCACCTTCCTTTTCCTCTCTCCCACCCTTCTTTTCCTCACTCCCACCCTCCTTTTTCTCACTCCCACCCTCCTTTTTCTCACTCCCATCCTCCTTTTTCTCTCTCCCACCCTCCTTTTCCTCACTCCCACCCAAATTTCCTCACTCCCACCCTCCTTTTAATTACTCCCACCCTCCTTTTCCTCACCCCACCCTCCATTTCCTCACTCCCACCCTAATTTCCTCACCACCCCTCCTTTTCTCATCCCCACCCTCCTTTTCTTCACCCCACCCTTCTTTTCCTCACCCCCACCCTTTTTTTCCTCACCCCACCTTTCTTTTCCTCACCCCACCCTTCTTTTTCTCACCCCCACCTTTTTTCCTCACCCCACCCTCCTTTTCCTCACTCCCACTCTCCTTTTCCTCACTCCCACCCTCCTTTTCCTCACTCCCACCCTTTTTTTGTCACTCCCACCCTCCTTTTCCTCACTTCCACCCTCCTTTTCCTCACTCCCACCCTTCTTTTTCTCACCCCCACCTTTTTTCCTCACCCCACCCATCTTTTCCTCACCCCCACCATTTTTTTCCTCACCCCACCTTTCTTTTCCTCACCCCACCCTTCTTTTCCTCACCCCCACCTTTTTTCCTCACCCCACCCTCCTTTTCCTCACCCCACCCTCCTTTTCCTAACTCCCACCCTCCTTTACCTCACTCCCACCCTCCTTTTCCTCACTCCCACCCTCCTTTTCCTCTCCCCACCCTTCTTTTCCTCACCCCCACCCTTTTTTTCCTCACCCCATCCTTATTTTCCTCACCCCACCTTCCTTTTTCTCACTCCCACCCTCCTTTTCCTCTCTCCCACCCTAATTTCCTCACTCCAACCCTCCTTTTAATTGTTCCCACCCTCCTTTTCCTCTCTCCCACCCTAATTTCCTCACTCCCACCCTCCATTTCCTCACTCCTACCCTCCATTTCCTCACTCCCACCCTAATTTCCTCACCCCCACCTTCCATTTCCTCACTCCCACCCTAATTTCCTCACCCCCACCCTCCTTTTCCTCACCCCCACCCTCCATTTCCTCACTCCCACTCTATTTCCTCACTCCCACCCTAATTTCCTCACCCCACCATCCATTTCCTCACTCCCACCCTAATTTCCTCACCCCCACCCTCCTTTTCCTCATCCCCTCCCTCCTTTTCCTCACCCCACCCTCCTTTTCCTCATCCCCACCCTCCTTTTCCTCACCCCACCCTTCTTTTCCTCACCCCCACCCTTTTTTTCCTCAACCCACCCTTCTTTTCCTCACCCCACCCTCTTTTTCCTCACTCCCACCCTCCTTTTCCTCACTCCCACCCTCCTTTTCCTCACTCCCACCCTTTTTTTTCCTCACTCCCACCCTCTCTTTCCTCACTCCCACCCTCCTTTTCCTCACTCCCACCCTCCTTTTCCTCACTCCCACCCTCCTTTTCCTCAACCCCCACCACTTTCTCACCCCCTACCCTCCCCTCCTTCATATTCCATCCTTACCTCCCCTCAAGGGAGAATCCTTGATACTGGAGAGGGGCTCTTGATCTAGGGAATTGGATATGTGCTCCAGTTCCCTGAATTGGGCCAGAATGCCTTCCATCCCCCGCACCCTACAGGTGCTGTATAAGCCGTACAGGTTTGTCGCTTCTTCATGATAATAATAATCCATCCTTCCGTCGTATTCGTGTCCCCGTCAAAAATTCCACCAGTGTCGTGTATGAATGGTATAAAATACCGACAAGATAAGGAATTATACACATGAGCAACACTTGGGTATCTTTATTGAGGAAACGTTTCGCCACACAGTGGCTTCATCAGTCCATACAAAGGAGAATGGTGAAGAACAGCAGAGGTTTTGAGGTAATCAGTCCCTCAGCCTTGAGTTGATGTGATCAGTCCATCAATCTTGAATAGAATACAGCGTATGTGCGAAGAAGTAGCTTATATACTGTAGGCAGGAGAGGTGCAGCAGTCGTGGAATGTGGAAGTAAGTCATGTTTAAAAGTTTAGGCAAGTGAAGAATTCCCTGTATTGAGACCCCAAGACGTTGCTGCCAGACACGACAAGTTGATAAATTAGATACATATGCAACATTTCGGTATTTTTCACTTGCTTAAACCTTTAGGGACTTTTAGGGACTGATTACCTCAAAACTCCTCCTGTTCTTCACCATTTTCCTTTGTATGGACTGATGAAGCCACTGTGTGGCGAAACGTTTCCTCATTAAAGATACCCAAGTGTTGCACATGTGTCTAATTTATCAACATCTGGGTAGGTTTATTGTAGACGTTTCGCCATCCAGTGGCTTTATCAATACAAATTCAAGGACATAATTAGAAGACAGTAGACAAAAGCTGAGGTAATCAGTCCCACAGTCTTGGAGTTGGAGAACACCGTAGTCTTGATAAGTCTGAAGGAAGACGCCAGTCTTCATGCCTTTCCTTCAGACTTCTCAAAACTACGGTGTTCTTCACTAACTCCAAGACTGAGGGAATAATAACTCTGCTTTTGTCTACTGTCTTCTAATTATGTCCTGGAAATTGTATTGATAAAGCCACTGGATGGCGAAACATCTACAAATAGAGATACCCTGATGTTGCACATGTGTCTAATTCTTCATAAATATTATTAACAAATTTCTGCAAGACAAGAGGCAATGTGTCCCTGTTCAAGTTATAATCAAGAGCAAGAGTTTGATCCCCCGGGGCTACGGAGAGCTGAAATTTTGACAAATGGGTAAATATCCTCACTGTTTAAGCCTGACAATATGCTCGGGTTTCCACCCATGAAAGGTGGGAGCGCCTCGTCCTCACACATAATAAGCGCATCTTTGTACAAGAATGGTATACAATACCGACAAGATGAAATTGAGACACATGTGCAACATCTGGGTATCTTTATTGTAGACGTTTC
>NC_091351.1:9227189-9334689 GCF_038502225.1 Cherax quadricarinatus
TCTGAGAAAGTTTCCCCTCGGTCAACTTGTTGCAGGTCTTGCAACTTTGCATAGCTCCTGATGACGCGCAAAGACGTGTGAAAGATCTTGTGCTAAAGATTTCCATCATCCCCCATGGCCTGTCTTGCATTGTTAAGATCATCTGTCTGTGACTGTATTGCATATATATATATATATATATATATATATATATATATATATATATATATATATATATATATATAGATAGATAGATAGATAGATAGATAGATAGATAGATAGATAGATAGACAGATAGATAGACAGATAGATCTCTTGCCCGACTAACGTAAACATCACATTTAAAATGACTTTTCTAACATATTGTTCCCATCCCTCCTGAAGTGTCAAGCTTATCGGTGTTCCCTGAATCCCTTCATAAGTGTTACTGTGCTTACGTTACATAAGCACATTACATCCCCCAAACCACTTAGTCTCCACTTGCATCGATCCAACACGCTCACAAACGCCTGCTGGGTACTCCCTCCCTTACCTCTTAAGACCTATTTCACAATCTCCCCTCAACCCTTTCTGGTACATCCACATCTTGTTAGAACCACCCGAAGCTTATTTGCCCTCTTCGTCAGCCTATACGATCCCAGCCTTTATAAATTTTCAGAAATTCTTAAAAATAGCTCCTCTGTTTTCTGAATTACATCCCCATCTTGCAATTTTTAATCCTGCTTATATATTCATTCTCAAGGTAATATTTATACTTCATGTTGCTCCCCAGCATGAACTCTCCACGGTCTTCAGTATCTAGAGGCTGCAGTATCTAGAGGACGCACCTCACACAGAAACAAGTGTGTCGTAAACAAACCATACCACGGGTGGGGTGTGAACCAGCGGTCAGAGTTTTGAGACTCTCTGACCGCGGGTTCAAACCCCACCCGTGGTATGGTTTGTTTGCAATCATGTCATTACGATTTCGTGAGTCAAGTGTGTCGTGTTATTGTACTCTATTACATTCCTCTTTCGTATTTTGAATGTAATTGGCGTGGGGAGATAATCGGTTCACTTAATCAATGATACTGAAATCGCCTCTTTCCTGGTCCCGTATTGTGGGAAAGTTATCAAGGTATATATACAGAATCAAGGGACATTTCTATTGGAAATGTTTCGGCGGAGGGACCTTGATCGCTGTAAAACGTCCCAGGACCGAAACGTTTTCAACAAAATGTGCTGCTAGTGTCTGCACTGTGTTTTTTTTTTTTTTCCAACATACTTTTTTTGTCATTCTAAACCATATTTGGAGGTTTAACTTGATGGAGTAGAGTTATCTCAGAGTATTCCATGTTAAGGTTGAATAACACAGTGGACAGTGAACTTCCTATGAGACTGACGTGTTTCTGCTTGAAAAACTCTCCATTGAATGAGAACTCACTGGAGGACAAGCAAAAGTTTCGTGAGCTCGATTATTTTCTGGACACTGAGTGGGACTGGTATTGAAAGGGGTTGAAGTTCCCTCTTTCAGGAAGTCTAAGAACTTTTTTCCACCGAAATCCTCTATAAAGAGGGATCCCACGTCCTTACTTAACATTCACATGTTCACATTGAGCATGTGAGTTTCCCAATAAAACTTTCGGAGTATATAATGTGGTAAATATAGAACTTTCCCTGTAATAAAGTTTATAAATAATAATAACTAATAAGTGTAAGGGGATTTTTCTCCATGTGAACTTTGGGTAGTCCATAAAAACGACTTCAAAAACAACAAATGACAAACGTGCCAACAAATAATTAATTTCCATCCGGTAACTGACATAAAAAGCAACAAAAGCATCAAAGAAGGGGCCTTCCTTTATCCCAGTAAATTAATTAATTATTCCTGAAGATATCACATGATTCCCATCCACAATGAGTCGCCACGAAACCATTGTGAGTTGGTTCATGTGGATCAGACTGGTCGTAGTTTCACAACTAGAGTAATAAGCATAAACCAGCAGTAAAAGGTGCACAGATCTCTGCCATCTATCAACATGAGAAATGTTACATTAGGAAGGTGCTGGGATGACACACATAGTGGAAGATCCGCTTAGAGAAGAGCCACTGGAAGCTGATGCAGTTAGAGAGATAAATTACTCAACATCACCATTTCATAAGGACCCCAATGGAAATAGGTCAGTCTGTCTGACTTTTTTGGGTAATTCTCGGTTCTTTACACTATGCTGCAATGTATGATAATCTATGTAACTATATTTGTCTATACCTGAATAAACTTACATACTTACTTACTAATAAAATCGGGTATAATTGTCAACACTAAGTATGTACATACCAGAGCTTAGATTAAGCAGCAACGGTACAAATACATGATATATCCCTCACCATTATTATAACGGTACACAATACCGACGAACTGATGAATAAAACATCTGCAACACCTGGGTATCTTTGTTGTGAAGACGCTTCGCCAACCAGTGGCTTCATCAGTTTCAATACAGTGCTCATTTACTGGGAACAGTGAAAGGTGAGGTAATCAGTTCCTCAGCCTTGACAGGTGTTCGAACCGGAGACAAACTATAAGATATTATATACTCAAGTCCCACTCCCACATCAACAACTGGGACTAACATCCACTGTCTCTCTACTCAGTCGCCACTACATTAACTTGTAATTCACCATTTGAACTCCAACATTTTCCTTTAGAGTGCAGGCGCTATATTCCCTTCCACCTCCAGGACTCAAGTCTGGCTAACCGATTTCTCCTGAATTTTTTCATAAAAGTTACTTACCTCACACTCTAACAGTACGTCTAGTCGTAAAAATCACTTGCCTCCACTCACTCCCAAGCAACATTCTCACACAAGCCTGTTGGATATTCAAGCCTCTGGCTCTTAAAAACTCATTACCTCCTCTCTCCAACCTTCCTGGAACGACCCCCTGCCTCTCCTTCCCTCCACCCCAGATCTGTACACCCTCCTAGTCATCCTATTTTGTTTCATCCTCTTTAAATCACCAAACCACCTTAACAACCACTACTCAGCCCTCTGAATCATCCTTTAGATAAACCCACACTATTTTTTTTTTCAATTCTATAAGCATAATATTCCCACTATACATCTTCCTTACAAACGACATCGTCACTGCCTCCAGCCTCCTTCTCGCTGTAACGTTTAAAACACATGCTTCACACCTATACAACAATGTTGATAGTACTATACCCTGGTGCATTCTCCTATTTACCCTTTAGTCAAAGTTTCTTTGTCTCCATAGATGCCTCAATACACCACACATCTTTTTCCCCCTTATCATTTCTATCGTTCATCCCATCTTTCACAGACCCATTCACTCACCCCAAACTCCCTCCTTACAATCCCCTATCCAGTGTTTCACTGTCCACATTTTTTTTGTTACTCTTTTAACCTTGCTCTTTTCTATTTTCACTTTTTATTTCCCTCCTTTACATAACCTCCAAAATTACTCCACTAATCTTTGTAACTTCTCTTCAGAATCTCCCAGTGGAACAATGTGAGAAACTAGTTAAGAGAGATAAGATTTTGTCTGGATTTTTAATCCCGGAGGGTTAGCCATCCAGGATAACCCAGGAAAGTCAACCGATATAACCAAAAAAAATTTTAGCCCGATGTAAAAAATTAAATACCTGAATTTAATTTGAAGTCGTAGATCACCATGGCAACGAGATTGATTAAAAAAGTGTCTGTCATTTATCATTTTTTTACAATGTTAATTTAATGTTAAATTGACGTTAAAGGCACTTAACTGAGAGTGGGAGAGTGAGTGTTTAGTTTCTACAGACTGTTGCTGCTACTGACAGTTTTCCATAGATGCTGCTACTGACAGAGTTCTCAGTAAATGCTGCTACTGACAGAGTTTTCCATAGATGCTGCTACTGACAGAGTTCTCAGTAAATGCTGCTACTGAAAGAGTTTTCCATAGATGCTGCTACTGACAGAGTTCTCAGTAAATGCTGCTACTGACAGAGTTTTCCATAGATGCTGCTACTGACAGAGTTCTCAGTAAATGCTGCTACTGACAGAGTTTTCCATAGATGCTGCTACTGACAGAGTTCTCAATAGATATTGTTACTGACAAAGCTCCCAGTAGATGATGCTACTGACACATCAACCAGATAACTGCTGCAGCATACGGGCGCCTGGCAAACCTGAGAACAGCGTTCCGATACCTTAGTAAGGAATCGTTCAAGACACTGTACACCGTGTACGTCACGCCCATACTGGAGTCTGCAGCACCTGTTTGAAACCCACACTTGATCAAGCATGTCAAGAAATTAGAGAAAGTGCAAAGGTTTGCGACAAGGTTAGGTCCAGAGCTAAGGGGAATGTCCTATGAAGAAAGGTTAAGGGAAATCGGCCTGACGGCAATGGAGGACAGGAGGGTTAGGGGAGACATGATAACGACATACAAAATACTGCGTGAAATAGACAAGGTGGACAGAGACAGTATGTTCCAGAGATGGAACACAGAAACAAGGGGTCACAATTGGAAATTGAAGACCCAGATGAGTCAAAGGGATGCCAGGAAATATTTCTTCAGCCATAGAGTAGTCAGGAAGTGGAATAGCCTAGCAAGTGAGGTACTGGAGGCAGGAACCATACATAGCTCTAAGATGAGGTATGCTAAAGCTCATAGAGCAGGGAGAGAGAGGACCTAGTAGCACTCAGTGAAGAGGCGGGGCCAGGAGCTGAGTCGCGACCCCTGCAACCACGATTAGGTGAATTAGGTGAGTACAGAGCTTCCAGCACATGATGCTACTGACAGAGCTCCCAGCAGATGATGCTACTGACAGAGCTCCCAGCAGATGCTGATAGGACTAAGTCAGGTATTTCCCTGGTTGCTGATGATCTAGAATTAATGAGAAGAATAGAAACAAGTGAGGCAGGGAAAAAGTTACAAGTGGATCTAGAGTAACTGTTATTGTTCGTATAAGTGGCTGCTCGAATTCAACCCCAGCTAATGCAAAGTTATGAGGATTGTGTAGAATGGGCAAGAAACCCGATTCGGGGACAGAGGCTGGAGACCTCACCCAAAGAAAAAGAACTAGGGGTAAACATAGTGATCAGCATATCACCAGAGACTCGTATCAAGCGAATAACCTCCGCAGCCAATGCTCGTCTGGCAAATCTAAGAGTGGCCTTCAGGAATTTCGACAAAGAGTCCTTCCGGGAACTTTATACAACATACGTCTTGGAGTATGCAGCACCAGTGTGGAGCCCACATATGAAAAACCATGTTTAAAAACTGGGGAAAGTGGAGAAGTATAAAACAAGGCTTGTTCCTGAGCGAAGGGACAAGGACTAAGAGGAGGATGGAAGAACCAGGGGAGACATGATAACAACATGTAAAATATTCAGAGGAACTGACAGGGTAGACAGGGCAGGCTCTTTGAGAGGCTTGAAACAGAAAGTTAAAGACACATATGAGCCCCGGGATTTTAGGAACTATTTCTTCAGTCATAGTGTGGTATGGGAGTGGAATGACCTTCACAAAGAAGTAGTGGTGGCAGGCTCCATACATAGTTTTAAGAGCAGGTACGACAAGGTTCATGAGGTTGAGTATACACCATCACCTGTGTATGCACCATCAACTGTGTGTGCACCATCACCTGTGTGTGCACTACACCTGTGTGTGCATCACACCCGTGTGTGCACCACATCTGTGTGTGCATCACACCTGTGTGTACACCACATCTGTGAGTACACCACACCTGTGTGTGCACCACACCTGTATGTGCACCACGCCTGTGTATGCATCACACCTGTGTGTGAACTACACCTGTGTGTGCACCACTCCTATGTGTGCATCATCACCTGTGTGTGTACCACACCTGTGTGTTCACCACACCTGTGAGTGCATCACACCTCTGTGTGCACCATCACCTGTGTGTGCACCACACGTTTATGTGCACCACACCTGTATGTGTACCACACCTGTATGTGCACCACACCAGTGTGTGCACCATCACCTGTGTGTGTACCGCACCTGTGTGTACACCACACCTGTTTGCCTTAAAATATCATGTTCTATAAGCAGATTATACATACATACATACATACATACATATATATATATATATATATATATATATATATATATATATATATATATATATATATATATATATATATATCTATATATTCCACTCAACAGGAGACAGTCACTGACTTATACTTAACAGGAAATAGTCACTGACTTACACTCAACAGAAGTCAGTTACTGTCTTACACTCAACAGGAGAGAGTCACTGTCTTACACGCAACAGAAGACAGTTACTGTCTTACATTCAACAGGAGAGAGTCACTGCCTTACACTCAACAGAAGACAGTTACTGTCTTACACTCAACAGGTATCTGGAGAGACGGAGAGTGACACGTCCTCACCCACCACCGGCCTAAGCCCGACTGACCCACCACTCAGATCCTTTAACCAGGTGTTGGCACTGCACGGTGCCAGAAAGTGAATGTTGGCCCTCCACGGTGCCAGACACTGAATGTTGGCCCTCCACGGTGCCAGACACTGAATGTTGGCCCTCCATATACGCCTCCAATAGCAAGTTTTGTATTCACTTGTCCACATCACAGGTGGCAGATCCTACAACCTGCAAAAGACTGGTCAGGAGATGCAACATCATCCCTATGAAAAGCAGGGACGCCACGGGTATGCTAAGTGTCAGGGGTCCAGGACTGTTTAACTACCTCCCAATATACATAATGGGGATTACCAATAGACCCCTGGCTATCTTCAAGAAGGCGCTGGACAGGCACCTAAAGTCAGTACCTGATCAGCCTTGGTTCGTACATCGATTTACGTGCGGCCAGTGGTAACAATTGGTTGATCAGGCCCTGATCTACCTCGAAGCCTGGTCACAGACCGGGCCGCGGGGGCGTTGACCCCCGAAACTCTCTCCAGGTATATTCCAATCACGTGCATTATGGCACTGGACACTAGGGTTATGAAATACACTTTCAGTGATGCCTTCAACAATCGCTCAGCTACTAAGATACATCTAGCTTTTTCTCTCTCTGCGGATGTCTAAGGCATGTTGGCTCATGCAGAGGCATGTTGGCTCATGCAGAGGCATGTTGGCTCATGCAGAGGCATGTTGGCTCATGCAGAGGCATGTTGGCTCATGCAGAGGCATGTGGCTCATGCAGAGGCATGTTGGCTCATGCAGAGGCATGTTGGCTCATGCAAAGGCATGTTGGCTCATGCAGAGGCATGTTGGCTCATGCAGAGGCATGTTGGCTCATGCAGAGTCATGTTGGCTCATGCAGAGGCATGTGGCTCTGCTCGGGTTAAGGCAAAGGAACTCCACTTTATCATGACATAAAATTATGTTGAGATTTTTAACCTGGAAGGTTAGCCACACGGGATAACGAAATGAAGTCAGTGCGTCTCTCTTTTTTCCATTGTGGTCCTTTAATCTGAGCTTCCAGATGCGATCCAGACGAGACGACTAACACCCAGGTACCTACTTACTGCTAGGTGAACAGGGACAGCAGGTGTAAGGAAACATTTCTAACATCTCCACCCATTCCGGGGATCGAACTATGGGCACTCAGTGAGTGGGCTGACTTTGTGACATTTGTTATTCCCACCCGGGAATGACAAATGTTTGATTCCTGGTTCAATAAGATTCAAGCTTTAAATGCCCTTAATAACCTTGCTTCCCGACCCCTGGAAAGCAGGGTTCAGAAAGACACAAACTTTAGTGCCCCTTAACAACCCCGGGCTCCCAGGGCTCATAAGATTCAATCTTTAATAGCCCTTAATTACCCCATATTCCCAGAAATCAGGGTTCAATTAGTCCTAAAGCTTTGGTGGCCCTTGACATCCGTGCTACCCGACTCCCGGAAAGCATGGTTCAATAAGACTAAAGCTTTAATGGCCCTTACCAACTGCAGACTCTCGGAAAGCAGGGTTCAATAAGACGTAAGCTTTGATGGCCATTAACAACCCTGAACTCCCGGAAAGCAGGATTCAATAAGACTCAAGCTTTGATGGCCCTTAACAACCCTGGACTCCTGGAAAGCAGGATTCAATAAGACGTAAGCTTTGATGTCCCTTAACAACTGCAGACTCCTGGAAAGCAGGATTCAATAAGACGTAAGCTTTGATGACCCTTAACAACCCTGGACTCCTGGAAAGCAGGGTTCAATAAGACTCAAGTTTTGATGGCTCTTAACAACCCTGGACTCCTGGAAAGCAGGGTTCAATAAAACATAAGCTTTGATGGCCCTTAACAACCCTGGACTCCTGGAAAGCAGGGTTTAATAAAACACAAGCTTTGATGGCTCTTAACAACCCTGGACTCCTGGAAAGCAGGGTTCAATAAGACACAAGCTTTGATGGCCCTTGTGGAAATTTATTTGGTCCAAATAGTTCCACAGCTCAGTTCCAGCATGGCCGTCTGAGCCGAGCGGCCCCTTAAACCCTCCCAAACAAGGCATTCTCTGGTTGGCGGTTGTTGGTAAGCTTATTTAATTTATAGATTTACTCTTCAGGGAAGGAGTAGGTAGTAATACTGGTAGTACACTCATATTAGGTTTACTAAGGCATCTGTAGATAATGATAGAGTAGACCTAAGACCTTAACATAGGTAGTAATAGGCCGATAATGTAGGCAAACACTAGGATAAGTTAGCTAGGGAGAACTGGCAGCCCTAGCTTGAATGGCGGGGCGCAGGTCACAAAGACAGAATAGCGTCCTTCTTACGATAGACACCGACTGGACGAGACATGCCGTGAACAGCAGGCAGCGCCCCCACGTGCCTTCACATCTGAGACCTGGGGAAAACTGGTAGAGGCATCTCGATGTACCGTAGATGATCTCCTCCATCAGCCCATACAGTAAGACGAGATATTCACCTTTTCCCGTAGGATCTGGCCAGTGACTTAGGAGATTGTGGGTTGACTTACTGTGGGCTCGGCGAGCTACAGAGAGAGAGCATGCCCAGTAAGTACCAGCGTCTCAGAGCCGTTTGAAGCTAGCGTTTGAGTCTGCATAGTTATACTAGGGGATACATACCCTCTTGGATATAGGAATTTCTGAGGTGCAGGCTGGACACTAATAACGATTGAATATTGCAGGAATTAATGCTCCCGGTTGCACGTGGTTCCCAAGGGGAAGTCCAAGGGGGCTAAAGCTAGGCTTAGGAAGTTGAAGATCAGGATATATGCTGCAACACCAAGTAAGTTAGCCCTTTATGCGTGCATGCAGGCGAAGTTTCTTGCAATACCAATCATTTGTGAAAATCTGTTCTATAAGCCACTTGTGAGGCTGAGGTACCCACCTCAGAGCTCGGTGTCAACAGAGATTGCCAGGGTAGGCGACTCACTTGGAGGCAGTCCACACAAATTTTCACAAAAGTGGTCCTACGAAAACTGGATGTGGAATAGCTAGGTTAAGCTATCATAGCTAGGCTACAATTAGGAACCAGTTTAAAAAAGTTAGGTTAAGTTAGCACACCTAGGTCAAAGTTACTCAGAGGCTAGGCAAAGCTGACTATACACAGAAGTTGTTATTTGCAGTAATTTACAGGCAGGCCAGGTAGGCTAGAGAAGCTTGTGAATTTAATTATTTACAGTGATTACAAGTAATCCAGAGTAGGAGACTTGTGTGTTAATTACTTACAGTGGATTTGCAAGGTAGCCACAGTTAGGCTAGGCTTGTGCAATATTTACAAAAGGTTATAGTAGCTAGGACAGATTTAACCTAGTTATTATTTACAGGGAGTTATAAAGCCAGGTTTAAGTTATAGCACACTAGCTAGGTTAGGATTTACCTTATCCAACCATCCACACTAAACAGAGTAAGCTGGGCTCAGTTAGGCCAAGCTGTTTACATACATTATTTATTTACTGTTTCACAAGTTGAATTGTTGAATTTACTTGTGTTAACCAAGTGATTTTAATTTGTATACTGCACTTTTATTGTGATTTTCATCATCTTTGATTCATGTTAATGTGGGATTTGTGAATTATACCTGAGACTAGGTTAAGTCCTGTAATTATTTGCTGGCATTGTACAGTTGAGTGCTAGATTAAGCTTTCACATCGATACACATTTTTGATTGGGATTTGAGAGCTAACAGTGTACATTTTTGATTCAGAGTAGAGTCAATATAATAAAGGGAATTGTTAAGCTTGTTGAGAAGCCTTGAGACCCGTTCATTCTCACCTAATACCGTTTGTGCTGTGGGGTGGGCTAATTGAAATACAAATTAGCACCGTGATCTTAACTAAACCGCAACTATGGTAGGTGAAGATGCAGTACCAGGTGTCCCAGCTCTAAGTCAATTAAAGCGGTCTATGGGAGCCTATAAGGGGCGCCTGAGCAAAGCATGTGAGGAGTGTCGTATGGCCAGGCAAGATCAGGACGTAGACTGGGAGGAACTAGAGAGTTGCCTGAAACCTTTGGAGCAAAGACTGGAGGCCTTTGAGAGATCATTTATCCTTTATGAGACAGAGGCCTATACTACAGGTGAGTCTGAATATACGGTCGAAGTAGCACGGACAGACTATGACGAACGAAGGGCAGAGTGTAAAGCAGAGATGAGACTCTGCAGGCAGTTAATAAAGACTTTGAAGGCCGGTACAGCAGGGGCAGCAAATGTTTCAAAGAACACGAACAACAGCACGCCTGTTAATGTGTTGCCCAGATTGCCCCAGTTGAATTTACCAACGTTTGACGGAACCTTAACAGAGTACATTGCTTTCTGGGATCAGTTTAGAGCCCAGATAGATGACAGAAATGATTTGTCAGATGCCGTCAAGTTGCAGTATTTGCGGTCGCAGCTCAAGGGTAAAGCCTTAGATCTGGTCCGGCACTACCCGATTACTGACACTAATTACCAACATGCCAAAGACCAATTAGAAGACATGTTCGGCAACACTGAGGAGATAAAGGTAGCTATACTTTATCGGTTGTTGGATCTAGAGGCTTGCCGACATGACCGTCAAAGTCTAGAGAAGTTCCGTATTGAGGTTATGAGCTTGACCAATAGTTTCAGAGATTTGCATGATGAGAATGATTCAAAATGGATCCTTAGCCAGGTGATTCAGAGGAAACTGGCTAGCACGACAGTGCATGAGTTACACTTAAAACATCGGACGAATAGGTTCACGATAAACGAAATTGTTGAAGGGTTAGGGGATCTCATATCTCACCTGAGCATAGGTCAGGGGGAGAAATTACCTACCAAGGAGAAGTCGGTCGACTTCCCCAGACATTCGAGAGATAGACCTAAACCACCTCCCACTAAAGTAGGCACGTATTATGCCCAGGGCGAGCCCTCCACCCACAGGGCCAAGGGAGAAGCCACTAAAGCGGCCAGTATGAGACGGTGCGTGTTTTGTGATGAAGAACACGCTAGTTCAGGGTGTTCAAGCTTCACCACCTATAACCAAAGGGTTCAACGGCTAAGAGAGTTGAGACTTTGTTTCAAGTGTTGTGGAGAACATTTTGCCAGGGACTGTAACACCATGCTCAGGGAGTGTCGGGGCTGCCGGAAGGGAAAGCACCACAGTGCGCTGTGTCCTAATGATGCCGGATTAGCACAAGTTAAGGAGAGCAAACCGCAAGAAAGGGCGGAGAGCAAGAACAAGTCAGAAGTAGCGATGAGTGTGGTGAGTACGGCACCGAGAATTTGTTCTGGTGAGCAGTTTCAAGGCTCGGTGGCCTTGCCCACCATAATGGCGGTGGTCGCGAACGGGAAGAAGTCTGAAACAACCCGTTTGTTCTTCGACAGTGGGGCACAGAGATCCTTCATAGCGGAGAGTCTAGCCACTAGGTTGAAGCTGGAGACAGTTGGTAAAGTTGACATGAAGGTGGAAGGGTTTGGTGGGGAAGTCCCACGCAGGTCTTATCCAGTAGTCAATGTGACGGTCAGGTTAGCCGGGCATCGACGGGAAATTTCAGCCTTGATGGTGAAGAGGCTGCCCAATATCATTACCACTAGGGGACTGGCTGCAGCAGTCAAACGTTTGAGGGAGTTGGGTGTGAAGCTAGCAGAACCAGACATTGCTACAGACAATGTTAGTAATGTAGGCATCTTGGTAGGAGGGGATTACCTAGACGAGTTCGTGTCTACGAGAAGGGTTATCAAGGAAGGTGTGGGCCTGTACAGGACTCCAGCGGGGTACATCGTAGGAGGGAGAATACCAGCTCACTTCCCTGCGACCCCGGGAAAGGAGGGCTCTGGTATTACAGCGACTGAGGCTGTACTGGTGATGCGGATTGGTGTGCACGAAGGCCTGTCAGAGGCGCAAGTTGGCATATCCGACAGTGAGCCGGTCCATAAACTATGGGACCTGGATGTAGTAGGGATTAAAGGTGACCAGCCGCCCCCCGAACACGAAGAGACGTATCGAGATTACTTGAACCATGTGCAGTTCAGGGACGGGCAGTATTGGGTGCGACTCCCATGGAAACCAGGCCACCCAACGCTGCCCACTAATTTCAAGAGGGCACGTGGTCAGTTGAATTCATTGGTGAACAGCCTGACCAAGAAGGGTCTGGTGGGAAAATATGATGATATTATTAAGGAACAGCTGGCCCTTGGGTTCATCGAGAAAGTGCCCAATGCCAGCCCTGGGAAAAACACCCATTATCTTCCACACATGGCAGTCACCAAGGAGTCGGTAACCACTCCCATCAGAGTAGTCTTCAACTGCAGCTCGCAGGCGAGTCCCCGAGAGCCATCGTTGAACGACTGTCTGCTCACAGGGCCCTCCCTGACGCAGAAATTAGCAGATGTGTTGTTGAGATTCAGGACGGAACAGTACGCCTATGCGGCAGACATTAGCAAAGCCTTCCTACGTATTGGGTTGCAGCCACAGGATAGGGACTACACAAGGTTCTTGTGGTTGGCTAACAGGGAGGTGCCCAAGCAAGGGTATGATACCTATAGATTCAGGGCAGTGTTGTTTGGTGCCACTAGTTCACCATTCCTATTACAGGCTACCATAGACTACCACCTTGTGAACTGTAACAGCCCGCTTAAAGAATTACTGAAGACCCTATTTTATGTAGACAACATGCAGGGTACCACCTCAGATGAAAGGCTGTTGATGGACATTTACCGAGAGTCTAATCAGGAGATGCTCTCGGCTAACATGCCATTGAGAGAATGGGTGACAAACAATCCAACGTTGCGGGGCATGGTGGAACGTGACTATACTGGCTACTCAGTGCCTGAGGTAACATCGGTGTTGGGACTGGAGTGGGAAATCAAGGAAGACAGACTTAGGCTAAAGAGGAAGCCTGATGGGGAAGGGAAGCTGACCAGGAGGTCTTTGCTGAGCAAAGTGCAGACTGCCTTCGATCCTTTGGGTTTGTTGACACCCATCACCATTCGAGGGAGGATGCTGGTGCAACAGACTTGGGAGCTGAACCTAGGTTGGGACGACCCACTGCCAGAAACAGTCTGCCAGGAGTGGGATCTGGTTAACAGAGACCTAGCGGAATTGCACGAGTTCACATTCCCCAGGTCCATCGGGTGCACCGGGCGGGATTATGACTTGCACGTCTTCTGTGATGCCTCCTCCAGGGCCTATGGGGCAGTAGCGTATTTGGTGGCCGGGGACCAAGTCAATCTGGTCACCAGTCGTGCGCGGGTGACACCCCTGAAGGATTGCTCGATCCCAAAGCTAGAGCTCACGGCGATGTTGCTGGGAGCAAGACTGGGTAAGTACGTAGAGGAGGTGTTAAGTAATCTGAGGGTGACACACACCTATGTATGGACAGACTCGGAGGTGGCCTTACAGTGGGTCCAGAATGACAGGTCTAAGCTCCCCTATGTCAGGAATCGGGTAAAGGAGATACGGGAACTACAGTCAACGTCAACAATTCTGTATGTGCCTACAGATCAAAACCCAGCCGACCTGATAAGCCAAGGGGTGACACACAGAAAGTTGAGTAAAAGCGAGCTTTGGTTCAAAGGCCCAGACTGGTTACCGGTAAGGAATTGCTGGCCGGAGCAGAAATTCGTGGAGACAATCAGCAGCATAGTACATTTTGCGGGGGAACACGACACTGAATTATTTGACCCCAGGCGCTACTCCTCGTGGAGAAAACTTATAGGAGTCACGGAAATGGTATTTCGATTCGTGAGGAAGCTGCATGACAAGGTAAGCCAGGGTCGACAGTTGTCTCTAGTGGGTCCCAGAGAATATTGGATAAGGCAGTACCAAAGGAGGAGGTTTCCAGGAGTGCTGGAAGTACTTGCGACCCGGCAGCAGGTTATGGCGTCAGGACGCGTGTCCAACGATGACGACTCAGGGAACAGCAAATTGGTTCACTCATTGGGATTGTTCCTAGATCATGCGGGGCTAATAAGATGCAGGGGAAGAATACAAAACTCTGAGCTCAGCTATGGGGCCAAACATCCCGTGCTACTGGGAAAGGAGGGATGGGCGACAGAGCTATTGATACAAGATGCCCATCAGAGGACCTTATATGGGGGGTTTGGAGATACCCTCACCTGCCTACGTCAGAATTACTGGGTACTGAAGGGTCGAGCTGCCGTCAAAAGGGTGCTAAAGAGTTGCACGGTCTGCCGGCGGTACGATGGGAGGACCCTACCCTACCCAGGTCCACCACCGCTGCCTCAGGAGTGGGTACATAGTGACAGGCCCTTTGAGACTGTAGGAATAGACTATACGGGGGCTATCACATTGAAGAACCCAGGAGACGTTAAGGAGGGCCCTCAGAAAGTATATGTCTGCCTGTTTACTTGTGCTACTACTCGAGCGGTGCATTTGGAGTTGGCAGAAGATATGACAACAGAGACTTTCGTGAAGTTGTTCAGGAGGTTTACTGCTAGATTCTCGTGCCCGCGATTGATTATCTCGGACAATGGCACAAGCTTTAGGGCGGCCGATAAAGTTTTCAGGAATCTTAGGGACAACGGAGAAGTACGAGAACACCTGAAGAGAATAGAGTGCGAGTGGAGGTTCATAGCTCCCAGGGCACCCTGGCAAGGGGGATTCTATGAACGCATGGTGGGCACAGTCAAAAGGTGCATTCGGAAGGTCTTACACGGCAGGAGGGTGAGCTGTGATGAACTGAGGACAGTGTTAGTTGAGATAGAGGCAAGAGTTAATAACAGGCCTCTGACCTACGTACAAAATGGGATTGACGAGCAAGAAGCTCTCACCCCCAATCACATGCTGTTTGGAAGAAGGATTGAGCCCTTCCCCGCAATTTTGAGTCAGTCTTCCAAGGAGCTGGATTATTATGGGCCAGATGGTCCCCCCATCAATGAAGAACTGCACAGGAGTCACAACAGACTGGTGAACATCCTGGACAAATGGAACCAGGTGTGGCGCAGGGATTACTTGACAACCTTGCGGGAACATTTCCATGGTGCCGACCCTGAGGCGAATAAGATGATGCTAAGTGAAGGGAACCTGGTGCTGGTAGAATCCGAGGCGCCGAGGGCATACTGGCCTCTTGGCCTGGTAGTGTCAACCCACCCAGACAAGGCTGGGTGGTTGAGAATGGTGAAAGTGAGAATGAACGGTGTCGAGACTATAAGACCCATCAACAGGCTTTTGCCTCTCGAGGTCCACACGGTGGGACCGGGACATGAGAAATCGGACCAGAGGTTGAGCGAGCTGAGCGGCCGGACGACCCGTCGAACGGCGCTCGAGTCCAGGGCCCACTGGGGGGGCCTGCGGGAGGCAGACTTGATCTAGACTTAGCGCCTACCTTCGCCGGCGGGAGGATGTGGAAATTTATTTGGTCCAAATAGTTCCACAGCTCAGTTCCAGCATGGCCGTCTGAGCCAAGCGGCCCCTTAAACCCTCCCAAACAAGGCATTCTCTGGTTGGCGGTTGTTGGTAAGCTTATTTAATTTATAGATTTACTCTTCAGGGAAGGAGTAGGTAGTAATACTGGTAGTACACTCATATTAGGTTTACTAAGGCATCTGTAGATAATGATAGAGTAGACCTAAGACCTTAACATAGGTAGTAATAGGCCGATAATGTAGGCAAACACTAGGATAAGTTAGCTAGGGAGAACTGGCAGCCCTAGCTTGAATGGCGGGGCGCAGGTCACAAAGACAGAATAGCGTCCTTCTTACGATAGACACCGACTGGACGAGACATGCCGTGAACAGCAGGCAGCGCCCCCACGTGTCTTCACATCTGAGACCTGGGGAAAACTGGTAGAGGCATCTCGATGTACAGTAGATGATCTCCTCCATCAGCCCATACAGTAAGACGAGATATTCACCTTTTCCCGTAGGATCTGGCCAGTGACTTAGGAGATTGTGGGTTGACTTACTGTGGGCTCGGCGAGCTACAGAGAGAGAGCATGCCCAGTAAGTACCAGCGTCTCAGAGCCGTTTGAAGCTAGTGTCTGAGTCTGCATAGTTATACTAGGGAATACATACCCTCTTGGATATAGGAATTTCTGAGGTGCAGGCTGGACACTAATAACGATTGAATATTGCAGGAATTAATGCTCCCGGTTGCACGTGGTTCCCAAGGGGAAGTCCAAGGGGGCTAAAGCTAGGCTTAGGAAGTTGAAGATCAGGATATATGCTGCAACACCAAGTAAGTTAGCCCTTTATATGTGCATGCAGGCGAAGTTTCTTGCAATACCAATCATTTGTGAAAATCTGTTCTATAAGCCACTTGTGAGGCTGAGGTACCCACCTCAGAGCTCGGTGTCAACAGAGATTGCCAGGGTAGGCGACTCACTTGGAGGCAGTCCACACAAATTTTCACAGCCCTTAACAACCCTGGACTACTGGAAAGCAGGGTTCAATAAGACGTAAGCTTTGATGGTCCTTAATAACTCTGGACTCCTGGAAAGAAGGGTTCAATAAGACGTAAGCTTTTATGGCCCTTAACAACCCTGGACTACTGGAAAGCAGGGTTCAATAAGACTCAAGCTTTGATGGCCCTTAATAACCCTGGACTCCTGGAAAGCAGGGTTCAATAAGACTCAAGCTTTGATGGCCCTTAACAACCCTGGACTCCTGGAAAGCAGGGTTCAATAAGTCGTAAGCTTTTATGGCCCTTAACAACCCTGGACTACTGGAAAGCAGGGTTCAATAAGTCGTAAGCTTTTATGGCCCTTAACAACCCTGGACTACTGGAAAGCAGGGTTCAGTAAGTCGTAAGCTTTTATGGCCCTTAACAACCCTGGACTACTGGAAAGCAGGGTTCAATAAGTCGTAAGCTTTTATGGCCCTTAACAACTCTGGACTCCTGGAAAGCAGGGTTCAATAAGTCGTAAGCTTTTATGGCCCTTAACAACCCTGGACTACTGGAAAGCAGGGTTCAATAAGACTCAAGCTTTGATGGCCCTTAACAACCCCAAACAACAACAATGTCCTCTGCAGATCCTTCTAATTATGTGACAGTGGCAACTTTTGTAGTGAAAGATGAAGGTAAACATTACCTTATTTTTCTTTACGCAACAACCATAGTAAAGACAGTCTTAGTATACGTCAGCTTTAAGAATAAAGCTTAATAATATATAAATTCAGCTTTAAAAAGTGAGCTTTTTCTTTTGTTGTTAAAATATAGCCATAATATAATCATTTATATGTTTTTTATGTTAATTTTGTTAATAGAGGATAAAGCTGCATGTATATTGAATATGTATATTTAAGTATGTATCTAAAATGCCTAGTATACGTATGAATGTGTGTATACATATCTGTATATACGTATCTGTATATACGTATCTATATGTATGTATATACGTATCTATATGTATGTATATACGTATCTATATTTATGTATATACGTATCTATATGTATGTATATATGTATCTATATGTATGTATATACGTATCTATATGTATGTATATACATATATACATTATGTGTATATGCAGCTGCATGATGCTTGTCGGTTTAGTGCTTTATTTGATTATAATATGTATATATGCATATGTACATTTTTACTTTTAATAGCGATATTATTAATACAGTCATGGAGTGAGTGCTAAACCCATAGGAGGGTCATATGGCACCTGTGGGGGAATTGGGAGGTAATAAGGTTCGATCCAAGGAAGGGGAGGTCGGGTCCAATCCTTGGCTCAAGAAGCACATATTTGTGCCACTGAATCTTTATTTGTTTATATATGTATATATATATATATATATATATATATATATATATATATATATATATATATATATATATATATATATATATATATATATATATATATATATATATCTTGTACTATAGTATCACACCATTACATATATCCTAGGTAATATAAGAACAGCCTGGTTGACCAGGCCCAAGACCATGCTCTGGGAGCAGAAAAACTCTCAGAACTTATCGAAGATATATCGAGGATGTGAAGGTGACCCCTGTAATCAACCACAGGTATAATGTGAAGCAATTGCAAATTTAAAATAAGGTGTTCAGTGCATGCCAGTCATTTATAGAGAAACTATAATCTCTTACTTTTTGCATTTTTATTGAAAATTCTTTCTATTATATAAAACATTACTCGTTCTGTTCATGTACTGTTCGTGCTTAGGTCTGGAATCTGTGTCCGAGGATGTGATTTCAACTGAAGAAATTACTTCTGTGGTGGACGAGAATAATTCTGAGTCAGGGAGTGTGGAGGTGAGTGTTTGATACTTTTACAGTAATTTGGATGTCATTCGTACTACTATATGTAAGGAAATCTTGTAGTAACAGAATATGGTGTGTGTATATATGTATCTCTCTTATGTTTGTGCAAAACAACCACAGTGAAAAAAAAAGGGAGCTTCCAAGCATTTTCTTGCATTATCAAGGACCTTGATAATGTGAGAAATCACAAAAGTGCTTGGAAGTTCACTGTTTTTTTCACAGTACTTGTTTTGCATATTGTGATACAGT
The DNA here is from genome assembly GCF_038502225.1 of Cherax quadricarinatus. Classification (NCBI taxonomy): domain Eukaryota; kingdom Metazoa; phylum Arthropoda; class Malacostraca; order Decapoda; family Parastacidae; genus Cherax; species Cherax quadricarinatus. Next base: position 9,246,054 of record NC_091351.1, read on the forward strand.
ATTGACCATATTGACCACATCTGTGAACTATATTACAGATGAATGGTTCACAGAACCGACACGTTTATAAATTAGACACATGTGCAACTCTTTGGTATCTTTATTAAGGAAACTTTTCGCCACACAGTGGCTTCAAACCACTGTGTGGCGAAACGTTTCCTTAATAAAGATACCCAAGAGTTGCACATGTGTCTAATTTATCAACTATATTACAGTTCGTAGATATGGTTGTAAGAGGCGGCTAAAATGCCAGGAGAAAAGGGTTAGTAACCCTTTCTCCTGTATACATTACTTAAGATAAAAAGAGAACTTTTGTTTGATATGATATCCTAAATACAAATTGAATCCATATCAGAAGTAAATGTTATTATCCACACTTAATTTTGCACAATAATATTTGTGGTTTCTAGGTTAATGAGACTAGCTTAAAAGAAGTACCAATAATAGTAGTGGTATCATTGCTACCCCATTATATTGCTCATGGTATTTTCATGACTGACTATTTGACTCCACAATAACCTGTGTCAAGTAGTCTTAAGTAGTCTCTAAGCATTAGGATTAGTCTTCCCAAAATGAACAGCATTACTTAAGAAATCGTAATGACACGATTGCAAACGGGCTGGAGTTTTGAGACTCTATGACCGCAGGTTCAATCCTGGCCGGGGGTATGGTTTGAACAGCATTCTAGTGGCTTTCTTTTATGCTTAACCTGTAAATGGTCCAAACGTATATATACATTTTTTCAACATTTGAAAGCATGTAAAAAAGTAGATCTTCTTTTTTTGTTTTTACATTTGAAAATGTGTAAAAAAACTTTGATCTTTTTTTTTTTGGTTATATTTGAAAATATGTAAAAAAAAAAATGTAGATCTACTTTTGGAGCACTACACATATCAACGTAGATCTGCTTGGACCGTTTACGGGTTAAGAATATTTTATTATGTGTAAGCTACATTTTGTATACTGCAGAAAAGAAATAAAGTTGTACTGTATTTTATTATATTAGTTAAGGAGTCCATTACCTACTCAGGTGTTATGATCCAATGGCTGAGAAGGATTGGTGTTCAGTTTCTTCTGTGTGTTTTATGAGAGATGGAAATATTTACAGGTGAATGTATTGGTTTATCTGTACACAAATAACCCGCACGTAGGAGAGGGGAGCTTACAATGACGTTTTGGTCCAAGTTGGACATTTGCAAAGTCATGCTGTTATTTGTGTATTTTTCCAATCATGGCATTGTGCATTTTTGTTATAGCCATTTTGTAACATTTTGTCTTTTCAGGTAAGCTACATTGATGCAGTTGAAACAACAGTAACTGGCTCAGATGACCTCTATGTTTCTGCTGGTCAAGATGATGAAGTCAGGGAACCTGAGGAGGCAGGTGAGTGACTTCAGGTTCCTTGACATCAGTAAAAGGCTCAGAATCCAAGGAATTGGAGTTATTCTCCCCTCTTTTGCATCAAACCTGGTTGTCTTTCATTTCCCAGGTGCTTCATGACCCCTGTGCACCTTGTGCTTTCCCTTGAATGTGATGATAATATGAGTTCAGTCCCGCCGTGAGTGGAAGATATTAGGAATATTTCACAATGTCTGTTGCCCCTGTTCATCTAGCAGCAAGACGGTACCTAGAATGTCCTCCTAGGTGTTAACCAACTCTTATGGATTGCTTTTTGAAAAAGAGGATTATGGGACCCCGATGGAAATAAGCCACACTGATTGGCATTCTTTTGCTCTCCCGGGTTACTAACACTCCAGGTTAATACTAATTCAAATAAAATCAGTTTTCACATCATTAAGAGGAAAATTTGCTATACTCAATACCTAGAAGATGTTTATAATAATTGTTTTTCAGAACTAAATTATATTTTGTTATTATTATTATTATTATTCCTAGGTAGTCGGCTGGTGGACAGCATCCGCCCAGGGAGGTACTACCATCCTGTCAAGTGAGTGTAAAACGAAAGCCTGTAATTGTTGTACGTGATGGTAGGATTGCTGGTGTTTTTTTTTTTCTGTCTCGTAAACATACAAGATTTCATGTATGTCTTGCTACTTCTAGTTGCACTTAGGTCACACTACACTTGCATATACAAGCATAAATATACACACCCCTCTGGGTTTTCTTCTGTTTTCTTATTAGTTCTTGTTCTTATTTATTTCCTCTTATCTCCATGGGGAAGTGGAACAGAATTCTTCCTCTGTAAGCCATATGTGTCATAAGTGGCTTTGGCATGCTGCTCTTACCTGTATTTTTTTTTTTTTTGTACCTCTGTATATATGCTAAATTTCTAAATAAATAAATAAATAAATAAGAAGTGACTAAATTGCCGAGAGCAAGGGGCTAGTAACCCCTTCTCCTGTATATACAGCCTCTCCTCACTTAACGACAAAGTTCTGTTCAAAAGACCATGTCTGTCAATGAATTCATCGTTAAGTGAGAACCATACTATAATGGTAGTGGGTCTGTGTCAACCATCTTTGATATTGTTTTAATGTCACCTTTATACCATTTATAACATTCCCGGTATACGTATTTTTAAACATTTATAAAGTAGTGTACTGTACGTATATTGTAATAAACAGAACAGAGGGTATGCTTACTGGTCAGAGAGCCCATCGTAAATCTGAGTCGTCGGTAAACGAGTACATCACTAAGTGAGGAGAGGCTGTACATGTATTACTAAATTTAAAGGAGAAACTTTCATTTTTCCTTTAGGGCCACCCTGCCTCGGTGGGGTACAGCTGGTTTCTTGAAAGAAGATTATTATTATTATTATTATTGTTATTATTATTATTATTATTATTTTTTTTTTTTTTTTTTTTTTTTTTTTCAACAAGTCGGCCGTCTCCCACCGAGGCAGGGTGACCCAAAAAAGAAAGAAAATCCCCAAAAAGAAAATACTTTCATCATTCAACACTTTCACCACACTCACACATTATCACTGTTTTTGCAGAGGTGCTCAGAATACAACAGTTTAGAAGCATACACATATAAAGATACACAACATATCCCTCCAAACTGCCAATATCCCAAACCCCTCCTTTAAAGTGCAGGCATTGTACTTCCCATTTCCAGGACTCAAGTCCAACTATATGAAAATAACCGGTTTCCCTGAATCCCTTCACTAAATATTACCCTGCTCACACTCCAACAGATCGTCAGGTCCCAAGTACCATTCATCTCCATTCACTCCTATCTAACATGCTCATGCACGCTTGCTGGAAGTCCAAGCCCCTTGCCCACAAAACCTCCTTTACCCCCTCTCTCCAACCCTTTTGAGGACGACCCCTACCCCGCCTTCCTTCCCCTGTAGATTTATATGCTTTCCATGTCATTCTACTTTGATCCATTCTCTCTAAATGACCAAACCACCTCAACAACCCCTCTTCTGCCCTCTGACTAATACTTTTATTAACTCCACACCTTTTCCTAATTTCCACACTCCGAATTTTCTGCATAATATTTACACCACACATTGCCCTTAACCCTTTGACTGTCGCAACCCCCAATCCTGAGGTGTCTCCTGGTGTCGCAAAATTTAAAAAAAAAAATTATTTTTTCTTATGAAATGATAGAGAATCTTTTCCCGATTGTAATGACACCAAAAAAACGAAATTTGATGGAAAACTGACGGAATTACACTCTCGCGAAGTTAGCGACCTCTGCGATATTTACAAATCGGCGATTTCGCCCACTTTGAGCCCTATTTTCGGCTAATTCCATTGTTCCAGTTGACCAAACTCATAGCTATTTCTTTAGAACTCCATTTTTTCTATCGATTGAGTACAAGATACTGCCCATTTACCGATTTCAACTACCTAATAATGTGGTCAGAAATTTGCAATTTGGCCAATTTCACGAAAACTAAAAAATATGACAATTTCAAAATAAGGTCCAGAATGAACAATGCAGACATTCCTGGCTCTAAAATAACATTTTCTTTGTTCATCAGTCATGTCTCCAGGCCCCTCTGATATTACTCTTGCTTTCTATTTTGAATTTTTATTCAAACAAAAAATAGAAGACTTACTATTATGCAGACTACTGCAATACTGTAATAATTGTATAAATAACATCAACCCATTCATGACTGCATATTAGAATGGCTAGTTGGACATTTATTGGACAATGACATCATTTGTTTACTTTTGAACATTGGCAAAAATTCAAACATTTCCCCTACTTTGAGCTCCATTTCTAGGTTCTTTTTATAGTAAAATCAATCAAAATCACCTCTATTTCTATAATATGTTTTCCATTCTATCAAATGAGACCAAGAAAATGAGAATACAGTGGACCCCCGGTTAACGATATTTTTTCACTCCAGGAGTATGTTCAGGTGCCAGTACTGACCGAATTTGTTCCCATAAGGAATATTGTGAAGTAGATTAGTCCATTTCAGACCCCCAAACATACACGTACAAACGCACTTACATAATTGGTCGCATTCGGAGGTGATCGTTATGCGGGGGTCCACTGTACAGCCATAAATACTATATGAAAATAGACCACAAATTCGGCATTTTAATTAAAAAAAAACGGTTGGAGTTTTTTTTTTCTCATTATGCACTGCGTGCTCCAGGATTTTTTTTATATGGTGCACACTGACCACACAGACCCATTCTCTCACATGTGGGCCTACCAGCTTTCTCCTGCTTGATTTGAAGCCGCTAGAATTTATGAGTGTATATACGTCAAACACGGTACCTCGTGAGACGTATATATACGGCCGCGACAGTCAAAGGGTTAAACAGGACATCTCCACTGCCTCCAACCGTCTCCTCGCTGCTGCATTTACCACCCAAGCTTCACACCCATATAAGAGTGTTGGTACTACTATACTTTCATACATTCCCTTCTTTGCCTCCATAGATAACGTTTTTTTATTTTTTTTATTATCACACCGGCCGATTCCCACCAAGGCAGGGTGGCCCGAAAAAGAAAAACTTTCACCATCATTCACTCCATCACTGTCTTGCCAGAAGGGTGCTTTACACTACAGTTTTTAAACTGCAACATTAACACCCCTCCTTCAGAGTGCAGGCACTGTACTTCCCATCTCCAGGACTCAAGTCCGGCCTGCCGGTTTCCCTGAATCCCTTCATAAATGTTACTTTGCTCACACTCCAACAGCACGTCAAGTATTAAAAACCATTTGTCTCCATTCACTCCTATCAAACACGCTCACGCATGCCTGCTGGAAGTCCAAGCCCCTCGCACACAAAACCTCCTTTACCCCCTCCCTCCAACCCTTCCTTGGCCGACCCCTACCCCGCCTTCCTTCCACTACAGACTGATACACTCTTGAAGTCATTCTGTTTCGCTCCATTCTCTCTACATGTCCGAACCACCTCAACAACCCTTCCTCAGCCCTCTGGACAACAGTTTTGGTAATCCCGCACCTCCTCATAACTTCCAAACTACGAATTCTCTGCATTATATTCACACCACACATTGCCCTCAGACATGACATCTCCACTGCCTCCAGCCTTCTCCTCGCTGCAACATTCATCACCCACGCTTCACACCCATATAAGAGCGTTGGTAAAACTATACTCTCATACATTCCCCTCTTTGCCTCCAAGGACAAAGTTCTTTGTCTCCACAGACTCCTAAGTGCACCACTCACTCTTTTTCCCTCATCAATTCTATGATTCACCTCATCTTTCATAGACCCATCCGCTGACACGTCCACTCCCAAATATCTGAATACGTTCACCTCCTCCATACTCTCTCCCTCCAATCTGATATTCAATCTTTCATCACCTAATCTTTTTGTTATCCTCATAACCTTACTCTTTCCTGTATTCACCTTTAATTTTCTTCTTTTGCACACCCTACCAAATTCATCCACCAATCTCTGCAACTTCTCTTCAGAATCTCCCAAGAGCACAGTGTCATCAGCAAAGAGCAGCTGTGACAACTCCCACTTTGTGTGTGATTCTTTATCTTTTAACTCCACGCCTCTTGCCATAACGTTTTTTGACTCCACATATACCTCAACGCACCACTCACCTTTTTTCCCTCATCAATTCTATGATTAACCTCATCCTTCATAAATCCATCCGCCGACACATCAACTCCCAAGTACACAGTGGACCCCCGGTTAACGATATTTTTTCACTCCAGAAGTATGTTCAGGTGCCAGTACTGACCGAATTTGTTCCCATAAGGAATATTGTGAAGTAGATTAGTCCATTTCAGACCCCCAAACATACACGTACAAATGCACCTACATAAATACACTTACATAATTGGTCGCATTCGGAGGTAATCGTTATGCGGGGGTCCACTGTATCTGAAAACATTCACTTCTTCCATACTCCTCCTCCCCAATTTGATATCCAATTTTTCTTTATCTAAATCATTTGATACCCTCATCACCTTACTCTTTTCTATGTTCACTTTCAACTTTCTACCTTAGCACACATTCCCAGACTCATCCACTAACCTTTGCAATTTTTATTTAGAATCTCCCATAAGCACAGTATCATCAGCAAAAAGTAACTGTGTCAATTCCCATTTTGAATTTGATTCCCCAAAATTTAATCCCACCCCTCTCCCAAACACCCTAGCATTTACTTCCTTTACAACCCCATCTATAAATATATTATTATTATTATTATGATTATTATTACTATTATTATTATGATTGTAACTTATTATTGTTACTACTATTATTATTATTTTTATTATTATTGTTACTGTATGTTCATAAAAGCTAAATTTCTCTTGTTAGCAATACTGTTTAACCCACTGTGTTCTGTACCACCAATGCACCGCACATACATCACACACTTAAGAGACAAAATTATATATGGTGTTTCTGTGCATCGCTGACCTTTATCAAATCAATCTACTGTGTCTCAGTAATGGTTCTGAGCAGATCAAAACATTGCCTGAGGTTTCCTCTCCAAAACGTACATCATTTGTGAATTGGTCCAACTATGACACTAGCATGTTTGTCTTTTGTAGATGGAGGTGGACGAAGTTTTACATTGTGGAGTCTTCCTGCTGTGAGGACCTTACTGGATGTATATGAGGAACACGAACAAACTTATGTAGACAAGACCATGAGACGCAGAGCATTTTGGGAACTAATTTCAGAGAAAATGAAAAACCAGGTAAAATATAGCCTAATCCATTGGATTTTAGATTTATTTGTTATTATAGTAGTATTGGGAATCTTGTACTCTGTGTTTTGTAACTTTTCTTTTTGAAGGGAGTTTATGAAATATCACATGTAGACATTTAAAGCCTATCTTGAAATGTTATGTGTTTATGAGGGTAATCAGAAATTTTTGTCAACGAATGTTCTTTTCTAGTTTATCATACAAGTTAGGCAGTTCTCACTTTTTATGCTGAAAAATATGAGGAAGCAATTTTTCTTAGTACACAAGTGCAAGGAATAAAGCAGAAATCATGGAAAATAAAGCACAAAAAAATAAATGGATGATGATTAGAAAATAAGAGTACATACTGGTAATTGTACAAAGAATGTCAGCTGGAAAAAAAGTAATGAACTATCAGGTGGACTTTCACAGTGCAAAAAGCTGAAGTCAAAAAAACAATGTGATTATGGGTACATTTCTTACCTTAGTATTTTCATAGGTAAACAACTTAACAGTCGATTACATTTTTTGTATTTTTTTTTTTCACACACTGGCCATATCCCCCTGAGGTAGGGTGACCTAAACAGAAAAATGAAAGTTTCTATTTTTAACTTTAGTATTGTACACAGGAGAAGGAGTTACTTTCCCCTTGCTCCCGGCATTTTAGTCGCCTCTTATGACATGCATGGCTTATGAAGGAAGAATTCTGTTCCACTTCCCCATGGAGATAAGAGAAGAGAAACAAGAACAAGAACTAGTAAGAAAATAGAAAAAAACCCAGAAGGGTGTGTGTGTGTATATAGTGGACCCTTGGTTATCGGTCATAATCCATTCCAGAAGGTCAGCCTAAATCCGAAAAAGCAGAAAACTGAAATAATATTTCCCATAAGAATTAATGTAAATCCAATTAATCTGTTTCAGACACCCAAAAATATTAACAAAAAATACATTTTTTAAAGTTTAACTGTAGTTTTACATACAGAAAACAATGAGAAATAAATATAAAGCACAAATTTTAATGATGAATGAACATTACATATCTTTATTGGAGACTTGTTGTCGTATTGAAGAAGGCAGGAGGGGAGAGGGAGTTGGGAATCCCCTCTGTGTAGTGTAGCCCCCTTGGGCTACACTACACAGCCATATTATTACACTACTTAGCCATATTATTACCATGTTCATTGAGTTTAATCGTTTCTAACAACTACCTTTACATGCCATCGTAAACAAAGGGAGAATTAATGAATAATTCATGCCGAGAATTCTAAACAGACGCATATGAAGGGCGATTACTGGGTGAGACGCAAGATTCACAGTTTTCTCTAACACTGAATCAGAGAAAACATAATGTTTACTCTCCACCCGACTCTCCACTCGATAGCATATAAACATTGCATGTACACTGGACCCCCGCCTTACGATATTAATACATTCCAGAAGTCTGTTCGAGTGCCGTTACTGAATGAATTTGTTCCCATAAGGAATATTGTAAATTAGATTAGTCCGTTTCATACCCCCAAAAATACACATACAAAAGCACTTATAAAAATACACTTACATAATTGTTCGAGTTGGGACCTGATCGTAAGGCGGGGGTCCACTGTATATGCTATGTTTATATGCTATATGCTATGTAATGTGTTTCGTATATAATTTTGAAGAAAATATCATAGATGGATTAATGAAATTGTCTATATTAACTTAAAATTAGACATTTAATGTGCTCAAGAGTGATTTATTACATCCAGTATGGCCGATCTCCGAAATAACGACCGATAACCTGGATAGAATTTCAGCCAAAAAAGCGGGCAAAAACCGAATTGGCCAATATCCAGAATGGCCAATAACCGAGGGTCCACTGTATATATGCTTGTACATAAATGTGTAATGTGACCTAAGTGTAAGTAGAAGTAGCAAGACATACCTAAAATCTTGCATGTTTGAGACAGAAAAAAAACACCAGCAATCCTACCCTCATGTAAAACAATTACAGGCTTTTGTTGTGCACTCACTTGGCAAGATGGTAGTACCTCCTTGGGTGGTTGCTGTCTACCAACCTACTACTTAGGATTTTTTGTAATTCTTTCTTTCTTTCAACAAACCGGCCATATCCGGCCGAGGCAGGGTGGCCCAAAAAGAAAAACAAAAGTTTCTCTTTTTAAATTTAGTAATTTATACAGGAAAAGGGGTTACTAGCCCCTTGCTCCCGGCATTTTAGTTGCCTCTTACAACACGCATGGCTTACGGAGGAAGAATTCTGTTCCACTTCCCCATGGAGATAACTGGAAATAAACAAGAACAAGAACTAGTAAGAAAATAGAAGAAAACCCAGAGGGGTGTGTATATATATGCTTGTACATGTATGTGTAGTGTGACCTAAGTGTAAGTAGAAGTAGCAAGACATACCTAAAATCTTGCATGTTTGAGACAGAAATAAGACACCAGCAATCCTACCGTAATGTAAAACAATTACAGGCTTTCATTTTACACTCACTTGGCAAGATGGTAATACCTCCTTGGGCGGTTGCTGTCTACCAACCTACTATTTAGGATTTTTATAAGAGGAGAGAGAGAGATTTTGGGAGATGTTAAGTGAATGTATAGGAGCCTTTGAACCAAGTGAGAGAGTAATTGTGGTAGGGGACCTGAATGATGAAGTTGGAGAAACTTTTAGAGAGGGTGTGGTAGGTAAGTTTGGGGTGCCAGGTGTAAATGATAATGGGAGCCCTTTGATTGAACTTTGTATAGAAAGGGGTTTAGTTATAGGTAATACATATTTTAAGAAAAAGAGGATAAATAAGTATTCAAGATATGATGTAGGGCGAAATGACAGTAGTTTGTTGGATTATGTATTGGTAGATAAAAGACTGTTGAGTAGACTTCAGGATGTATATGTTTATAGAGGGGCCACAAATATATCAGATCACTTTCTAGTTGTAGCTACACTGAGAGTAAAAGGTAGATGGGATACAAGGAGAATAGAAGCATCAGGGAAGAGAGAGGTGAAGGTTTATAAACTAAAAGAGGAGGCAGTTAGGGTAAGATATAAACAGCTATTGGAGGATAGATGGGCTAATGAGAGCATAGGCAATGGGATCGAAGAGGTATGGGGTAGGTTTAAAAATGTAGTGTTAGAGTGTTCAGCAGAAGTTTGTGGGTACAGGAAAGTGGGTGCGGGAGGGAAGAGAAGCGATTGGTGGAATGATGATGTAAAGAGAGTAGTAAGGGAGAAAAAGTTAGCATATGAGAAGTTTTTACAAAGTAGAAGTGATGCAAGGAGGGAAGAGTATATGGAGAAAAAGAGAGAGGTTAAGAGAGTGGTGAAGCAATGTAAAAAGAGAGCAAATGAGAGAGTGGGTGAGATGTTATCAACAAATTTTGTTGAAAATAAGAAAAAGTTTTGGAGTGAGATTAACAAGTTAAGGAAGCCTAGAGAACAAATGGATTTGTCAGTTAAAAATAGGAGAGGAGAGTTATTAAATGGAGAGTTAGAGGTATTGGGAAGATGGAGGGAATATTTTGAGGAATTGTTAAATGTTGATGAAGATAGGGAAGCTGTGATTTCGTGTATAGGGCAAGGAGGAATAACATCTTGTAGGAGTGAGGAAGAGCCAGTTGTGAGTGTGGGGGAAGTTCGTGAGGCAGTACGTAAAATGAAAGGGTGTAAGGCAGCCGGGATTGATGGGATAAAGATAGAAATGTTAAAAGCAGGTGGGGATATAGTTTTGGAGTGGTTGGTGCAATTATTTAATAAATGTATGGAAGAGGGTAAGGTACCTAGGGATTGGCAGAGAGCATGCATAGTTCCTTTGTATAAAGGCAAAGGGGACAAAAGAGAGTGCAACAATTATAGGGGGATAAGTCTGTTGAGTATACCTGGTAAAGTGTATGGTAGAGTTATTATTGAAAGAATTAAGAGTAAGATGGAGAATAGGATAGCAGATGAACAAGGAGGCTTTAGGAAAGGTAGGGGGTGTGTGGACCGGGTGTTTACAGTGAAACATATAAGTGAACAGTATTTAGATAAGGCTAAAGAGGTCTTTGTGGCATTTATGAATTTGGAAAAGGCATATGACAGGGTGGATAGGGGGGTAATGTGGCAGATGTTGCAGGTGTATGGTGTAGGAGGTAAGTTACTGAAAGCAGTGAAGAGTTTTTACGAGGATAGTGAGGCTCAAGTTAGAGTATGTAGGAAAGAGGGAAATTATTTCCCAGTAAAAGTAGGCCTTAGACAAGGATGTGTGATGTCACCGTGGTTATTTAATATATTTATAGATGGGGTTGTAAGAGAAGTAAATGCGAGGGTCTTGGCAAGAGGCGTGGAGATAAAAGATAAAGAATCACACATAAAGTGGGAGTTGTCACAGTTGCTCTTTGCTGATGACACTGTGCTCTTGGGAGATTCTGAAGAGAAGTTCCAGAAATTGGTGGATGAATTTGGTAGGGTGTGCAAAAGAAGAAAATTAAAAGTGAATACAGGAAAGAGTAAGGTTATGAGGATAACAAAAAGATTAGGTGATGAAAGATTGGATACCAGATTGGAGGGAGAGAGTATGGAGGAGGTGAGTGTATTCAGATATTTGGGAGTGGACGTGTCAGCGGATGAGTCTATGAAAGATGAGGTGAATCATAGAATTGATGAGGGGAGAAGGGTGAGTGGTGCACTTAGGAGTCTGTGGAGACAAAGAACTTTGTCCTTGGAGGCAAAGAGGGGAATGTATGAGAGTATAGTTTTACCAACGCTCTTATATGGGTGTGAAGCATGGGTGATGAATGTTGCAGCGAGGAGAAGGCTGGAGGCAGTGGAGATGTCATGTCTGAGGGCAATGTGTGGTGTGAATATAATGCAGAGAATTCATAGTTTGGAAGTTAGGAGGAGGTGCGGGATTACCAAAACTGTTGTCCAGAGGGCTGAGGAAGGGTTGTTGAGGTGGTTCGGACATGTAGAGAGAATGGAGCGAAACAGAATGACTTCAAGAGTGTATCAGTCTGTAGTGGAAGGAAGGCGGGGTAGGGGTCGGTCTAGGAAAGGTTGGAGGGAGGGGGTAAAGGAGGTTTTGTGTGCGAGGGGCTTGGACTTCCAGCAGGCATGCGTGAGCGTGTTTGATAGGAGTGAATGGAGACAAATGGTTTTTAATACTTGACGTGCTGTTGAGTGTGAGCAAAGTAACATTTATGAAGGGATTCAGGGAAACCGGCAGGCCGGACTTGAGTCCTGGAGATGGGAAGTACAGTGCCTGCACTCTGAAGGAGGGGTGTTAATGTTGCAGTTTAAAAACTGTAGTGTAAAGCACCCTTCTGGCAAGACAGTGATGGAGTGAATGATGGTGAAAGTTTTTCTTTTTCGGGCCACCCTGCCTTGGTGGGAATCGGCCAGTGTGATAATAATAATAATATTATTATAATAATAATAATATTATTATAATAATAAAAAAGCACTAAACTTACTAGGGTCCAACATTATTTGTAAGAGGACAAATGGTAACTGCAAATAATGTACTGGATTTACAATATAATTTAAAAAAAAAACTTTAAGGCTATATTTCTATTTGGCTTGCAATTATCATATATTGTTATTATTATTATTCTGTTATTATTACTAAATGGTTTGAACATTTAGAGAGGATCGAGCAAAATAGGATGACTTGGAGGGTGTATAAATCATAGTGTGTGTAAGGCCTGGGGAATGGAAGGTAATCGAGTTTGGTCCAGGGAAGAAGAGGACATCTCTTATTCCATGGATCAAGAGCTGTTCATGGTCATGAAGGAACCCCTTCACCCTCTTTCCTTGCTGGAAAAAGCACAAGACAGTAAATGGGAACTGGAAATGTCTATTTTGATTCAAGATTATTTATTAACACTGGTGTTTTGCAGGGCCATTTCTACAGTTGGAGTGCATGTCGAATCAGGTTCAAAGGGATGTGTCGTAAAGTCCTTTGCTTGGCGAGGCACGTAAGTAATTCTCTACATTTTTTTTTATTATATTATGGCTTGTATACATGTTTATTCAGATAAGCTAAAACCTGCACTTTGAAAAGAAACCTTATGATGATATTTTGGTCCATCATGGACCATTGTAAAGCCATTTGTGATTGGACCACCATCCAAATTGTTAAATTGTTCCAGACACAGTATTGGCCTTTTATTCTTTGAGTTCATTGAATCTGCTTCATCACTTGTACTGTAACTGGTGGAGAAGTGTAGGTCGTATACAGCTTTTGAAAAAATGAGATATCTGGTTTTGTGCTGCAGCAAAGTCCATTTAATGTTTCAGCTGTTAACATGGAAATGTGTATACATAAATATTGCACATACATATACATGTATGTGCAATATTTATTGTTCTAGTCTTATGTATTATTTATATTTTGCCTGAAATGTTCTGAATAACCAGGGTCTTTCCATGTGTGCTATTAGATATCATCCGGTATTATTTAAACACACTGACTACCTCCCAACAAGGAGAAGGGGCTACTAGCCCCCTTCTCCTGAAATTTTAACCTCCTCTTATGACATGCATAGTTTGTGGAGGAAGGATTCTCTCTCTCTCTCTCTCTTTTTTTTTTTTTTTTTTTTTTTTACTGGCCATATCCCACCAAGGCAGGACGACCTAAAAAAAAAAAATGAAAGCTTGCCTTTTTAAATTTAGCAATGTATACAGGAGAAGGGGTTACTAGCCTCTTGCTCCCGGCATTTTGGTCACCTCTTACAATATGCATTACTTACAAAGGAAGAATTATGTTCCACTTCACCATGGAGATAAGAGGAAAGAAACAAGAACAAGAACTAATAAGAAAATAGAAGAAAACCTGAAATCCTGCATGTTTATGAGACAGAAAAAAGACACCATCATGTAAAACAATTACAGGTTTCTGTTTTACACTCACCTGGCAGGACGGTAATACCTCTCTGGGCGATTGCTGTCTACCAACATACTACCTAGGATTTTTTTTTTTTTTTTTTTTTTTTTTTTTTTTTTTTTTTTTTTAACAAGTCAGCCATCTCCCACCAAAGCAGGGTGACCCAAAAAAGAAAATCCCCCCAAAAAAAAATACTTTCATCATCATTCAACACTTTCACCTCACTCACGCATAATGACTGTTTTTACAGAGGTGCTCAGAATACAACAGTTTAGAAGCATATACATATAAAGATACACAACATATCCCTCCAAACTGTCAATATCCCAAACCCCTCCTTTAAAGTGCAGGCATTGTACTTCCCATTTCCAGGACTCAAGTCCGGCTACAGTGGTCCCCCACTTTTCGTAGTTCCCGGCAATCGTAAAATTCGCCAATCATAGGAGTATTTTCGTATAAACATGGACTCGCTTTTTGTAGGTTGACTCGCGAGTCGTAGTTCGTCCGGGACACGTACGCACGGCATGGGCCAGGGCGGCAGCCAGTCTGGCATTGTTTACCAGTGAGCGAAGGTCCCCTCGCGTGCTCCATCGAAATATTTCATAATGTTCCATTTATTTTAGTGCTTGCAAGTACTAAATAAGCTACCATGTCAAGCCTGTGGTAAAGAAGGTGAGAAATACGATTGAATTTAAGAAAACCATCATTGAACAATATGAAAGTGGTACAAGTGTGGCCGAACTGTCCAGGATGTATAAAAAACCCTACACAACCTTATGTTCCATAGTGGCCAAGAAAAATGAAATAAAGGATGCTGTTGTTGCAAAGGGAGTAACTATGCTGACAAAAATGAGATCACCAGTACTGGAAGAGGTTGAGAAGTTATTATTGGTGTGGATAAATGAGAAACAATTAGCAGGAGATACTCTTATGACTTAGTTTATTTGTGAAAAGGCTAGGCAGTTACATGAAGATTTGGTAAAGAAATTGCCTGCAAATAGTGGTGAAGTGAGTGAATTTAAGGCCAGCAAAGGCTGCTTTGAGAGATTTAAGAACCATACTGGCATACACAGTGTGGTAAGGCATGGTGAGGCTGCCAGTTCGGACCACAAGGCGGCTGAAAAATATGTGCATGAATTCCAGGAGTACATAAACAGTGAAGGACTGAAACCTGAACAAGTGTTCAATTGTGACGAAACAGGCCTCTTTTGGAAGAAAATGCCAAAGAGGACCTTCATTACACAAGAGGAAAAGGCAATGCCAGGACATAAGCCTATGAAAGACAGGCTGACGCTAATGTTCTGCGCTAATGCTAGTGGGGATTTCAAAGTGAAGCCATTACTAGTGTACCATTCTGAAAATCCCAGAGTGTTCAGGAAAAACAATGTTATGAAGAGTAAATTGTGTGTGTTTTGGAAATCTAATAGTAAGGCATGGGTCACGAGGGAAATTTTCGTCGAGTGGTTCAATGAAGTGTTTGGCCCTAGTGTGAAGGAGTATCTTCTGGAAAAGAAATTGGATCTCAAGTGTGTGCTAGTAATGGACAATGCACCTGCTCATCCTCCAAACTTGGATGACCTAATTTTCGAGGAGTTTGGGTTCATCACAGTAAAGTTCTTGCCCCCGAATACCACTCCTCTCCTCCAACCCATGGACCAACAGGTTATTGCAAACTTTAAAAAACTCTACACAAAAGCAATGTTTCACAGGTGCTTGACTGTGACCACAGACACTCACTTGACCCTAAGGGAATTTTGGAGAGAACACTTCAGCATCCTCCACTGCATAACCCTTATAGGTATGGCTTGGGAGGGAGTGACTACCAGGACTTTGAACTCTGCCTGGAGAAAATTGTGGCCAGATTGTGTCGACAAGAGGGATTTTGAAGGATTTGGGACTGACCCTAATGAGCCTATGTCTATTGTAAAATCAATTGTGGCACTGGGGAGTTCCATGGGGTTGGATGTGAGTTTGGAGGATGTGGAAGAATTGGTGGAAGACCACAATGAAGAGCTCACCACTGAGGAGCTGCAAGAGCTTCAGCAGGAAGAGCAACACATCGCAGCTCAGAATCTTGCTGCAGAGGAGGAGGAAGAGAGATGGAAGAAGGTGCCTTCTTCAGAAATTAAAGAGATTTTTACTATGTGGGGTAAGATGGAAAGCTTTATGGAGAAACATCACCCTAACAAGGTTGTTGCAAGCCAGGTTGGCAACATGTACAGTGACAAAGTCTTGGGCCATTTTAGGGAAGTGTTAAAGAGATGCCAGAAACAGAGCTCTCTCCACAGTTATTTTGTGAGACAGGACTCCAGTGACTCTCAAGGTGGTCCTAGTGGCATTAAGAAACAGAGAAGAGAAGCAACCCCAGAAAAGCAAATGGTACCTGAGGTGTTGATGGAAGGGGATTCCCCTTCCAAATTATAAACAATCCACTCTCTCTCCTCCTCCAGTCTCCCATACACTAACAAGAATCTCCAATAAAGGTAAGTGTTATGCTGTTAATGTTTCATTCATCATTTCCCATTGTATTGTTTATGTACTACATGTATATTTCATGTTAAAAATTTTTTTGTTTTAATACTTCTGGGTGTCAGGAACGGATTAATTGTATTTACATTATTTCTTATGGGGAAAATTGATTCGTAAATCGTAAATTTCGTTTATAGTAACGGCTCCAGGAACGGATTAATTACGAACAACGAGGGACCACTGTATATAAAAATAACCGGTTTCCCTGAATCCCTTCACTAAATATTACCCTGCTCACACTCCAACAGCTTGTCAGGTCCCAAATACCATTCGTCTCCATTCACTCCTATCTAACATGCTCACACACGCTTGCTGAAAGTCCAAGCCCCTCGGATTATTATCATTATTTTTATTACATTATTATTATTATTATTATTATTATTATTATTATTATTATTATTATTATTATTATTGGTGGAAATGCTCTGATTCAGAGGGTCACTTGAACTATGCTGCATGCAACACTTCAGGCAAGACAGTCATTGAACAAATGATGTTACTTGCTACATCATGACACAAATGTTTCAACTGAAGCTCAACACACTGTTCTAGGAACAAATAGATGCTGCTGTAACAAGTACCTGACTCGTCCTTTTATTGAATGGCTCCCATATGGGTCATTCAGAGATGTACCTTATTTAAGGTACATCACTGAATGACCCATATGAGCTTAGAGCTTTTTTGTGAATATAATCATAAAAACAAAGGGAGACTAATAATCATGATATGCTTTTAATATAATGGCGTATGTTGAAATACGATGTCATTAACAATGTAATAAAGGTGTCCCCCAAACAGTTGCCAACGAGTAGGTGTATCCTATGACTTTGTGCAAGAACGACTGAGCAAGTTAAACCTAACTAAAAGCACTGGTCCAGAAAACATCCTGGCTAACTTTCTAAAAGATGGTGCCTCTTTCAGGGCAAGAGTAAAAGAACAAGGAGACTGTGGTGGGAGAAACGGGTGGAGAGAATCGTGGAACACATGGACCCTGAGTTTCTCAAGATAAGAACTCATGGAAAGACTGGTAGTTTACTGGTAAACTTTGTATCACCCAGTTCTTCTACTGCCACCACCACTTACCAGGTTGGATCAGTTCTCTGCCTCTCATATCTTGTTCTAGTATTATAATTGGTAGTGGTATTGATGAGTACGATACTTGTACATCACTAGAAATCTTTATTGATGAAATGTTTATCCTCCTTTGCAGGCTTCATTAGTTGAATGCAGAGGTGAATCACACTTTTGGAAACATCAGCTTTGATGGAAGACAATGTAGATAAAGTGAAGAGGTACTTAATGTAATTAGTCTCTCAGCCTTTTAGACTAAAAGACATTATCTTACACCAAGATTACAATAAACTACCTCTCTACTCTGTTTACTTTGGCTTCCACCTTGACAGGTGTCTCCAGAAATGTGAGTCATCTCTTTATTTGACTGATGAACCTTGCAGTGCAGGCAAAACATATCCTCAATAAAAATTATTAGTGTTTCACATGGGTGTTACTCATTAACTTGTTTTAGTGTATGTATACCTCATTACAGTGTAAGTACACTTAGAAGTACAGAACAACCACTTGTGAAAAAATAGTGAACTTCCAAGCACTTTCATGAGAAATCACAAAAGTGCTTACCTGGAGTTTACCTAGAGAGAGTTCCGGGGGTCAACGCCCCCGCGGCCCGGTCTGTGACCAGGCCTCCTGGTGGATCAGAGCCTGATCAACCAGGCTGTTACTGCTGGCTGCATGCAATCCAATGTACGAGCCACAGCCTGGCTGGTCAGGTACCAACTTTAGGTGCTTGTCCAGTGCCTGCTTGAAGACTGCCAAGGGTCTATTGGTAATCCCCCTTATGTATGCTGGGAGGCAGTTGAACAGTCTCAGGCCCCTGACACTTATTGTATTGTCTCTTAACGTGCTAGTGACACCCCTGCTTTTCATTGGGGGGATGTTGCATCGTCTGCCGAGTCTTTTGCTTTTGTTGTGAGTGATTTTCGTGTGCAAGTTCGGTACTAGTCCCTCTAAGATTTTCCAGGTGTATATAATCATGTATCTCTCTCGCCTGTGTTCCAGGGAGTACAGGTTCAGGAACTTCAAGCGCTCCCAGTAATTGAGGTGCTTTATCTCTGTTATGCATGCAGCGAAGGTTCTCTGTACATTTTCTAGGTCGGCAATTTCACCTGCCTTGAAGGGTGCTGTTAGTGTGCAGCAATATTCCAGCCTAGATAGAACAAGCGACCTGAAGAGTGTCATCATGGGCTTGGCATCCCTAGTTTTGAAGGTTCTCATTATCCATCCCGTCATTTTTCTAGCAGATGCATTTGATACAATGTTATGGTTCTTGAAGGTGAGATCCTCCGACATGATCACTCCCAGGTCTTTGACGTTGGTTTTTCACTCTATTTTGTGGAAGGAATTTGTTTTGTACTCTGATGACGTTTTAATTTCCTCATGTTTACCATATTGGAGTAATTGAAATTTCTCATCGTTGAACTTCATATTGTTTTCTGCAGTCCACTGAAAGATTTGGTTGATGTCCACCTGGAGCCCTGCAGTGTCTGCAATGGAAGATACTGTCATGCAGATTCGGGTGTCATCTGCAAAGGAAGACACGGTGCTGTGGCTGACATCCTTGTCTATGTCAGATATGAGGATGAGAAACAAGATGGGAGCGAGTACTGTGCCTTGTGGAACAGAGCTTTTCACTGTAGCTGCCTCAGACTTTACTCTGTTGACTACTACTCTGTGTTCTGTTTGTGAGGAAATTATAGATCCATCTACCGACTTTTCCTGTTATTTCTTTAGCACGCATTTTGTGCACTATTACGCCATGGTCACACTTGCCGAAGGCTTTTGCAAAGTCTGTATATATTACATCTGCATTCTTTTTGTCTTCTTGTGCATCTAGGACCTTGTCGTAGTGATCCAGTAGCTGAGACAGACAGGAGCGACCTGCTCTAAACCCATGTTGCCCTGGGTTGTGTAATTGATGGGTATCTAGATGGGTGGCGATCTTGCTTCTTAGGACCGTTTCAAAGATTTTTATGATATGGGATGTTAGTGCTTTCGGTCTGTAGTTCTTTGCTATTGCTTTACTGCCCCCTTTGTGGAGTGGGGCTATGTCTGTTGTTTTTAGTAACTGTGGGACGACCCCCGTGTCCATGCTCCCTCTCCATAGGATGGTAAAAGCTCGTGATAGGGGCTTCTTGCAGTTCTTGATGAACACGGAGTTCCATTAGTCTGGCCCTGGGGCAGAGTGCATGGGCATGTCATTTATCTCCTGTTCGAAGCCATTTGGCATCAGGATAATATCAGATAGGCTTGTGTTAACCAAATTCTGTGGCTGTCTCATAAAAAATTCATTTTGATCTTTGACTCTCAGCCTCGTTAGCGGCTTGCTAAAAACTGAGTCATATTGGGACTTGAGTAGCTCACTCATTTCCTTGCTGTCATCTGTGTAGGACCCATCTTGTTTAAGTAGGGGCCCAATACTGGATGTTGTTCTCGACTTTGATTTGGCATAAGATAAGAAATACTTTGGGTTTCTTTCCATTTCATTTATGGCTTTTAGTTCTTCCTTCGATTCCTGACTCCTATAAGATTCCTTTAGCTTAAGTTCGATGTTTGCTATTTCTCTGACCAGTGACTCCCTATGCATTTCAGATATATTGGCCTCTTTTAGCCACTCTGTTATTCTTTTCCATCGCCTGTAAAGGGAGCGCCTGTCTCTTTCTATTTTACATCTACTCCTCCTTTTTCTTAAAGGAATAAGCTTTGAGCGTACATCGAGTGCCACCGAGTTAATCTGTTCTAGGCATACGTTGGGGTCTGTGTTGCTTAGTCTATCTTCCCAGCTTATATCGTTTAGGACTTGATTTACTTGGTCCCACTTTATGTTCTTGTTATTGAAGTTGAATTTGGTGAAGGCTCCCTCGTGACTAATCTCATTTTGTCGGTCTGGGGCTCCGTGCATACATGTCTGAACCTCGATTATGTTGTGATCTGAGTATATTGTTTTTGATATGGTGACATTTCGTATCAGATCATCATTGTTAGTGAAGATGAGGTCTAGTGTATTCTCCAATCTAGTAGGCTCTATTATTTGCTTGTTTAGGTTGAATTTTGTGCAGAGATTTAAAAGCTTGTGTGTGTGTGTGAGTTCTCGTCAGAGCTGCCTCCTGGTGTTATCACTGCAACAACATTATTTGCTATATTCCTCCATTTTAGGTGCCTCAAGTTGAAATCCCCCAGGAGCAAGATGTTGGGGGCAGGAGCTGGCAGATTTTCCAGACAGTGGTCAATTTTTGACTGCTGTTCCTGGAATTGCTGGGACGTTGCATCTGGAGGCTTGTAGACTACCACAATGACTAGGTTTTGGTTCTCGATCTTTACTGCTAAAACTTCCACTACATCATTTGAGGCATTAAGCAGTCCACAAGTGACTCTGCAATATACAGGCCAAATCCCCCCCTCTTTTGCCTGTTCACTCTGTCACATCTGTATAGGTTGTAACCTGGGATCCATATTTCGTTGTCCAAGTGATCTTTAATGTGGGTCTCTGTGAAAGCCGCAAACATTGCATTTGCCTCTGCAAGCAGTCCACGGACGAAAGGTACTTTGTTATTCGTTGCTGACTTTGGACCCTGTATATTTGCAAAGAAGAATGTCATCGGACTGGTGGTATTGGTGGTACTGGGGGGGGGGGACTTTTTTTTCCGGCACTAGTATCTGTATCTGTGCTTGGATAGTCACTATATTTTTGCAGTAGTTGGTCTGCATATTGTGCACCTGTTTACTGTGATCTTATTGCACACCTAAAAGTGTTTAAGTTCTCATTGTATATACACAGAGGCATTTATTTTTCAGTGTATATTACTCATTTTGTGTTCATTAAGATGTGTATTTCTCTGTATATATACACATTGAATGATGTAAACTTATCAGTACTTTGTGGTACATATATACCTAGAGGGTATTCTGTGGGTCATCACCCCCACAGCCTGGTCCATGACCATGTGCATGCAAGTGGAGAGTCATTCATTGTCATTCTCAGTTTTTGCAACTTCCTTCGTTTGGCTTTCAAAAAATTGTTTTTCCCAAAACTCTTTGATACCAGCTGTCGTTCTATCTTTCAGGTTTTAGAGTTGATTTTTCCTTTTTCTTATTTTCAACAAATTTTGTTGAAAATAAGAAAAAGTTTTGGAGTGAGATTAATAAGTTGAGGAGGCCTAGGGAATGAATGGTTTTCACAGTTAAAAGTAGGAGAGGAGAGTTGTTAAATGGTGATTTAGAGGTATCAAGAAGATGGAGGGAATATTTTGAGGAATTGTTAAATCTTTATGAAGATAGGGAAGCTGTGATTTCATGTATAGGGCAAGGAGGAATAACATCTTATAGGAGTGAGAAAGAACCAGTTGTTTGTGTGTGAAAAGTGTGTGGGGCAGTGAGTAAAATGAAATGGTGTAAAGCAGCTGGGATTGATGGGATAAAGATAGAAATGTTAAAGGTAGGTGGTGATATAGTTTTGGAGTGGTTAGTGTTGTTATTTAACCCTTAAACTGTCCAAATGTAGATCTACGTCCACGTGCGGGGGGCTCCGAACGTACATGTACTTTTTTTTACATGCTTTCAAATGGGGAAAACCAAGGTTGGAGCGCTACGCATGTGAACATAGATCTACATTTGGACAGTTTAAGGGTTAATAAAAGTATGGAAGAGGGTAAGGTACCTAGGGATTGGCAGAGAGCATGTATAGTTCCTTTGTATAAAGGCAAAGGGGACAAAAGAGAGTGCAGAAATTGTAGGGTGTTCGGGAGAGGGGTGGGATAAATTATGGGGAATCAAATACAAAATGGGAATTGACACAGTTGCTTTTTGCTGATGATACTGTGCTTATGGGTGATTCTACAGAAAAATTGCAAAGGTTAGTGGACAAGTTTGGGAGTGTGTGTAAAGGTAGAAAGTTGAAAGTGAACATAGAAAAGAGTAAGGTGATGAGGGTATCAAATGATTTAGATAAAGAAAAATTGGATATCAAATTGGGGAGGAGGAGTATGGAAGAAGTGAATGTTTTCAGATACTATTTGGGAGTTGACGTGTCGGCGGATGGATTTATGAAGGATGAGGTTAATCATAGAATTGATGAGGGAAAAAAGGCGAGTGGTGCATTAAGGTATATGTGGAGACAAAAAACATTATCTATGGAGGCAAAGAAGGGAATGTATGAAAGTATAGTAGTACCAACACTCTTATATGGGTGTGAAGCTTGGGTTGTAAGTGCAGCAGCGAGGAGGGGGTTGGAGGCAGTGGAGATGTCCTGTCTAAGGGCAATATATGGTGTAAATATTATGCAGAAAATTCGAAGTGTGGAAATTACAAAAAGGTGTGGGGTTAATAAAAGTATTAGTCAGAGGGCTGAAGAGGGGTTGTTGAGGTGGTTTGGTCATTTAGAGAGAATGGATCAAAGTAGAATGACATGGAGAGCATATAAATCTGTAGGGGAAGGAAGGCTGGGTAGGGGTCGTCCTCGAAAAGGTTGGAAGGAAGGGGTAAGGGAAGTTTTGTGGGCGAGGGACTTGGACTTCCAGCAGGTGTGCGTGAGCGTGTTCGATAGGAGGAATGAAGACGAATGGTATTTGGGACCTGACAAGCTGTTGGAGTGTGAGCAGGGTAATATTTAGTGAAGGGATTCAGGGAAACCGGTTATTTTTATATAGCCGAACTTGAGTCCTGGAAATGGAAGTACAATGCCTGCACTCTAAAGGAGGGGTTCGGGATATTGGCAGTTTGGAGGGATATGTTGTGTATCTTTATACGTATATGCTTCTAAACTGTTGTATTCTGAGCACTTCTGCAAAAACAGTGATTATGTGTGAGTGAGGTGAAAGTGTTGAATGATGAAAGTATTTTCTTTTTGGGGATTTTTTTTTTTTTTTTGGGTCACCCTGCCTCGGTGGGAGATGGCCAACTTGTTAAAAAAAAAAAAAAAAAAAGTCTGTTGAGCATACCTGGTGAAGTGTATGGTAGAGTTATTATTGAAAGAATTAAGAGTAAGACAGAAAGTAGGATAGCAGATGAACAAGGAGGCTTTAGGAAGGGTAGGGGGTGTATAGACCAAGTGTTTACAGTGAAACATATAGGTGAACAGTATTTAGATAAGGGTAAAGAGGTTTTTGTGGCATTTATGGATGTGGAAAAGGCATATGACAGGGTGGATAGGGGGTCAGTGTGGTAGAAGTTACAAATGTATGGAATATGACGTAGGTTATTGAAAGCAGTGAAAAGTTTTTACGAGGATAGTGAGGCTCAGGTTAGAGTATGTAGGAGAGAGGGAGATTATTTCCCAGTAAAGTAGGTTTTAGACAAGGATTGTGATGTCACCATGGTTGTTCATTATATTTATAGATGGGTGTTGGGTGTTGGCAAGAGATGTGGGGTTAAAAGATAAAGAATCTAACACAAAATGGGAGTTGTCACATTTGCTCTTTGCCAATGACACTGCCAATGAAGACTCTTGTTGGCTTATGGAAGACAGGGAGGAGGAGAGAGGGAGGATTGATTATTGTTTGGAAGGGGAATCCTCCTCCATAAGGACTTCAGGTATCAAAGCCCTCTCTGGGGTTATATCCCTTCTTAGTCTTTTACTACAGCTAGGACCAGCTTGAGAGACTGCACCCCTGTCGCACAAAAAAAAACTGTCCAGAGAGCTCTGTTTCTGGCATCTCTTTAATATTTGCCTGAAGTGGGATAAGGTTTTGTTACTGAACATGTTGTAGATATGGCTTGTTTGAACTTGGTCAGGGTGATATTTTTCAACAAACGTTTGCACCTCCCTCCACTTTGCATAAATGTCCTTAATCACTGAAGAAGGCACATTCTCCCCTCTCTCTCTCTCTCCTGCTCCTCTGAACCAATTTCTTCAGCTGTGGTCTGTTGCTGTTCGAGATGAAGGCCTTGCAGCTCTTCGGTGGTTAGCTCTTCCCTGTGGTCCTCCACCAACTCTTCCACATCCTTGCCACTTACCTCCAACCCCATGGACTTCCTCAAACACTTCAAAATCCATGTTGAGGACACATTCTGGCCACAATTTTCTCCAAGCAGAGTTGAAAGTCCTGCTAAGCCTTACCTATAAGGCTTATGCAGTGGAGGATACTGAAGTGATTACTCCAGAACTCTCTTAGGGTCAAGTCAGTGTCCGAGGTCACTTCAAAGCACCTTTGAAACACTGCTTTTGTGTAGAGCTTGTTGAAGTTAGAAATGACCTGCTGGTCCATGGGCTGGATGAGAGGAGTGGTGTTAGGGGGCAAGAACTTCACTGTTACAAAACTTACTCCACAGACAATTGGTCTACCAAGTTTGGAGGATGAGCAGGAGCATTGTCCAGTACCAGGAGACACTTGAAATGGCAATTTATTTTCCTGGAGGTATTTTTTCACACTCGGGCCAAACACTTCATGGACCCAGTCAATGAAAATGTGCCTTGTGACCCATGCCTAATTATTAGCTTTCCACAACACACACAATTTACTCTTGACAACACTGTTTTTCTCAAACACTGGGATTTTCAGAGTTATACACCAGTAAGGGCTTCACTTTGAAATCCCCACTAGCATTACCACAGAACAAAAGAGTAAGCCTCTCTTTCATAGGCTTGTGTCCTGGCAGTGCCTTTTCTTCCTGCATGATGTAGGTCCTCTTTGGCATTTTGTTCCAAAAGAGGCCTGTTTCATCACAATTGAACACTTGTTGGGGAAGAAATCCTTTAGCCTCTACATACCCCTTGAATTCATCAACAAATGCTTTGGCCACACATTTGTCAGAACTTGCAGCCTCACCATGCCTTACAACACTGTGTATGCCACTATGCTTCTTAAATCTCTCAAACCAGCCCTTGCTGGCCCTAAATTCACTAACAGCAGCACTCGTTCCAGGCATTTTCTTTACATGCAACTGCCTTGCCTTTTCACAAATGATCATCTCCAAAAGACTATCTCCTGCTAATTGTTTTTTGTTGATCCACACCAACAATAACTTCTCCACATCTTTGATTATTGGTGACCTTTGTTTTGTTAGCACATTTACCCCTTTCGCAACATTGGCTTCCTTGATTTCTACTTTCTTTGCCAAGATGGCAGTGACTGTTGATTTAGATTTCTCATACATCCTGGCAAGCTCAAGCACACATACACCACTCTCATACTTTTCAACAGTTTCTTTTTTATATTCCATTGTGTTTCTCACTTTTTTTACCAAAGGAACTTTACTAGAAGCTTTCTTTGGGCCCATGGTGGCTTATTTCGCAGTTGCACTCAATCAGTAACCACAAAAAACAATGGATTATAGCGAAATGTTTGGATGAATGCACAGAGGCTTCCTCACTCACCCAGAGACACAGCCAGACTGACTCATGAATGTGGCGGAGTGGCGGGTGAACGCATCTGATACAGCCGATCTCCGAAATAATGACCGATCTTCAAAATAACAGCTGATAACCAGGATAGAATTTCGACCAAAAGAGCATGCGAAAACCGAATTGGCCAATATCTGGAACGGCCAATAATCGAGGGTCCACTGTACTTACTTTTGGTGTAGACTTTTTTTCTACCAGTGTTTTTCTTTGTTGAATAGTTTTATCTTGGACATTTTTCTATATGTACGTATTTATCTTGTGGCCAAGAGAGTGAATTATCTGTTGGATGGGAGTTTTCTGTACATCACATAACTTCATTCTTCAGATCTTGTAATTGTGTCTACATGAACAGTTAGGGAATGTACACACAGCTAATTTGTTCATTTAGGCAGGATGGAGTAATATAAGTTAATTAAGAAAATGTATAAATTTAGAGTGGATGGAAGGTGGTGTAGTGGGTGTCTGAATCCGGCCTGTGATAGATATGTGGGGCTGTGGGCCACCAGCAGCAACAGCCTAGTTGACCAGGCAAACACCAGAGAAGCCTGGTCCATGACTGGGCTCTGGGAGTAGGAAGCAGTGCTTTCAACAGTCAGAAAACATATTTGTGTGATTGTAATGAGTGGAGGCAAATGGTTTTGATTTGATTTGACAGGTCATATGAATGCGAGTATGATAATGTTAATGAAGAATCACAGAAACCAATAAGCAAGAATTAAGTTCTGAAGGTGAGAAGTGCAGTTCCTATAATTTTGATGATATGCAGAGATGATTTGATTTAGTTAATGATTTGATCTGTGATTCCCTTGCACTTGTGGAAACCCAGTTGGAAATGAGTGATGGTGAATACACATTCTTTATTTGGTCAACGCTGCCTTGTTGGGAAAATACATTTTTTTTTTTCAACAAACCAGCCATATCCCACAGAGGCAGGGTGACTTTAAAAGAAAAACAAAAGTTTCTTTTTAAATTTGGTAATTTATACAGGAGAAGGGATTACCAGCCCCTTGTTTCCAAAATACATATGTATGATTACTAATTGAGAATCTTTCCTCTGTAAGCCATGCGTGTCATAAAAGGCGACTAAAGTGCCGGGAGCAAGGGGCTAGTAACCCCTTCTCCTGTATAAATTACTCATTGCAAAAAGATGATGATCTTTATAGTTTTTTTCTTTTTTGGGTCACTCTACCTTGGTGTGGGATGGCTGGTGTATTGAAAGAAAAAAAATTACTTGTTGACTGTTTCCCTGTTAAAACAGACTTGCCCATAGAAAATACATTCATCACTACTATCTTTCTCTCTGCCTTTCTAAAATAGCACAGACACTCTGGGCCAGTAATAACAAACTAAAAATTGACAACCCCTCAATACTTTCATTGTAGGGAGAGGTTGTCTTACTTCATCTTAATAAGAAGTAAGCATATAGCAGCCTTGATTAGGAAGGACAGAAAAACCCCATCTAACATTTTTTTTCTTTGCCAGGTACCTACTGATTCTGTAAGCTTTGGTACTGGGAATGCTCCTACCATTTGTAAAGGAAGTATTCCACCACAAGGTAAACTACTGTGTATATGGTTACCCTTTCACTTTAGAGGGTCATTAAAATTATGTTTATGTATGTCTATCAAGACATCTGTTGAATGAGTGATGGTAAATGTGTTTTCTTTTTTGGAGGCTTGGTCAAGGATTGGGCTGCAGGGGCGCTGACCCCTGACACACCCTAAAGGCAGATTTCTGGAAGACTGCATTGGTGGAAAACCATCAATGTGGAAAAAAAAAATTCCGCTCTTTTTTCTTTATGACAGATTTGGACTACATATACATATTTCATAGTGGTATAAAACACAGATAGTAGGGTAGCATGCAGACCCAGGTCCCACTTTTTCTCTAGCAAAATCCAAGTTTTATTATTTAATTTGAGTAAATGAAAACACCCCAATAAATTATGGAATTCAAATCAAACATAAGAAAAGTGTATTGTAAATATAATGATTCAATGAGAAGTGCAGAAGGGCCATGACTGGATCTTCATCAGGTATTTTCAGCATAAAGTGGATAATTCAGGTTGTACTGGGATGATAGTTAATGAGTGAGGGAACAAAACAGAACTTTTCTGATTACTACTGTTTATGGAATATTGGGTAAGGAAAAACTTCACAATATCACTGGCAAGACAGTGATGGTGTGAATGATGATGAAAGTGTTTCTTTGTCAGGTCTCCCTGCTTCAGTGGGAGACAACCAGTATATCAAAAAAAAACAAAATAAATAAGATATGGCAAATTTCACAGTAAATTAGGTGTTATGGAGCTTATATTGGTAATATCAGAGAAGATTAGTTTTTAATATGGTTAAGGAAATTTTTATTAAAGATTTAGTTAAAGAAACATAGATAATAGAAGTAAGGCAAGTTACAGATAACCCACAAATAATCCTTTGTAAAAGCAAGGATTATTTGTAATATGGATAGGTGGGTGATAGGTATACAGGAATCACATTTACTATAGGTACATTTTTGTAAGCCCTGCTACCAAATTAATAGATCCCTCAAGCTTGTATTTGGGATCATGTATATTGTCTAGAATGTACCAAGTGAATCTTGTATCACTTAAGTGACAGAGGAAAAACATCTCATAGAAGTAAGGAAGAACCAGAGATGAATGTGATGAATATGGGTAAAATGAGAGGGAGATGGAGTAAAGAAGCTGAGATAGATAGGATGAAGACTGAGATTCTAAAACCAGATGGAGATAATTATTCAGTGTTTCGTGTATTTGTTCAGCATGTTTAGCGACTATCTTCTTAGTACACTCCATGGATGAAGTGCCCAGAATTTTTGGTTTAAATGATTAGGATATATCTTCTTTCAACAAACCGGCCATATCCCATTGAGGCAGGATGGCCCAAAAAGAAAAAGAAGCCCCGGCATTTTAGTAGCTTTGTATGACACGCATGGTTTACAGAGGAGAATTTTGTTCCACTTCCCCAGGCGTGTTTCTTTACACCTGTTGTCTATGTTCCCCATCAGTAAAATGGGTACCTGGTTGTTAGTCAACTGGTTTGGATGGCATCCTGGGTCACTGACCTAATTTGCCTGAAATGCTCAGCATAACAAGGGGCTTTCTATATAGTAGTATGTCATTGATGTCAGCTAGGCCTGTATATCATGGACATGTACTTGTAGTAAATAAAGATATTATTATTATTATTATTATAAAGATAAGAGGAAATAAACAAGACCAAGAACTAGTAAGAAAATAGAAGAAAACCCAGAGGGGTCTGTATATATATATGCATGTACATTCATGTGTAGTGTGACGTAAGTGTAAGTAGAAGTAGCAAGACGTACCTGAAACCTTGCATGATTCTTCTTCTTTCAATACACTGGCCATATCCCACCGAAGCAGGGTGGCTCAAAAAGAAAAACGAAAGTTTCTTTTTATAAATTTAGTAATGTATACAGGAGAAGGGGTTACTAGCCTCTTGCTCCTAGCATTTTAGTCACCTCTTACAACACGCATGGCTTACAGAGGAATCTGTTCCACTTCCCCATGGAGATAAGAGGAAATAAACAGGGACAAGAACCAGTAAGAAAAAAGAAAACCCAGAGGGGGTGTGTATATTTATGCTTGTACATGCATGTGTAGTGTGACCTAAGTGTAAGTAGAAGTATCAAGACGTACCTGAAATCTTACATGATTATAAGACAGAAAAAAGACACCAGCAATCCTACCATCATGTGAAACAATGACAGGTTTCTGTTTTACACTCACTTGACAGGTCAGTATTACCTCCCTGGGGGAGTTGCTGTCTACCAACCTTCTATCTACAATTAGGATACATGTCCTCATCAAAATTCAGTGTTTTGTGTCCCCAAATTCTTCAGTTTATCATGATGTAAATTAAGATAAATCCTTTTATTTCCTCATAATTATACTTTGATAAGCTTTGCAACATTGCATTCCTTAGCAGTATTTAAGTATTAAGATTAGTTATCCCAAAATGCACTGCATGCTAGTGGCTTTCTTTTGTGCCTAACAGTATTTTATTACATGTTTTATCACATGTAAACTACATTATCTGTATACTGAAGAAAAGAAATAAAGTAGTTGTACAATACAATGGACCCCCGGCTTACGATATTATTTCATTCCAGAAGTATGTTCAGGTGCCATTACTGAACGAATTTGGTCCCATAAGGAATATTGTGAATTAGATTAGTCCATTTCAGACCCCCAAACATACACGTACAAACGCACTTACATAAATACACTTACATAATTGGTCGCATTGGGAGCTGATCGTAAAGCAGGGGTCCACTGTATCTGTATTTTTTTTTTATTATTTTTTTTAACAAGTCAGCCGTCTCCCACTGAGGCAGGGTGACCCAAAAAGAAAGAAAATCCCCAAAAAGAAAATACTTTCATCATCATTCAACACTTTCACCTCACTCACACATAATCACTGTTTTTGCAGAGGTGCTCAGAACACATCAGTTTAGAAGCATATACAGTACGTATAAAGATACATGACATAGCCCTCCAAACCGCTAATATCCCGAACCCCTCCTTTAGAGTGCAGGCATTGTACTTCCCATTTCCAGGACTCAAGTTAGGCTATATAAAAATAACTGGTTTCCCTGAATCCCTTCACTAAATATTACCCTGCTCACACTCCAACAGATCGTCAGGTCCCAAATACCATTCGTCTCCATTCACTCCTATCGAACACGCTCATGCACGCCTGCTGGAAGTCCAAGCCCCTCACCCACAAAACCTCCCTTACCCCTTCCAACCTTTTCGAGGACGACCCCTACCCCGCCTTCCTTCCCCTACAGATTTATACGCTCTCTATGTCATTCTACTTTGATCCATTCTCTCTAAATGACCAAACCACTTCAACAACCCCTCTTCAGCCCTCTGACTAATACTTTTATTAACTCCACACCTTCTAATTTCCACACTCCGAATTTTCTGCATAATATTTACACCACACATTACCCTTAGACAGGACATCTCCACTCCCTCCAACCACCTCCTCGCTGCTGCATTCACAACCCAAGCTTCACACCCATATAAGTGTGTTGGTACTACTATACTTTCATACATTCCCTTCTTTGCCTCCATAGATAACGTTTTTTTATCTCCACATACACCTAAATGCACCACTCACCTTTTTTCCCTCATCAATTCTATGATTAACCTCATCCTTCATAAATCCATCTGCCGACACGTCAACTCCCAAGTACAGTATCTGTACTTGGGAGGGGAAAAACATGAGTGGTGCGTTGAGGTATATACGGAGACAAAAAACGTTTCTGTATCTGAAAACATTCACTTCTTCCATACTCTTCCTCCCCAATTTGATATCCAGTTTTTCTTTATCTAAATCATTTGATACCCTCATCACTACTTAAAATATGTATTGACTCAGCATACTGAATATCATGTATTTTTCATCTGATTTAGGGAGAGTGAGTAAGAAGAAAAGAACAGTTGAGCTCTCGGAAGAACCACTCATAAATGAAGCACCAGACTGGTTCAAGAAGTATGTTGAAGGAAGAGAACTGATGTGGGATAAACGCATGGCGGTTGAAGAACACCACCACAATCAGGCAAGTTTATTGTATGCCATAAATTTACCGGCTGAGAACTGTGATCCTGCCTTGGCTCATTTCAAAGCTTGATGCTGTGGGTGGCATCCCCTGTAATGCCACCCACAGCAGTTTGCTAATGCCAGGGTACCCATTTACTGTTTGGTGAACAGGGGCAACAGATGTAGAGAAATTTGTCTTTTGTCTTCACTTCCCCAGGAAGTCATCATTGTATAGGAGATGGCACCAAAGTGAATGTAACTTACCTGTCGCTGGTTTCAAAAGCTATATTTTTGAAATTCAGTCTGTCAAATTTCATTATTTTCTGCCTTCCAATGAGACTGTTGCTGGCAGCAGCTTGCAGAACAAATTTGCTACCACCTCACTTTACTAAGAGTTAAGAAAGGTGTCTTCTGTGACCCTGTATACAATAAAAAAAATGTTCTTGCAGTTGAATGACTCACCTAGGAAACCTCACCTCAGTTTCATAATCAAATCTCTGAATGATGGAGAATAATCTGAGTTACCTTACTTTGAATCCTAACCTCCTGGTCCATAGCCCTAGCCTAATCAACCATCCAATTCCTAGTAGTCTTTTCCATGGCCTGTTCACTAGTCTGCTACCACTGGAGCATAACCCATTCATTGGTAGGAATTGGGGTAGAGAACTACATGAGTGGATTCATCCTTGGGTCTTGTTTTTGTTTTGTACTTAGTGTACTGTGAGGCTGACATCATCAGGCAGTTGAATGCTGGTACCATCAAGCATAATGAGAGTCTTAGCTCCTTGAAGAGGAATGAGCCTTGATGCTGATGAAAGACTAGTAATTTGAAGAATTCCAGCTACCCTTCCTTTCCATGGACCGTAATGACGTTTTGTTTGCATGAGATACTAAACACACATGGGCTATTCAGTGCAAGGAATGGTGGAGAAGATGCTTTACTTTCACAGCCAAGCTTCCATTAGATTAAACCTGATTGTCTCTCATTCAACAAAGGCTTTATCACAAGTTTAAAATAATAAGTACAGTGCCTGCACTCTAAAAGAGAGACTTGGGGTATTTGCTGTTTGGAGGGACATCTAAACTGTCATATCTGTGTGTCTCTAGCAAGACAGTGATAGTGTGAATGATGATGAAAGTGTTTTATTTCTTTGGGCTACTCTGCCTCGGCAGGAGACAGCCAGAGTGTTAAAAAAAAAAAAAAAAATTACTGGTAGCTTGCCCACAACATACTGATGTAATGGCTACACCATTCCACTGCAGCATGCATGACAATAAATTTTAACTTTTAAAGTAATTAGTATTGAAATACAGCTAACACAGAGCTGGATAGGCTATAAGCCAACATTTAGTAAATGAAAAATACACAGAGCTTACATTATACAGCAATGCTTCATTCACCGAGATCCTGGTAATTTGATAGAGATATTTTAACAAAGTTCCCACTGGAAAGAACATTATTTTTAATAGATGCTTGCTTTGTTAGTGTGTCTTCAAAGAATATGGCAGTAGTGTGACTTAAGGAGTGTGAAGCAAGGTGGTTATGACTCAACTTGTGTCTCAGTTAGAGTATGGTTTTTTTGCATTGTTGAGAGATGTTTGGTCCTTAAGTGACTTTCTTCTTTCTTTCAACAAACTGGCCATATCCCACCGAGGCAGGGTGGCCCAAAAAGAAAAAGAAAAGTTTCTCTTTTTAAATTTAGTAATTTATACAAGAGAAGGGGTTACTAGCCCCTTGCTCCTGGCATTTTAGTCTCCTTTAAGTGACTTTATGGTTGATAAAATTCCATGGTGGATGAATTTGGTAGGGTGTGCAAAAGAAGAAAATTAAAGGTGAATACAGGAAAGAGTAAGGTTATGAGGATAACAAAAAGATTAGGTGATGAAAGATTGAATATCAGATTGGAGGGAGAGAGTATGGAGGAGGTGAACGTATTCAGATATTTGGGAGTGGACGTGTCAGCAGATGGGTCTATGAAAGATGAGGTGAATCATAGAATTGATGAGGGAAAAAGAGTGAGTGGTGCACTTAGGAGTCTGTGGAGACAAAGAACTTTGTCCTTGGAGGCAAAGAGGGGAATGTATGAGAGTATAGTTTTACCAACGCTCTTATATGGGTGTGAAGCGTGGGTGATGAATGTTGCAGCGAGGAGAAGGCTGGAGGCAGTGGAGATGTCATGTCTGAGGGCAATGTGTGGTGTGAATATAATGCAGAGAATTCGTAGTTTGGAAGTTAGGAGGAGGTGCGGCGGACATGTAGAGAGAATGGAGCGAAACAGAATGACTTCAAGAGTGTATCAGTCTGTAGTGGAAGGAAGGCGGGGTAGGGGTCGGCCTAGGAAGGGTTGGAGGGAGGGGGTAAAGGAGGTTTTGTGTGCGAGGGGCTTGGACTTCCAGCAGGCATGCGTGAGCGTGTTTGATAGGAGTGAATGGAGACAAATGGTTTTTAATACTTGACGTGCTGTTGGAGTGTGAGCAAAGTAACATTTATGAAGGGATTCAGGGAAACCGGCAGGCCGGACTTGAGTCCTGGAGATGGGAAGTACAGTGCCTGCACTCTGAAGGAGGGGTGTTAATGTTGCAGTTTAAAAACTGTAGTGTAAAGCACCCTTCTGGCAAGACAGTGATGGAGTGAATGATGGTGAAAGTTTTTCTTTTTCGGGCCACCCTGCCTTGGTGGGAATCGGCCGGTGTGATAATAAAATAAAATAAAATAAAATTCCATGGGGATAAAATATCTCATTAAATGCTGTTAACTGCATACATATTTGTTGATGTAGAGTCTGAACATGTTGCAGGAGAGTTGGCTTGACTGATAATCTAGGTTGCATTTATGTGAATGAGAACCAGAGAGACTACCTGGAGGGTGTTCTG
This sequence comes from Cherax quadricarinatus, assembly GCF_038502225.1. Classification (NCBI taxonomy): domain Eukaryota; kingdom Metazoa; phylum Arthropoda; class Malacostraca; order Decapoda; family Parastacidae; genus Cherax; species Cherax quadricarinatus. The sequence continues at coordinate 9,280,435 of NC_091351.1, forward strand.
GGGGATCAATGCTCCCGTGTCCCAGTCCTTGACCAGGCCTCCCAGTGGGTCAGGGCCTGATAAACCAGACTGTTACTGCTGGCTGCATGTAGTCCAATGTGCGAACCACAGCCCGGCTGATTGAGTACTTGACATTTAATTAATTTGTTTCCTTTACAGGTGGTTGAACTACTATCACAGAATAATGAACTTCTTCGAAAACTGTGTAACGCTGTAGAGAAAATGGACAGTCTGCGTAGCCTGGTGAAAATAGCTCCAAGACCTTCTCCAGGCTGTGTACCTGTACCAGTTTCAGCACAAAGGGTAGTATGTAACAGTGGTACAACAGTATTTGTTCCCTATTCTAATCCTGAATCCAGACAGAATTCCACAACTCAGAGTTAAAGAAACTTTAATACAGCCTCTCCTTGTCATGTACGGGGGGGTAAGTGGGATGTACGGATAATGGGGGAATAACAGAGTAAGGGGAGTAAGGCAGGAGAGTCTGAGTCAAGTGATTAGCGGCGAGCGGTAGGTAATGTGAGGTCACTGGTGACTACACCTTCACCTCTCATTACTCTACCCACCACCCTCTCACTTCTTGAAATAATATAATGAATAAAAGAGCAAATAACGGGGACAGTGAATATTACTATTCTACTCAAACACAGTTTATTATTAAGTCCTTGTACAATAATATATTTGGGAACAGGAGAACATTATTGGGGTTTTTGATAGATGGGGTGGTACATATAAGCAGTGAGACAGGGAACACAATCAACTTGACGAAAATGAATATAACTTACAATATAGTTCAGAGGACAGTTCACCACAGGAACTAAGCCACAGGTCCCAAGACCTACACGGCACGAGTACTGCTCCAAGCCCGTACGCTGCCCAACGTCTCCAACAGTTTCCTCCAGAGACTTCAGCAGCCTTCTTCGGAGCCCTGCACCCCAGCAGCAGCTCCTCTCGAATCTCCTGCTCGAAGTCTCTGCTCAGAGCTCTGCACACAGCAGCAGCTCCACTCGAAGTCCCCCGATCATGCTGTTCCTTGGGCTTATGTGGTGGTCAAAGCACCCTCCACAATGGGGTGTGCACCACGTGTTACGACCTGATACCGAGATCTGACGCCAGTGATGAACAAAGGAGCTGAGACTTAAGCCAAAAAGGCATGGCTGCTTAGCCACTTGCCAAGGCAAGGTGAGTATATAATTAGGTCTCCCTAGAGACCTCACAAGCCCAGCTGAACTACATCACATCCTCACTTAGCGATGTACAGTGGACCTTGGGTAAAGGCTTCATCGGTTAGTGCCAAAATCAGCTAATGGCTCGCCTTGGCGTAAAAATGTTGGCTCGGCTAACGCCAAATAACTCGGTTAAGGGCTTTCATCCTGAACGTGTCCGCATGGCCAGAGCGGGCCGGCCACTCACTCCGTGTACAGCCAGTGTGCCAGTTGTTTACAAAGCAGGCAGTGAGGACAATTCCATGCGTACATGCGATATATTTTGTATTATTCCATTGTTTTTAGTACTTGTAACTGCTAGATAAGCCACCAAGGGCCCCAAGAAAGCTTCTAATGCCAACCCTGTGGTAAAAAGGGCGAGGTGTACTATTGAATTAAAGAAAGAGATAATCACAAAGTACAAGAGTGGAGTGCATTTCTTGGTGTTGGAAAGGTTATATAACAAACCCATTCAACCATCACTATTATATTGGCCAAAAAAAAGGCAATCAAGGAAGCTGTTGTTGCAAAAGGTGCAAGTGTGCTTACAAAACAGAGATCGCAAATACTCGAAGATGTGGAGAGACTGTTCTTAGTGTGGATAACCGAGAAACAATTATCAGGAAATAGTGTTTCTCAGTCAATAACATGTGAAAAGGCAAGACAATTGCATGATGATCTCATTAAGAAAATGCCTGAAACTAGTGCTGATGTTAATGAATTTAAGGCCAGCAAAGGTTGGTTTGAGAGATTTAAGAATCATAGTGGCACACACAGTGTGATATGGCATGGTGAGGCTGCCAGTTATGACAGAAAAGGTCGCTGAAAAATATGTGCAGGGCTTTATGGAGTACATACACACTGAATAATTAAAACCCCAACAAGTGTTCAATTGTGACAAAACAGGCATGTTTTGGAAGAAAATGACAAACAGAACCTACATTACTCAGGAGGAAAAGGCACTGCCAGGACACAAGCCTATGAAAGACAGGCTTACTCTGTTTTGTAGTAATGCTAGTGGGGATTGCAAAGTGAAGCCTCTACTCGTGTATCACTCTGAAACTCCCAGGGTATTTAAGAAGAACAATGTTGTCAAGGCTAATTTGTGTGTGATGTGGAGGGCAAACAGTAAGGCATGGGTCACTAGGGACATTTTCTATGACTGGTTTTATCATGTGCTTGGCCCCACTGGCATGTGCGCATGAGTGTGCACACATGTGCTTACTCACCTATATGTGGTTGCAGGAGTCAGGTCACAGCTGTGTGAATGATTGCACCTAGCATAGTCAGGTGTGTCTTGATGCACACATCTTGGTGAGCTGTGTGTGTGGTGAGAGAAGCACTTAGCCATCACAAAGCCATCATCTCACATCCTGACAAGTATGGCTCGAGCAATACTGAGTTTCTACATGTATTTGTAAATGTGATAGTACAGTGTAAATCTTCTTTCAACAAACTGGCTGTATCACACTGAGGCAGGTAGACCAAAAAGAAAAACGAAGGATTCTCTTTTTTAGTCATCTCTTACAACATGCATTAAAGTGTAAATACTTCACAAGGCAGGTCTGGGGTATACTTTCAGTCGAATTACGGTTTATCTCTACGTTAAAACACTTCAGTTTGAAAAGTTTTACATAGATTTTTATGAGTAATAATGTTTTTCAGTGTGTTAAAAAGATAGCAGAATAAATTATCATTGCAGTAATTGATAGTTTTACAAAAGTATATGAGTAAAAAGTTTTAACTGTTCTGTATTACCTGTATATTAGAATTAAAATATTTGAGAAAAAAAATCTTTTCTCCTCAGATTTTAATTTTTTATATAAAACATACAAAACCCAAAAAAATAGAAAAGTTAATTTAGGTTGTAACTACTCATCCTGACCTAAATAATTAAGAGTATTACAATTCTTGCTCTACATATGTTGTTGTCTTGCATGTACACACTCTTATTGCTTCCTGAAAGCAGTGCATATTAATTATTTTATCAGCTAGCTATATTGTATCCTCAGTCTTATCCATTAGAATTTAAAATGTGAAACAAAAAAAAAAGGTCAAATAATGATTATAAAAGTTACTGCAATATTAAGCTAGACATAATTACCAGTGTAATAATGATGGGTCTTGAAGATTACAAACATGTAAGGATTATTGGATGCTTGGGGCTTACCACTTAGGGGAGAGAGGAAACTATGACTTGTTCCTCTCTTCCTTTTCCCATGTTCTCACTCTTCAGTCTACCTCCATGAATATTTGTTTTACCACACAGGTAATTGATGCTCTTTCCCGCACTCGACTTCTATTTGTCTCATACTTCATTTTTTCTTTACAATTACTTTTTGTGTATGTGTGTTTGGGCAGTTTCTTGTTTTCTTTTTTAGGGTCTGCCTACCTTTATGGGAGAGGCAAGTGGTGTGCTCAAAAAATTGCTATAGATCTGCAGTATCCAGAAAATAAACACTGGATACCTTTGATGAGTTTCGAGACTCTTTCTACTACCGGAGCCTGGCCATGGGACAGGCTCATCTGGAGATGTGGAAGGATCTACTGATAATAATGTGTAAGGTGAGGCACGACATACAGACAAACCTGTGTTGAAGACCGTCTTTCATTGAAAAGATCTGTATTTATGGGGTATATTTTTTTTCAAAACATGCCCTCTTACTGAATCTTGTGAGTTTAGTTCTCTGACATGACAAGTGGAAATTATTTGTTATTACTGAACAGTTTTTCTTGATGCTAGGTAGTAGGTTTGTAGACAGCAACTGCCCAGAAAGGTTTTACATGATGGTAGGATTGCTGGTGTCTCTTTTTCTGTCTACTTACACTTAGGTCACACTACACATGCATGTACAAGCATACATATACACACCTCTCTGGGTTCTCTTCTATTTTCTTCCTAGTTCTTGTTCTTGTTTATTTCCTCTTATTTCCATGGGGAAGTGGAACAGAATTCTTCCTACGTAAACCATGCGTATCATAAGAGGTGACTAAAATGCCGGGAGCAAGGGGCTAGTAACCCCTTCTCTTGTATACATTACTAAAGTTAAAAAGAAACTTTTTTTTTTTTTTGGTCCGCCCCGCCTCGGTGGATACAGCCAGTTTGTTGAAAGAAGTTTTTCTTGATATGTAATATGTGATGATATACAGTATAATGACCTATACTTATTTTTTTTGTTGAGAATTCTGTAATAAAAAATATGTACTGTAGTATAAGGAAAATCTTTTCTCTTGGCTACCATATTTTCATACCATACATTGTAAACTTGGGTTGTTGAGGTGGTTTGGTCATTTAGAGAGAATGAATCAAAGTAGAATGACATGGAGAGCGTATAAATCTGTAGGGGAAGGAAGGCGGGGTAGGGGTAGTCCTCAAGAAGGTTGGAAGGAAGGGGTAAGGGAGGTTTTGTGGGCGAGGGGCTTCGGCTTCCAGCAGGCATGCATGAGCGTGTTCAATAGGAGTGAAAGGAGACGAATGGTATTTGGGACCTGACGATCTGTTGGAGTGTGAGCAGGGTAATATTTAGTGAAGGGATTCAGGGAAACTGGTTATTTTTATATAGCCGGACTTGAGTCCTGGAAATGGGAAGTACAATGCCTGCACTCTAAAGGATGGGTTTGGGATATTGGCAGTTTGGAGGGATATATTGTGTATTTTTATATATATATACTTCTAAACTGTTGTATTCTGAGCACCTCTGCAAAAACAGTGATTATGTACGAGTGAGGTGAAAGTGTTGAATGATGATGAAAGTATTTTCTTTTTTCTTTCTTTTTGGGTCACCCTGCCTTGGTGGGAGACAGCAGACTTGTTAAAAAATAGTAAACTGTATTGATATAACTCATCTCTGTATAACAGGCTTTGGAAATGTGGAACAAAATCTGTCGAGTCAGTCAATCAGTTTAACAGTTACAAAATTGTCAGATATTGTTGCTGTCACAGCAAAATGATATCTTCATCCACCACAAATGTCATTACCTGCCACCAGCTCCACATCACTAGTTTATAATATCAAGGTTTACTTCCCGTCTCCTTCATGCACACTATTGATTTCTAAAAACTGCTAATATTCATAATCCGGTATTTACTTGATCCCAGTTATGCTTGATTTTTTATGTTTATGCCAAGTAAATATATGTATTTGAATTAAATTTGCAGGGGTTATAGTATATACAGCTCTGCAACCCATACAGATTTGGTGCTTATTTTTATAATAATATAGCATCATTCCTTGACTGACATCAGAGAACAGTTATGGTTCACACACTTCATGTTGATGCACCATAGATATAGTGTTGTAGGTGTGCAGTATTTATCCAGTTCTTGAAAAAGTGGATTTTTTTTTTTTTTTTTTTTTTGTATTTAGTAATATACAAGTGAAAATAAATGTTTTTTTTTTTTAAATTGCATGTTATTCACACACTTCATGATGATACAAATAGGGTGCTGTAGACTTGCATTATTTATCCAGTTGTTGAAAATGTAGACATTTTTTGTATCCAGTAACATGCAAGTGAAAATCATTTTTTTTTAATTGCTCGTTACACACCAGTAAATATTGAGGAATAGCATGAATGTGCAGATCAACTATTATATATTAGGTAGTAAGAATATTTATGACAGAAGAGCAACAATGTTATACACTTAAGACTTATTTTTGTACTGATATTTTTAGTTTCCAAATAAAAACAAATACAGTATTATACCTTTATAATGGTGGAACAGAACTTTAAAACTGTGTCCTAAAAAAATTTTATTTGTTTGGCATAACTTAAGATACTTGTAAAATTTAAACACTGACATGTTCTACATATATTACAAACATTGTGTGTTATATTCTGCATAAATTTCAAACCAAGACCAACGAATCAGGATCTTATCGACAGTACACTGTATTGTAGTGTTAACAGGCATCCCTGGATTATATAGTGTGTGTTCCAGGCCCATGGTAGTTTTAACACTACCAATCAGCTCATTAACACTTAATTTATCACAAGAGTGTTTTATTGTGTTTTGCAAACTGCACTGACTGCTTAGGGAAAATTTATATCACACAAAGGGAACTGCTGGTATAAATGAGGTATTTGATAAAAGTGAATGCATATAAAATGAACTTGCATAAAGTGAGATAGTACTGCCGTACTTTAATATTTTATTAATTATTTGAAACATACCGTAACAGCATGAGATATGGTCTGCCTCAAGGGCAAACTGGGGACCCATACCCTCGGAGAAATAGATAAAAGGGCTTTGAGGAAAATATATAATTTCTTCCCGAGGCATTTGCAGTTAAATTCTTTGATTATTACACTACTATCAAAATAGTTGTCATTAGTAAGATTTGCTGTGTTGGAGTAAATACAAATGCCATACAAATCTTCAGATTTTAAACAGGGTCGTTGGCTCCATATTTTAAACATTAATAATTATCTTTATCAGCATGGTAAACACAACCAGTACACTTAGTCTATAAACAACCATTTCTACTACAGAAAATCTAAAACAAGAAAATACTGCATATATGTTTTTGATCATAATAACTATAATGGTGTATTATAAAAGTATTGAAATTTTTATTAGCAGAATTAGTAGAGTATAACTGATTAAGATTATAATAATGAAACTGTAGGTATGATATGTACTTTAATTAAAATATATTTCTCTTAATATTTAACACTAGAATTCTTATGGAACAAACTCTCCAAAATTTTTAAGAAAATATGCAAATTATACAAAGGTACAGTTAATCTTCCCTTATTGTTGGTGAGGGGCTCTTGATGCAAGGAATTGGACCTGTCCTCCCTTTCCTTGAATCAAACCTTATTGCCTCCTATTCCCCAAACACTGTATGTCCCCCTAAGGGCTCAGCATTTCCCTATAAATATAATACAATAATAATAATAATAATAATCTAACTGTTCAGAACAAGGCAAATCCAGATCTTGAGTGTCCATGTGAGAGATAAGTATACATATTTAAACACTCATACACATACATATGTACAGGTTCAACCATACTATTTGAAGTTAAAATGAGAACAGTGATGAGAGGTCAAAATATCTTCACTTGGCAGTGTTATTATTAGGGTGCTACAAGAATTAATGCCTTCCCTGATGATGTTTCTAATTTTCATAAGTGACTTGCCAGAAAAAACGAAATGCTAAGCAAATATGTTTGTGAATAATAAAAAATTTAAAAAAACTGCAAATCCCTGCAAGAAGACTGGTAAATTAAACGAGTGGATTGGTGGATGATTAGTGAAAACTAATGGAAAATGGAAAAAGCAATAACATTTCACATGAATACTGATTATATGATACAGTTTTAAGAGCATCAGATAATGAGACACATCTAAGAGTAGCCACTGGCAAAAGTTCATCTCTGGATCATATTAATGAAATTGTGATGCTTATAGACTGTAGTGGAAAAATCCTTCAGATACATGGGTAGAGAAATATGTAATACAAAACTAGTCACAATGTTAGACCAAATCCAGAATATAACAGAATAACAAACATTTTTATATGGGTGTGAAGCATGAGCCTTGAAAGTTGCAGTGAGACAGCTGAAGACATCAGAGATGTCATGTTTGAGATCAGTGTAGTGTGAAGATAGTGCAGAGAATCAGAGCGTAAAAATTAAAAGGCGATGTGGGGTGACCAGAGGTGTAATTCAGAGGATTAAGGAGGGGATGTTGATGTGGTTTGGGCAATGTAGAGAGGATGAAGAGGGATAGGATGGCAGAGGGTGTATAGATCTGGGGTGGAAGGTAGGAGGGTTGAGAGTCTCAGGAATACCTGGGAAAGGGAGGTAAAAGAGGCTTTGAGTTTGTGGCTTGAGCATCCAGCAGGCTTGTGTGAATGTGTTTGATAGAAGTGAATGGAGACAAGTGATTTTAATGAATTGCTGTTGGAGTGTGAGCAAGGTAACTGTTATGAAGGGATTCAGGGAAATGGGTTAGCTGGGCCTAAGTCTTGGAGGTGGGAAGGGCAGTGCCTGGGCTCTAAAGGAAAGATGGGGATGTGATGGCAATACACTTCTGACAAGACAGAAAATGAATGAATGATGGTGACAGTCTTTCCATCTTGGGTCACTCTACCTTGGTGGGAAAAGGTCGAGGTAAAAAAAAAAAAAAAAAAAGGTTGCAGAATGGCTCCCAAGAGCCAAAAAATTATATATTACAATGAAATACAGAAAATCCCATAAAAACTTTTGTTAACTGATGAGGAGACATGCCGACTACAAAAAAGATACAAAAGAATAAATAAAATAAATTTTTGGTACCAACAACAAGAACAGGAGGCACTGGGAAAAATGCAGTGGCATAAAAAAAAAAAAAAAAAAAAAAAAAAATTAATAAAATGGTTTCATCTGCAGATTGGCGGAATACTGGAATAGGTTTTGATCTGAGGTAGTATGCACCACAGCCAATGGGAATTTAAACCATACCCCCGGCCGGGATTGAACCCGCGGTCATAGAGTCTCAAAACTCCAGCCCGTCGCGTTAGCCACTAGACCAGCCACGCGACGGGCTGGAGTTTTGAGACTCTATGACCGTGGGTTCAATCCCGGCCGGGGTATGGTTTGTTTGCAATCGTGTCATTACGATTTCGTGAGCAAAGGGAATTTAAACAAAATCATATGACAGACCAAACACTGAAGACAGGACACCACAAATAATTTTGCTGCTGTGGCTACAAATGGATACAATCATAATGTGTAGCATAATTTCACTCTCTCTTACACACACACATATACAACGCACAAAGTATGTATACAAATCAATGTGTTTTGGATAATTGTAATCATGGTTTCATCTATGAATGTCATATAATATAAATATTTACTTAGTAAATGTTTGTTGTATTATGCAAGCATTTAAGGTATTGTGTGAACATAGGAAATATATCAATGTGATATTTTTCCTATTTTCATATACAAAATTGCATAACATTGTATCTAATATATTCATGTATTTTATTAGATATTGTATAACATCAGTTTCCTTCAATGCAATATGAGTAGTTCACCCAAGATCAAGATTTACTTTGTACTGGAAAATCAAGGCATTGGTGCAAGTAAAGCCAGTTTATTACTTGCTTTACATACGTCTAACATAATATCTACTGGCTGGCAGGTAGTGTTTCTTTTTCTTTTTTTTTAAATAATCTTCCTGTCCTCCAAAATAAACAAATAATCAGTTAACAACATTTTAAACAGTGACATGTGTTTTTCACTGCCACACACAAGGCCTTGTTTATATTTCATTATTGACATTTAACCAAATAAGAGTTAACTTAGGTTAGGCTAACCTAGCCTAGAGTAACTAGTTTGATCATTTTTGTCACTGTTTACATCATGCAATGTGCAAACAATCATTGTTTGAAGGACAGGTTGACATCATAATATTGGCTGGCAGGAGCCTGCCCAATGTTATTTCTCACATATACATTAGGGCCCCAACTTGTGGCATTCCAGTGAGAGGCGGACCAACATACGAACAAGGTCCGAAAGACACAGAGAAAATAATTGTTTATGAATGTCGATCTGCAGTTACAAATACCCATGATGCTTAACTATTTTTACTATAATTTCCTAAGGGATAGTAGTTTCATGGCTACAAATGATTTGTATGCAAGTTGAAACACCAGGAACACATCACGTTCATTAATTGGGGTCCTACTGTATACAGTACAATTCATTTCATATACTTTTATCTGAATTATTTTTTACTTCAACTATAAGAGTAGCATGTTAAGTCAAAATATTACTCAATGTACAGTGTACCTGCCAACCAAATGATAATAAACTCACATAAAAAGCAAAATGGACCTGATCACATAGGAACTGTGGATCTTCTTCCCTGATATATCGGCTGATGCCCCCATTCTGAAGTTGCACTTGTGTGAAGTTCACTTATTTGCTATGTATTTTGCATGCTTAGAATTCAGAAATATTTCAGAATGTAGGCAAAATCTTAACAAAACTTAACAGAATTTCCTATAAATCATTCTGTAGCTACTGTAAACTGTATATAGGAGAAATCTGTAATTTTTGTCAGATCATTGTTGGCACCCTATTGAGACGCTTCACTGAGTTTGTGTTGCATGTAACACTGAAAAATGGTATGGTGATACCAACATGATGTGGAAAAAGACATGTGCAGCTCAGGACATTTATTAGAGGAAACGTCTTGCCACAAGTGACTTCTTCAGTCCTAATACAGAGATGACTAAGAAACAAGTTTATATACTCATTTCTTAGTTATCTCTGTATTAGGACTCAAAAAGCCATTCGTGGGCAAAACATTTTCTATAATAAATATCCTGAACTGTACATGCCTCTTTTTCCATACATGTAATACCCTATATGTAGCATTACTGTGTACTGGCATTACTGTTACACCCTTCATAGGTGGATTTCCATTATCATGTTCACAGGGAAGAGCTAAACCCATAGGGATCATACCAGACCTGGAGAATGGAAAGCAATAAAGTTTTATCTAAGGACTAAGGAAGGGGAGGGGGGCTTTAATTCCTTGGATCAAGAGCACTTCATCATCAAAGTAAACCCACCTCCCTTTGAAGGATAATGCTAGTGATGGGTTCTTGATCTGAGGAAGTGGAGCTTCCTCTTCCTTGGGTCACACCTAATTACTTTCCATTTTCAGGCAGTGTGTGACCCCTATGGAGCCCTTTTACATGAATATAATAACATAATATTACATTTGCACAACATCGTATTTTGTATCAAAAACATGTGATTATCCTAATAATAAATTAGAATGATTCTGGGTAAAAAAAATAAAAAAAAAAAAAAGCATTTACAAAGTTTTAAGAATTGATAATCATTTTCATCATACAAGTTGGCAAGTTTGGCTGATGTTCATCATTGTTGAAGATTTGCCAATGTTTGTGAAGTTCAAAAATCAATTTGACTGTATTGGTATTCTACCTTAGAACTCAAAGGGAAATTATTGAATCAGTTAATTATATTTTTGAATTTGCTGATTTTTTGTTTTTAACTGAAAAATGTTTTGATCAAGAATACTGAAAGTCGCCCAACCACGGCTGGAACAAATCACAAATAAGCCGCACTCAGGAGAGCAGCCTTATGACGTTTTGGTCCGTCCTGGACCACTGTCAGGTCACAACCAAAATGTCTCAATAAATGGTTTAGAAACCTGGCAAGTTGATAAACGAGACACTTGTACAACATTTGGGTATCTTGCACAAGTGCTTTATTTATCAACCAGAACACCCCCATAATTTTCCTAAGTGTGGGTTATTTGTGAGATGTTTTGACCGAGTTATACCTTGAGAGTTACGGTAAAGTCTTGATATAATGAACTAATAGTAGGCAGGGGCAGAGCCAGAATTTCTGTACTGGGGGAGTGGGAAAGGTGCTGAGGGTTGGCTGTCTGGTTGAAAGGGGTGCTTTGGGTTGATTGTCTGGTTGAAAGAGAGGGTTTTAGGTTGGTTGTCTGGGTGAAAGAAGGGGCTTTGGGTTGGTTGTCTGGTTGAAAGGGGGCTTTTGGGTTGGTTACTGGCTGAAAGGAGGGCTAGGAGACTTTTATTTTGAAGCAACATTATTATTATTATTTCTATTTAGGGAGCTTTGGGGGCTTCAGTGTCCATTAAATCATAATAAAAAAAATAGCCAAAAACCACAGAAGTGCTCTTTTGTGCACCTAATATAGTACCGTACACACAATTTACAAATTTACTGTAGTAAACATTGAAAATAGTGAGGTTAAACATACAATTTGCCCAGCAGATTTTTCCCATTTTTTTCAGAAGTGTTATTTATATCAACGGCCATTATTTCAAAGGCTGCAGCACTCTACGACCCTTGATTATATTATTTTTATTACATCAAGGATATTAAGCTGTGTCGATCAATATGCTTATGGCACAGTAGGAAGACACAAGCTGCAGACCAAACTTTATAGAATACACTCTGTTAAAGAATAAGACACGTGTACAACACTGTTAGCTGTACTGCACGTGTCTCATTCTTCAACTTGTCAGTATTGTATACTATCAATAATATGATCAATTTCAACACATGAGTTGAAATTTTGAAGCCTTTTGGGAGAGACTGTGAAGTTATTGCAAATTAGGAAAAGGCCTATGTATATAAAATTGAGTATAGGTCACCTATTATTTGTCAATTATTCCATGAATCATCCTGTTATTTCATGAACCGCCCTGTTGTTATTCCATGAACCATTGTGTTGTTATTCCATGAACCATCCTGTTGTTATCCCATGAACCATCCTGTTGTTGTTCTTTGAACCATCCTGTTGTTATTCCATGAACCATCCTGTTATCCCATGAACCATCCTGTTATTTCATGAACCATCCTGTTGTTATTCCTTGAACTATCCTGTTGTTATCCCATAAACCATTCTGTTATCCCATGAACCATCCTGTTGTTATTCCATGAACCTTCCTGTTATCCCACAAACCATCCTGTTGTTATTCCTTGAACTATCCTGTTGTTATCCCATGAACCATCCTGTTGTTATCCCATGAACCATCCTGTTGTTATCCCATGAACCATTCTGTTGTTATCCCATAAACCATCCTGTTGTTATCCCATGAACCATCCTGTTGTTATTCCATGAACCTTCCTGTTGTTATCCCACAAACCATCCTGTTGTTATCCCATGAACCATCGTGTAGAGTTTTAGTGTCACACCTAGATAAGACAAAATGCCTCTGTTGTTGTATGTATTTTAATCAGGGAGAAATGCTAAACCCAGAGGGGATCATATAGTGGAAGGTATTCAGGTTTGATCTGAGGAAGGGGAAGATTAGTCCAGTTTCTTGGATCAAGAGCCCTCTCACTGATATCAAAGCATCTCGTGGGAGAGGTTTGTAATATAGGTTTACTCTGCATCAACCCTTCAAGGTAGGTGTGCCTTGATGCCAGTAAAGGACTCCTGGTCCAAAGAATTGGAGCTACCCTCCATTTACTCAGATCAAACCTAATTGCCTCCCATTCCCAGATGATATATGATCACTGAGGGAATTTAGTACATCCACGTGAAAATAATAACAATAATAATGAATGTTTTTTCTTCGGATTACCCTCCCCTCAAGGGAGGTTCCTTCACACTGATGAGGAGCTCTTGATCTAGAGAATTGATCTGTGCTCCAGTTCCCTGAATTAAGCCTGAATACCTTCCATCCCCCAATCCCCACAGGTGCTGTATAATTCTATGGGTTTAGTGCTTCTCCATGATTATAATAATCATAATAATAATTTGGATTACCCTATTTTAGCCAGGCAATAATAATTATAATAATGATCTGCATCAGGTGTCTTTCTGCTACACACACTTATCAACAACACTCTACATCCTTTGCACTTCTGGTAAGTCATTCTTCACAAGGTTATTTATTTCAGTAGAGGCAGTATCTTTGGCAATATTTTGGCTGGGGACTTATAAAACTCTAAGTTACTACTGATAAAATAGTATATAATGACCCACTGATAAATACTGGAGATTTAACCTTTTCATTTATTAGGTATGAAGAGAGAATATGCACAACAGGCTTTTATAGGGACAATGTTCTTTATAGCATACATGCCTAGATGCCAATGAAGTGTTTTTGATCCAATTTAGAGCAAGCCTAATTACTGCCCAGTTCCTAGGCCCTGTATAACCACTATGGATTTAGGTACTTTTATGAATACAGGTGGGCCCTGCTTCACAGCATTTCATTAATGTATTAGTTTTTAATTATACCCATTCTTCATTTATTCAGACTTCCTACAATAAATATGCTCACCACTTACTATAAGCTAAGAATGAAATTATTTTAAGATAAGTAATGTGTATTGTATATACACAAATAACCCGCACATAGAAGAGAGGAGCTTACGACGACGTTTCGATCCGACTTGGACCATTTACAAAGTCACACTGTTATTTATGTATTCTATGTGCATTTTTTAGATCTGGCTCTATCGCTCGCTTAATATGTGATTGTATAAACATGTTATCAGGCTTTCATATGCATTTGAAGGTGAAAAAAAAAATTTTCACTTAGAACTAACCTACTGTATAAGTAGTGCCCACCTGTATAATATTTTGTTACTGAACATAAAAGGGGTTACTAGCCCCTTGCTCCTGGCATTTTAGTCCCCTTGTACAATGTGTATGGCTTGCAGGAGGAAAAATTCTAGCCTATTATCTCCATTGGATATCTGGTTAGCCAGACTTGAGTCCTGTAGGGGGGATGGGCAGTACCTGCACTCTGAAGGAAGGGATGGGGTGTTGCAGTCGGAGGATTAATCTGATTGTGATGTCAGCACACTTCTGGAAAGACAGCGATTGAATGAGGGCGAACGTATTTTTTTCTTTGGGAAACCCTGCCTTGGTGGGAGACTGCTGTTAAGTTAAAAATATAATAACTTTGTGACAACCTTTTACTTAGGGTCAACCCTGATAAATCTCTAATCTGAGCTAAACTGTCACAATAAAATCTTGTTCTGCATACTGTGTCATTTTACCTATAACTTTTAGCAATACACATGAACATACATACATATATATGTATCATAAAAAAATAGCAGTAAAATTATCTGGTGCATATTCCTAAAATTACATAATATGCAATGTGTGATAAGGACTTTTTTATTCATTTTTAATACAGTGGACCCCCGCATAACGGACGCCTTGCATAGCGGACAATCCGCATAGCGGACGCTTTGATCGCTAAAATTTTGCCCCGCATAGTGGACAAAAACCCGCTCAGCGGCCTTCGTCCGAGACGCGTCCAATGTGGGGCCTGAGCCACGCTCACATGTGCCGCCGGTGGCATTGTTTACCAGCCAGCCTCCGCGGTAACATCCAAGCATACAATCGGAACATTTCGTATTATTACAGTGTTTTTGGTGATTTTTTTCTGGAAAATAAGTGACCATGGGCCCCAAGATAGCTTCTAGTGCCAACCCTACAGCAATAAGGGTGAGAATTACTTTGGAGATGAAGAAAAAGATCATTGATAAGTATGAAAGTGGAGTGCTTGTCTCCGAGCTGGCCAGGTTGTATAATAAACCCCAATCAACCATCGCTACTATTGGTGGTACAGCTGCTGCTGCTGCTGTACCACCGTCAGCTGCTGCTGCTGCTGTAGTACCGTCTGCTGCTGCTGTAGCATTGTCTGCTGCTGCTGCTGTAGCATCGTCTGCTGGTGCTGTAACATCGTCAGTTGCTGCTGTAGCATCGTCTGCTGCTGCTGCTGTAGCATCGTCTGCTGCTGCTGCTGCTGCTGCTGCTGTAGCATCGTCTGCTGCTGCTGCTGTAGCATCGTCTGCTGCTGCTGCTGCTGCTGTAGCATCGTCTGCTGCTGCTGCTGCTGCTGCTGTACCACCGTTGTTGGTGTGGCTTATTGAGAATACCAAGAAACAATTAACCCCAGAGGATTTGCCACCCAGGATAACCCAAAAAAGTCAGTGTCATCGAAGACTGTCTAACTTATTTCCATTGGGGTCCTTAATCTTGTCTCCCAGGATGCAACCCACATCAGTCGACTAACACCCAGGTGAACAGGGAAAATGCCTGGAACTAGTGCTCATATTGGTGAATTTAGAGCCAGCAAAGGTTGGTTTGAGAGATTTAAGAATCGTAGTGACATACACAGTGTGATAAGGCCTGTTCTGGAAGAAAATACCAAACAGGACCTACAGTACTCAGGAGGAAAAGGCACTCCCAGGACACAGTGTCTCATCAGTCATTGCTGCATCTTCAATAAAGGTAAGTGTCATTTATTCTTCATTTAGTAGAGTAGTACATGCACAATATATATTGTGCATGTACTACTCTACTTTTGTGCATGTATCCTTCTCTTTGTGTGTAGGAAAATGTCTATTTCATGTGGTAAAATTTTTTTTTTCATACTTTTGGGTGTCTTGCACGGATTAATTTTATTTCCATTATTTCTTATGGGGAAAATTCATTCGCATAGCGAACATTTCGCATAACAGCCAGCCCTCTTGCACGGATTAAGGTCGCTATGCGGTGGTCCACTGTACTAGCATCTGGGAAAAATATAATTGATATATACATGTCATTTAGAACTGAATGTACTGTTTATGCCAAAATCCTTAGCAAAATATTTTTAGATTTTTTCTAGTACAGTAAACCCTCTTAATCATAGTGATTTTTTTTTTTTTTTTTGCATAGCATACCTAGTAGGGTATTAAAAAAAAGTTTCATAGCAAATTCAGAGGTGTACAGAACGTAACCCTATTTTTCTTATATGTTCTTCACTTAAGTACTGCAAATTTTTCATAAGGTCCCTGCATTATAAGAGGATTTACTGTAGTATCTTCACATATGCACAACATTAAACAACAATGTGATTCTTGTGTACCTTCATTTTTCAATGGTAGATCAAGGCTGAAGGCAAAAATGTAGATCCACCCATTGATTAATCCTTAATAGGTTTATTCATTTGGGCTTTGTGTGTATTTATACCAAAAGATGTCTTGTAAAAACAATGCTGGGGCAACTTGTGTGCATCACCATAATTATCATATAGCAAATTAACACAGATAATCATATGTATAGAAAATATTTCTTTTATTGCTCAAGTCTCAGTCTGCAGGTAACTTGTTTCATATTTTTATTTTAAAGGATATTCCACTCGCAATCACCTAATTTGTAAAATTCTTTAAATCCTAAAGAAGTTATAAATCTGTTCTAGAAAAAAGGTGAAAAATTGCAAGCTCTTGACCCTTAATAAATGCACTAACACTTTTTTTAAGTGTACATATCTATTCTAGCTTATATTCTCAAGTGGTGTACACCTAAGTGTAAGAAGTGCTATTATAAATATGGTATGTATGTTTAATAGATACCAGGAAACGTTTTTAATTTAATATTTCGGTAAGCTATATAGTGTGATGCTATTTTACGAAGTATCAGATGTAAAGCTAATGCAAATATTGATATGTTTTCTCTATACATATTCTGTTGTGGTGTGTGGAGGGACTGATAAAATACCATGCAAATACTGTATTAATGTTTTCAAAACTAGAATTTTGACTAATGCTAATAAAAATAAAAATTTATGGTTCACTATTTACACTACAGCCTTGCCGTGTAAGATACTTAAAACCGAGGTAGAAGAGTTCTTGAATCTACTTAAAGTCTGTTAATTATAATATACTACTTGTGTAATTAAGCCTACAAGCAGTTTGCCAAAATTTCATTCTAAAGTATAAATTATATTTTAAAATTTTTAATGATTATTTTTTATATAACTGTTATTGCAACTCTTTCTAAAAAAGTCCTTATGTAATAAAGCCTACTTTTATTAAAGTAAGTATATTCGCTGATGCATTCTGTATGTATGGAACATGTTGACAGAGTAAAACATTTAGTAGAAAGTAACCGCTGCACACAGGCGACAAGAGTATATACCCAAGAGGTATGTATCTACTAGTACATACATACATACATGCCTCAGTGGGAAACGACCAACATGTTAAAAAAAAAAAATGTACATATGTACATGCATAAACACAACGCTTACTTTAATCTTCATTTTAGGAGTTAAGGTTTTCTTTACCGGAGGTGTACAGGCAACATGCAGCCTTAATGTCCTGTGTGTAATCAACAGAATTCTAACCATGTAAAGTAACCAACCAGCAGACATGCTTTACTTGATGTTTTATTATCTGTCTGTGGGGCATTTATGTACTGATCAACATTTAAGAAACTTCAAGCAATATTGCTAGCTTCCAATGCAATGCAGACAAGTTCTTATTGCAATTAGTTTTCATAAACTTTAGTAATCCAAAATCTATTTTACCCTTAAACTGTCCAAATGTAGATCTATGTTTGCGCACGTAGCGCTCTGACCTTGATTTTCTCCCTAAGAAAGAATGTAAAAAAAAAAAGTAGATCTACGTTCGGAGTGCTACGCGAGTGAACGTAGATCTAAGTTTGGACAGTTAGAGGGTTAATGTACTGTACGGTGATACATAATAAAAGCGAAACCCTCTAAGCCTGAGGCAGTGCCAAACCCGGCCTGGCTTCAGCAGTGATTGCGTGAGAGACTCCATATCTCAGTTTTACTTTCCAATTAAAAAATAAATTGTGAAATTATTGATACTTTATAAATCTGCATCATTATGTAAAGTTGTCTGTTTAAATTTCACAAATCTAATAAGAGGGTAATTGTACTTGGGAAAAATATAATGGGCAAATTTCTAATTTGGGTTCAGCTGTGCAAATTAGACTACACTTTTTTAAAACATTAATTTGATATACTGTAATTCCCACTGTATATCAATGCAATAAATAGCACAGAATTTTTCCATGCAAAGCTATTAAATACATTTAAAATACACACTTGCTGCCTGAGATAATTCGTTTCTCTTTTTTGTAAAATATTTGGTTTTGAACTGTATGTGATACATATTTGTACACTGAACTTTCTTGTGGATGAGGGTATAAAATTGTGATTGACTGAGCAAATAGCCAATGAAATATTGACTATTTTTATATGCAGGTACTCTTAATTTTTGGATTGCAGCACTTTTAATAATTACTCTCATTCAGTAGCCACATATGCCACAGTCACTTGGTATTTTGCATGACTATCTAAATTTATTTAAAAGTTGCAAACCTCTCCTTGCGAGTTCCACATTATCATTATGTATTGCCATGAGTAAATATTTAATTCACTCTTAAGACTTTAATATATATATTGTATATATTAGGTAAATGTTATGGTATATATTACACCTGCTTCAAAGAGTCTTAATCAGCTCTGGTCATCTTATACCAGCTAAACTTTCGTTTCGCCCAGCTCGGAGTCGAGATCGTCATTACCACGGCCCTGAGGACAGAAAGTAATGCAGTACAGTATTTATTAAAATCTATTTGTGATTTCAATTAATAAATGTTTTGCCTAGCTTGGCTCGTCTATAGTGTACGAGGCTGAAATTTTTGAGCGTGTTTTAGAAAATGTAAATGTTGATAATATGATAATTTGTCTTCTATGTGAACAATTATTTGTCTTCTACATGAACAATAATTTGTCTTCTACATGAATAATGATTTGTCTTCTAAATGAACAATAATTTGTCTTCTAAATGAACAATGATTTGTCTTCTCCATGAACAATAATTTGTCTTCTACATGAACAATGATTTGTCTTCTCCATGAACAATAATTTGTCTTCTACATGAATAATAATTTGTCTTCTACATGAACAATAATTTGTCTTCTCCATGAACAATAATTTGTCTTCTACATGAACAATGATTTGTCTTCTACATGAACAATAATTTGTCTTCTACATGAACAATAATTTGTCTTCTACATGAACAATAATTTGTCTTCTACATGAACAATAATTTGTCTTCTACATGAACAATAATTTGTCTTCTACATGAACAATAATTTGTCTTCTACATGAACAATAATTTGTCTTCTACATGAACAATAATTTGTCTTCTAAATGAACAATAATTTGTCTTCTCCATGAATAATGATTTGTCTTCTAAATGAACAATAATTTGTCTTCTACATGAACAATAATTTGTCTTCTACATGAACAATAATTTGTCTTCTACATGAACAATAATTTGTCTTGATTGAACATCTTCATATCCAAACATTTTGGATTTAATAATTTTCTCTACAAATTATAAAGCACAAATGAGATTTTTTTGTGAACATTTCATTAATTATCCTTAAAAGCAATATTTCTCTAATACAATGCTGGTGAGGGGCTCTTGATTCAAGGACTTGAACCTGTGCTCCAGTTCCTGGAATCAAGCCTAAATGCCTTCCATTTCCCCCAAGCACTTTATGACCCTTATGGGTTTAGCACTCCCCCCCCACAAATGTCTGAATCTCTAATTCAGCGTTAATATATTATTGTAAACATGAGCAAACATTAAACCCCTGTAAGGGTTATACAGTGCCACTATTACCCATAGGACTTGATATGGCAGAATGAAATATACTTATTGAAATTTGAATAGTAGAGAAAGGTGGGCATAGATGGAAGCTCAAGACGAAAATGAGTGATTCAGGGAACTGGGGGGTAGCTCCAGTTCCTTGGATCAAGAACTGTTTACCAGCAACAAAGCACCTACCATGAAGGACTCGGTAATAATTTACACAATTTTAAATGTTAATTGCCAAGGCTTTCTCAACAGCTTTGAAACAATATACGTACCGTATTTTGTGGCTTATTAGACGCTTTTTTTTTCCATAAAATGGTCTCCAAAACCCACCCTGCGACCTATAAACTGGAGGTCAGTGATGGGAGCTATAAGTTTGGGGTGTAGGGTGGGCTGTAGCTCTCCCAGTTACGTCTGATGCCGAACCATTGAAACTAAAACAACTCTTATAAGCCGTTGGTAAATTGGTAAATTATATTTTGTATAAACTCCTGCATGCTATGAAAATTAATTTATAGTAATCTTCACAAAACTGAATTTTCTCTGTACTGTAGTCTTGGTGGTTCCTGTACACCCAAGTTATTGCTACAATGTTTGCTCTCTACTGTAGTAAATGCTTTGAAAAATATCACTGACATTGTAATTCCTCTCAATTCCTCTTGTTTTTCCTGGTCTCATGCACAGTAGTGTGATAACCTAGATGGTGCTGTAAGAAAAGTTGCACCGTTCGACTGGTCACTCTTGGATTTTTATATTGCCACAATCCATTTTTTTCCATGCAGATGACATAAAATTTCTTCTCGTTATGCGCTATCATTCTCTGGCCCCTTTGGAAAATTTACACTGTACACTTTCAAAGATCTATGCAATGTTTCTGCGAGGATAAAAGGATACAAAACTTTAAACAGTTTAACAAGAGTAGTCAAAACTTGCACAATGTTCATTAAATATTTTAACTTTAGTAAAAAAAAAAAATAGTATTACATTTCAAAGAAATAATCACAGACAGAAACAAACATGAGGGAAGATCTGTATATTTTGACCCCAATCTGACCTTTTCATTGGACAGTTTCTGAAGTGGATCTCATTTAAGAAGAACATAAGAACATAAGAACGAAGGAAGACTGCAGAAGGCCTACTGGCCCATGCGAGGCAGGTCCAAGTCCCTACCGGCTTAAGCCAATGCACCCAACCTAGTCAGGTCAGGTCACATTGACTTAAGGGAGGAACACGGCAACCGACCTGTTAGCACAAGCTATCAGGTCTAACTCACACCCACCCACATCTACTCATGTATTTATCCAACCTATTTTTAAAGCTACACAACGTTCTGGCCTCTATAACGGTACTTGGGAGTTTGTTCCACTCATCCACAACTCTATTACCAAACCAGTACTTTCCTATATCCCTCCTGAATCTGAATTTTTCCAACTTAAAACCATTGCTGCGAGTCCTGTCTAGGCTAGATATTTTCAGCACACTATTTACATCCCCTTTATTTATTCCTGTCTTCCACTTATAAACCTCAATCATATCCCCCCTAATTCTACGTCTTTCTAGAGAGTGCAGTTTCAGGGCCCTTAGTCTATCCTCATAGGGAAGGTTTCTGATACATGGGATCATCTTTGTCATCCTCCTTTGTACATTTTCCAGAGAATTTATATCCATTCTGTAATACGGTGACCAAAACTGTGCAGCATAATCTAAATGAGGCCTAACCAAGGATGTATAGAGTTGAAGAACAACCTGAGGACTCCTATTATTTATGCTTCTTGATATGAAGCCAAGGATTCTATTAGCTTTATTGCGAACACTTATGCACTGTTGTCTTGGTTTCAGATTACTGCTAACCAGAACTCCTAAATCTTTTTCGCAATCCGTAATATTAAGATCTACATTATTTAGTTTATATGTGGCATGGTTATTGTCCTGTCCAACATTTAGAACTTTGCATTTGTCTATATTAAACTGCATCTGCCACTTCTCCGACCACTGCATCAGTCTATTCAAATCTTCCTGGAGTGCTCGAATGTCCTCGTCAGAATGAATTCGACGGCCTATTTTGGTGTCATCGGCAAACTTGCCGATGTCGCTCTTTATGCCCTCATCTATGTCGTTTATGTAGATTGTGAACAGCAGGGGGCCCAACACTGACCCCTGTGGAACACCGCTCGTGACGCTTCCCCACTCTGATTTCTCCCCATTTATGCAAACTCTCTGCTGCCTATTTGTCAACCATGCCTCTATCCAGGAAAAAATTTCTCCTCCTATTCCATGTGCTTTAATTTTCCTCAATAGTCTCTGATGTGGGACCCTGTCAAAAGCCTTACTGAAGTCCATATACACAATATCATATTCATTACCATGATCTACCTCCTCAAATACCTTAGTGAAAAAAGTTAATAAATTCGTAAGGCAGGAACGCCCCTTTGTAAAACCATGCTGAGATTCGTTGATTAATTTATGCTTTTCAAGGTGGCTACGAACTGCCTCGGCAATTATTGATTCCATAAATTTTCCCACTATGGAGGTTAGGCTTATTGGTCTATAGTTCGAAGCTAAGGACCTGTCACCTGTTTTGAAAATAGGTATCACATTTGCCATTTTCCACTTATCTGGCACCATGCCAGTTTGTAGTGATATGTTGAAAAGATTAGCCAAAGGTGTGCTAAGCTCCTCTTTACATTCCTTTAGAACCCTTGCATACAGTTCATCAGGGCCTGGGGATTTGTTAGGTTTTAATTTATCTATTTGCCTAAGGACCATGTCACTTGTGACCCTAATAGTGCACAGTTTATTATCGTCCTGTTCTACATAATTTATCATTACTGGAATATCGCTGGTATCCTCCTGTGTAAAAACTGAGAGGAAGTATGTGTTAAAAATTCTACACATTTCCTTATCACTGTCAGTGAGCTGACCCGAGGAACTTTTGAGTGGGCCTATCTTGTCCCTGATCTTACTTCTGTATACCTGAAAGAATCCTTTTGGGTTAGTCTTCGATTCTCTTGCAACTTTAACCTCATAATCTCTTTTTGCTTTTCTAATTCCCTTTTTTATTTCTCTCTTTAACTGAATATATCGATTTCTTAATTGCCCCTCTCCTCTTTTGATTTGCCTATATATGCCTCTCTTTTGACCAATCAGATATTTTAATCTATTGTTCATCCATTTAGGATCATTTTTGTTTGATCTGATTTCCCTATTTGGAACATAATTTGACTGAGCAGCTAGAACTATGCCCTGGAAAGCATCATATCGGCAACCATCACCACCTACCTGACCCCTAGTCAGGTCATTCCAGTTCAGCCCACCTAAGTAATTTTTCAGTCCTATGAAATCAGCCAAGCGAAAGTCAGGGACGGAGACTTGATTGCCATTATTAGGGGAATTCCATGATATGTTAAAACTGAGTGATTTGTGATCACTCTCCCCAAGCTCATCATTAACCTCAAGATTATTAATTAGTGTTTCCCTACTGGCAAGAACCAAGTCAAGGAGGTTATTTCCCCTAGTTGGCTCTGTCACAAACTGTTTTAAAAAACAATCCTGGATCGTATCAAGAAAGTCACCCGACTCTAAATTTCCTGTCAAATTGCTCCAGTCAATCTGTCTATAGTTGAAATCTCCCATTAGCACAACATTTTCGTATGTAGATGCCTTACGAATTTCGTCCCATAGAAGTTTACTGCACTCCCTATCAAGATTTGGGGCCCTGTAAATCACACCCAAAATTAGTTTTTCTCGGCCCTCGAGAAGCTGTAACCAAACAGATTCAGTGGCTGACGCTTCTAATTTAATATCTTGTCTAACACAACAATTTAAATTGTCTCTGACATACATCGCTACTCCACCACCTTTCCTGTTGACCCTGTCAGTGTGGAATAATTTATAGCCTTGTATGTGACATTCAGAGGGCATCTCTCTATCTTTCAGATTGAGCCAGGTCTCTGTTATAGCAATAATATCTATGTTTCCTGCACTTGCAATTAATCTTAGCTCATCTATCTTATTTCTAACACTCCTGCTATTAGTATAGTAAACCTTAAGGGAGCTAGTCCCTTGCTGCCCTCTGCTGTCCCCCTTTGTTTGCTGACCTGTAAGCTAACATATACAGAACTTTCCTTATCTTTGTGCCTCTATATAGATTTTTTCTTTATATTAATAAGTGTTTGCTACACTGTGATTCTTCTACATTAGAGTCCATGATACTCGTGGTCAAGGATAAGACTTACCTTTTCTGGACGCTGTGGACAGTCAGCTATGAGATGATCTTCACTCCTGCAGTAATGGCACCGCTTAGGCTGGGGTCCCATTGTGCATTTAGCTGCAATGTGATTGGCAAACTCTCCGCAGTTGTAACACCTGATGAAATACAAAATAAGTTTCTTAATAAATCAGGGAACAGATGGGGGTTTGAACCCATGGCAGGTGAGTCCTAAAACTCACAGGCCAGTGCGCTAACCACTGGGCCAGCTGGCGCTAATAAGATTCATCCAACTAGCTTCATTTCTGTATACCATAGGAAGGTTAGCATGGGCCACCACTGTGACCACAATTGCAGGCGAGTCATGATTCAGAAATAAGTTTGTTACTTACTCTTCCCAACACCAGCGAGCTCATAGAATTTACTTCCACTGTTGCTGCTGCTGTACCTGCTGTATAGTCCTTGTGGCTTAGCGCTTCTTTTTGATTATAATAATGCTGCTCTACCACTCTTACTTTATCTTCCCTCCCTGCTGACAGCCCTGACCTTGACTTGTGCTCACTTTTTGACTTAATAATGCTTCAAGTAAGGGTCTGTCTACTTCAAGAAAGACAGGATCTACTTTAAGAAAAACAGGGTCTACTTCAAGGAAAAATGGATCTCCTTCAAGAAAAAAATGGATCTCCTTCAAGGAAAAAATGGATCGCCTTCAAGGAAGTATCGTCTTTTAGAAAAGGGCATCTTTCTCTCAAGGAAAAAAAGAGGTTTCCTTTTAGGTCACTGTCCACTTAGCTGGATCCTAGACCAGGTTTCCCAGTGGCTGGCTTGATAGACCAGGGTTTAGCTCAAACTAATTATATTATGTATTATTATTCATAATGAGTGACCCTCTAATCGACCCTCGTTCACTGTAGTGGTAGACTTTTGTCATAGTTAGACGCTAGATGGCTTACACTTGACTCACCTAATTTTCCTGAAGCGCTTCTTGCTCATGGGTCTCCTGGGAGAGCCACGGCACTCTTCTCCAGCTGGACCTGTCACTATGGTGGCCTCTAGTCCCTTATCTGACACCTTGCACTCGAACTCCACCGGCTCGTCGTCTCCCAAGCTCCTGAACCCAGACATCTTGATTACACTCTGAAATACAAGAGTAATTAGTGATAAACCTGATACTGGGAAAGAAATATATAATAGGTTTCTTCTTGCAGGCTTCCCACATTTCCAATCCTACATTCCTACAGAGAAGTACGCCTACATACGACAAACATTTACCATACATCATTTCGTAACCTGTTTCGTACAAGACTGCAGAAGAAGGGCAAAGACCAGCCTAGGTCAACGCCAAGGGCACCATTCAGCCAAGAAGTTCAGTATATGGTCATCTCAAGCAGATGTTTAGCCCGCAATACAATGCGAGTAAAGAATAACACAATATATTTTTTAAAGGGGTGGATAGGTAAGCCAGTGGAAGCCCTCGGTCAGATGATCAAAAGCTGCAGTGGTGGGTCATCACATAACTATAATCCTCGTTACAAAACACTTATCTTGTTTCCTGACGAAGCTTACCTAATCTAACTGGCTTTAAGCAACATCCTCCTGGTAAATGCGGCTTCCATGTCTATCATTAGAGCACTCCAGGAAGATTTGAATAGACTGATGTAGTGGTCGGAGAAGTGGCAGATGCAGTTTAATATAGACAAATGCAAAGTTCTAAATGTTGGACAGGAAAATAACCATGTCACATATAAACTAAATAATGTCGATCTTAATATTACGGATTGCGAAAAAGATTTAGGAGTCCTGGTTAGCAGTAATATGAAACCAAGACAACAGTGCATAAGTGTTCGCAATAAAGCTAACAGAATCCTTGGCTTCATATCAAGAAGCATAAATAATAAGAGTCCTCAGGTTGTTCTTCAGCTCTATATATCCTTGGTTAGACCTCATTTAGATTATGCTGCTCAGTTCTGGTCACCGTATTATAGATTATTATTATAATAAAAAAAAGAAGCGCTAAGCCACAAGGGCTATACAGCGCTGCACCGTATTATAGAATGGATATAATGCTCAGGAAAACATACAAAGGAGGATGACAAAGTTGATCCCATGTATCAGAAACCTTCCCTATGAGGATAGACTGAGGTCCCTGAATCTGCACTCTCTAGAAAGGCGTAGAATTAGGGGGCATATGATCGAGGTATATAAATTGAAGACAGGAATAAATAAAGAGGATGTAAATAACGTGCTGAAAATATCTAGCCTAGACAGGACTCGTAGCAATGGTTTTAAGTTGGAAAAATTCAGATTCAGGAAGGATATAGGAAAGCACTAGTTTGGTAATAGAGTTGTGGATGAGTGGAACAAACTCCTAAGTACAGTTACTGAGGCTAAAACGTTGTGCAGTTTTAAAAATAGGTTAGATAAATACATGTGTGGGTGTGGGTGGGTGTGAGTTGGACCTGACTAGCTTATGCTACTAGGTCAGTTGTCGTGTTCCTTCCTTAAGTGAATGTGACCTGCCCTGACTAGGTTGGGGCATTGGCTTAAGCCGGTAGGAGACTTGGACCTGCCTCGCATGGGCCAGTAGGCCTGCTGCAGTGTTCCTTCTTTCTTATGTTCTTATTTTCTTATCAGAAAGCTCAATAGAAAGCAGCTAACAAGACAAACTTGAACATTAAAATGGTATAAAATACCGACAGATTGTTAGGTAAGACACATATGCAACAGTTAGGTATCTTTATTTCGAAACGTTTCGCCTACACAGTAGGCTTCTTCAGTCGAGTACAGAAAAGTTGATAGAAGCAGAAGATACTTGAAGACGATGTAATCAGTCCATCACCCTTAAAGTTTGAGGTGGTCAGTCCCTCAGTCTGGAGAAGAGCATTGTTCCGTTGTCTGAAACAATATTGCCAGTGTCTACACTACACGATCCTTGTGGTCAACGTGATAGGAAATACGTGGGAGAGATGTGAAGTAAACTGCTCACCAGAATTAACAAACACAAATATAAATGCAGCAGAAATTATTTTAATAAAGCATTCATGATTCATAAGGACAGCATTTTATAGACTGGATAAAAAAATATAAATTTTGATATTCATAAATGATCACACACACACACACACACACACACACACACACACACACACACACACACACACACACACACACACACACACACACATAGATGAGACACAGCAACAAGGGGTAACAGTTGGAAGCTTAAGACCCGGATGAATCACAGGGATGTTAGGAAGTATTTCTTCAGTCACAGAGTTGTCAGGAAGTGGAATAGTCTAGAAAGTGATGTAGCGGAGGCAGGGTCCATATACAGCTTCAAGCAGAGGTATGATAAAGCTCATGGAGCAGGAAGAGTGACCTAGTAGCAGCCAATGAAAGGAACATAAGAAGAACATAAGAACGAAGGAACACTGCAGAAGGCCTACTGGCCCATGCGAGGCAGGTCCAAGTCTCCTACCGGCTTAAGCCAATGCACCCAACCTAGTCAGGTCAGGTCACATTGACTTAAGGGAGGAACACGGCAACCGACCTGGTAGCACAAGCTATCAGGACTAACTCACACCCACCCACATCTACTCATGTATTTATCCAACCTATTTTTAAAGCTACACAACGTTCTGTGCTACCAGGTCGGTTGCCGTGTTCCTCCCTTAAGTCAATGTGACCTGACCTGACTAGGTTGGGTGCATTGGCTTAAGCCGGTAGGAGACTTGGACCTGCCTCGCATGGGCCAGTAGGCCTTCTGCAGTGTTCCTTCGTTCTTATAACGGTACTTGGGAGTTTGTTCCACTCATCCACAACTCTATTACCAAACCAGTACTTTCCTATATCCTTCCTGAATCTGAATTTTTCCAACTTAAAACCATTGCTGCGAGTCCTGTCTAGGCTAGATATTTTCAGCACACTATTTACATCCCCTTTATTTATTCCTGTCTTCCATTTATACACCTCACTCATATCCCCCCTAATTCTACGTCTTTCTAGAGAGTGCAGTTTCAGGGCCTTCAGTCTATCCTCATAGGGAAGGTTTCTGATACATGGGATCAACTTTGTCATCCTCCTTTGTACATTTTCCAGAGAATTTATATCCATTCTGTAATACGGTGACCAAAACTGTGCAGCATAATCTAAATGAGGCCTAACCAAGGATGTATAGAGTTGAAGAACAACCTGAGGACTCCTATTATTTATGCTTCTTGATATGAAGCCAAGGATTCTATTAGCTTTATTGCGAACACTTATGCACTGTTGTCTTGGTTTCAGATTACTGCTAACCAGAACTCCTAAATCTTTTTCGCAATCCGTAATATTAAGATCTACATTATTTAGTTTATATGTGGCATGGTTATTGTCCTGTCCAACATTTAGAACTTTGCATTTGTCTATATTAAACTGCATCTGCCACTTCTCCGACCACTGCATCAGTCTATTCAAATCTTCCTGGAGTGCTCTAATGTCCTCGTCAGAATGAATTCGACGGCCTATTTTGGTGTCATCGGCAAACTTGCCGATGTCGCTCTTTATGCCCTCATCTATGTCGTTTATGTAGATTGTGAACAGCAGGGGGCCCAACACTGACCCCTGTGGAACACCGCTCGTGACGCTTCCACACTCTGATTTCTCCCCATTTATGCAAACTCTCTGCTGCCTATTTGTCAACCATGCCTCTATCCAGGAAAAAATTTCTCCTCCTATTCCATGTGCTTTAATTTTCCTCAATAGTCTCTGATGTGGGACCCTGTCAAAAGCCTTACTGAAGTCCATATACACAATATCATATTCATTACCATGATCTACCTCCTCAAATACCTTAGTGAAAAAAGTTAATAAATTCGTAAGGCAGGAACGCCCCTTTGTAAAACCATGCTGAGATTCGTTGATTAATTTATGCTTTTCAAGGTGGCTACGAACTGCCTCGGCAATTATTGATTCCATAAATTTTTCCACTATGGAGGTTAGGCTTATTGGTCTATAGTTCGAAGCTAAGGATCTGTCACCTGTTTTGAAAATAGGTATCACATTTGCCATTTTCCACTTATCTGGCACCATGCCAGTTTGTAGTGATATGTTGAAAAGATTAGCCAAAGGTGTGCTAAGCTCCTCTTTACATTCCTTTAGAACCCTTGCATACAGTTCATCAGGGCCTGGGGATTTGTTAGGTTTTAATTTATCTATTTGCCTAAGGACCATGTCACTTGTGACCCTAATAGTGCACAGTTTATTATCGTCCTGTTCTACATAATTTATCATTACTGGAATATCGCTGGTATCCTCCTGTGTAAAAACTGAGAGGAAGTATGTGTTAAAAATTCTACACATTTCCTTATCACTGTCAGTGAGCTGACCCGAGGAACTTTTGAGTGGGCCTATCTTGTCCCTGATCTTACTTATGTATACCTGAAAGAATCCTTTTGGGTTAGTCTTCGATTCTCTTGCAACTTTAACCTCATAATCTCTTTTTGCTTTTCTAATTCCCTTTTTTATTTCTCTCTTTAACTGAATATATCGATTTCTCAATTGCCCCTCTCCTCTTTTGATTTGCCTATATATGCCTCTCTTTTGACCAATCAGATATTTTAATCTATTGTTCATCCATTTAGGATCATTTTTGTTTGATCTGATTTCCCTATTTGGAACATAATTTGACTGAGCAGCTAGAATTATGCCCTGGAAAGCATCATATCGGCAACCATCACCACCTACCTGACCCTTAGTCAGGTCATTCCAGTTCAGCCCACCTAAGTAATTTTTCAGTCCTATGAAATCAGCCAAGCGAAAGTCAGGGACGGAGACTTGATTGCCATTATTAGGGGAATTCCATGATATATTAAAACTGAGTGATTTGTGATCACTTTCCCCAAGCTCATCATTAACCTCAAGATTATTAATTAGTGTTTCCCTACTGGCAAGAACCAAGTCAAGGAGGTTATTTCCCCTAGTTGGCTCTGTCACAAACTGTTTTAAAAAACAATCCTGGATCGTATCAAGAAAGTCACCTGACTCTAAATTTCCTGTCAAATTGCTCCAGTCAATCTGTCTATAGTTGAAATCTCCCAATAGCACAACATTTTCGTATGTAGATGCCTTACGAATTTCGTCCCATAGAAGTTTACTGCACTCCTTATCAAGATTTGGGGCCCTGTAAATCACACCCAAAATTAGTTTTTCTCGGCCCTCGAGAAGCTGTAACCAAACAGATTCAGTGGCTGACGCTTCTAATTTAATATCTTGTCTAACACAACAATTTAAATTGTCTCTGACATACATCGCTACTCCACCACCCTTCCTGTTGACCCTGTCAGTGTGGAATAATTTATAGCCTTGTATGTGACATTCAGAGGGCATCTCTCTATCTTTCAGATTGAGCCAGGTCTCTGTTATAGCAATAATATCTATGTTTCCTGCACTTGCAATTAATCTTAGCTCATCTATCTTATTTCTTACACTCCTGCTATTAGTATAGTAAACCTTAAGGGAGCTAGTCCCTTGCTGCCCTCTGCTGTCCCCCTTTGTTTGCTGACCTGATCTATTGTCTTTATTTATAACTTCATGCTGAAGTTGGAAACATTTACTGTTTCCAACCCAAGTGTTGCAACCCCTGGAACCACAACTAGGTGAGTACACACACGTCAAAACATCAAGATGGTCAGTTATCTGTACTGATATGTAAACAACAAACCTGTAGTTACAACTAAGCAACAAACAGCAACAATTCTTCAACACTTGTTCAACCTTTGGACGAAGACCTACTTCGACTAGTGGATGGTACCACTATGGCCCCGCCTCCGCCTGCTTCGCCTCACATCACTACAGTATATAAGCCACGTCTACGGCCCTATGCTGTACATTCTACAAGATTGATGGACTGAACACATCGACTCCAGGCTGAGGGACTGATTACCTCAATCTCCTCCTCTCCTTACGCCTTTCTACGGAAACATAAACGCATATGCAGTTTAATGTGATCCTTTATTGACAACGTTTCGCCCACACAGTGGGCTTTTCCGGGTCACAGATCTGCTTGTGGCTTGAAAAAGCCTACCGTGTGGGCGAAACGTTGTCAAAAAAGGATCACATTAAACTGCATATGTGTTTATGTTTCCATAGTGTCGGTATTTTATACCATTTATTTTCACGCCTTTTTACTTTGTGAGGAAATGGTATGGTGATACCGACAAGATGTGGAAAAAGACACTTATGTACAGTTCAGGACATTTATTAAAGGAAACGTTTCGCCACGAGTGGCTTCTTCAGTCCTAATACAGAGAAAACTAAGAAAACACACATATATATAGTGGCGGGAGTCAGGTGAGGTGATGCGTGGGTAGAGGTGGTAGTAGTAGTAGTAGTAGTAGTAGTAGTAGTAGTAGTAGTAGTAGTAGTAATGGAACTAAGGAGGTGAGGCAAGAGAGGGACCTGCTGGCATCAAGTAACACCAGTTCCCAGGATGGGTAATATCCTCTTGCTTAGTAATTTTGAAATACTGTAACTACCGGATTTTTGCTTTATAGTGTTACTGACAGAAATTAGTGCAGCTTCAATGCATTTTCTCCGTCTTAAGTCGTCTTCTTTAATAACTAGTTTAGCTTCATTGAATTTCATGAGGTGTCCAACATCGTCTCTATGTTGAACACATGGAGGACCTGGAATCAAGAAGGATCCTCAATAACATCCCTCGTTCAGTTACTTGGATGCGGTACGTAGATGATATTTTGGTCATTGTACCCAAAAATCTTGACGTACAGGGCATCCTCAACACCATCAATACTCTGGAACCTACTATTAAATTTACTCTAGAGGAGGAGAAGGACAACCAGTTACCTTTTCTCGACGTTCTCTTACGCACAGGGGAAAACAAACTTTCTTTTAAAGTCTACCGGAAGCCTACCTACAAGAATGATCTACATTTCTTCTCTCACCATGACACAAGAACTAAAAGAGGGGTAGTTATCGGCTTCTTTCTGAGAGCCTACAGAATTTCCAGTCCGCAGTTCCTCGAAGAAGAATGTACATACATCACCAACTCTTTTAGTTCACTACACTTTCCCCTACACTTCATACGTGACTGAAGGAAACGTGCAACACGTATCCTCAGCAAGACCAACACCCATCAAATTGAAGAAAAGCCTCCAAGTTACATCGTTTTACCGGTCAGCAACGTTGCCACTAATGTTTCAAAAATGTTTGACAGAAAACTGGCTAAAATATCTACCAGCTCTTCAACTACTATTAGGAACCTGATACAAAAACCCAAGCATGATTCTGGCACAAGTGCAGGAATCTACACTATACCATGTGGGGGGTGTGACAAAGTATATGTAGGGGAAACAGCCAGAACTCTGGACATTAGGATAGCAGAACACAAAAATGCTTGCAGAAATGATGACCGCAAAAACGCATGTGTTCAACATAGAGACGATGTTGGACACCTCATGAAATTCAATGAAGCTAAACTAGTTATTAAAGAAGACGACTTAAGACGGAGAAAATGCATTGAAGCTGCACTAATTTCTGTCAGTAACACTATAAAGCAAAAATCCGGTAGTTACAGTATTTCAAAATTACTAAGCAAGAGGATATTACCCATCCTGGGAACTGGTGTTACTTGATGCCAGCAGGTCCCTCTCTAGCCTCACCTCCTTGGTTCCATTACTACTACTACTACTACTACCACCTCTACCCACGCATCACCTCACCTGACTCCCGCCACTATATATATGTGTGTTTTCTTAGTTTTCTCTGTATTAGGACTGAAGAAGCCACTCGTGGCGAAACGTTTCCTTTAATAAATGTCCTGAACTGTACATA
Organism: Cherax quadricarinatus; assembly: GCF_038502225.1. NCBI lineage: Eukaryota > Metazoa > Arthropoda > Malacostraca > Decapoda > Parastacidae > Cherax > Cherax quadricarinatus. Next base: position 9,313,616 of record NC_091351.1, read on the forward strand.
AGTGTCTTTTTCCACATTTTTACTTTGTATTGGACTGATGAAACCACTGTGTGGCGAAACGTTTCCTGAATAAAGATTCCCATATGTTGCATAAGTGTCTCAATCTTCAAACTGGAAATAGACGACGTTTCTCTCGATTCTGGACCGAAACGTCGTCTGGCTGAAGAGACCGAACCTCACGATCTACTGAGATCCCGACTGAAATATAAAGCTTGATGACTCTGCAAGTACAATAATTTTTCATCTTTTATTGTGACCTAAGTTATTTTCTTAGATTTTTTCCTAGATGTATTTTGTAATTTTTTATATTTCCTTAAGAACATAAGAACGAAGGAACACTGCAGAAGGCCTACTGGCCCATGCGAGGCAGGTCCAAGTCCCTACCGGCTTAAGCCAATGCACCCAACCTAGTCAGGTCAGGTCACATTGACTCAAGGGAGGAACACGGCAACCGACCCGTTAGCACAAGCTATCAGGTCTAACTCACACCCACCCACATCTACTCATGTATTTATCCAACCTATTTTTAAAGCTACACAACGTTCTGGCCTCTATAACGGTACTTGGGAGTTTGTTCCACTCATCCACAACTCTATTACCAAACCAGTACTTTCCTATATCCCTCCTGAATCTGAATTTTTCCAACTTAAAACCATTGCTGCGAGTCCTGTCTAGGCTAGATATTATCAGCACACTATTTACATCCCCTTTATTTATTCCTGTCTTCCACTTATAAACCTCAATCATATCCCCCCTAATTCTACGTCTTTCTAGAGAGTGCAGTTTCAGGGCCCTTAGTCTATCCTCATAGGGAAGGTTTCTGATACATGGGATCATCTTTGTCATCCTCCTTTGTACATTTTCCAGAGAATTTATATCCATTCTGTAATACGGTGACCAAAACTGTGCAGCATAATCTAAATGAGGCCTAACCAAGGATGTATAGAGTTGAAGAACAACCTGAGGACTCCTATTATTTATGCTTCTTGATATGAAGCCAAGGATTCTATTAGCTTTATTGCGAACACTTATGCACTGTTGTCTTGGTTTCAGATTACTGCTAACCAGAACTCCTAAATCTTTTTCGCAATCCGTAATATTAAGATCTACATTATTTAGTTTATATGTGGCATGGTTATTGTCCTGTCCAACATTTAGAACTTTGCATTTGTCTATATTAAACTGCATCTGCCACTTCTCCGACCACTGCATCAGTCTATTCAAATCTTCCTGGAGTGCTCGAATGTCCTCGTCAGAATGAATTCGACGGCCTATTTTGGTGTCATCGGCAAACTTGCCGATGTCGCTCTTTATGCCCTCATCTATGTCGTTTATGTAGATTGTGAACAGCAGGGGGCCCAACACTGACCCCTGTGGAACACCGCTCGTGACGCTTCCCCACTCTGATTTCTCCCCATTTATGCAAACTCTCTGCTGCCTATTTGTCAACCATGCCTCTATCCAGGAAAAAATTTCTCCTCCTATTCCATGTGCTTTAATTTTCCTCAATAGTCTCTGATGTGGGACCCTGTCAAAAGCCTTACTGAAGTCCATATACACAATATCATATTCGTTACCATGATCTACCTCCTCAAATACCTTAGTGAAAAAAGTTAATAAATTCGTAAGGCAGGAACGTCCCTTTGTAAAACCATGCTGAGATTCGTTGATTAATTTATGCTTTTCAAGGTGGCTACGAACTGCCTCGGCAATTATTGATTCCATAAATTTTCCCACTATGGAGGTTAGGCTTATTGGTCTATAGTTCGAAGCTAAGGACCTGTCACCTGTTTTGAAAATAGGTATCACATTTGCCATTTTCCACTTATCTGGCACCATGCCAGTTTGTAGTGATATGTTGAAAAGATTAGCCAAAGGTGTGCTAAGCTCCTCTTTACATTCCTTTAGAACCCTTGCATACAGTTCATCAGGGCCTGGGGATTTGTTAGGTTTTAATTTATCTATTTGCCTAAGGACCATGTCACTTGTGACCCTAATAGTGCACAGTTTATTATCGTCCTGTTCTACATAATTTATCATTACTGGAATATCACTGGTATCCTCCTGTGTAAAAACTGAGAGGAAGTATGTGTTAAAAATTCTACACATTTCCTTATCACTGTCAGTGAGCTGACCCGAGGAACTTTTGAGTGGGCCTATCTTGTCCCTGATCTTACTTCTGTATACCTGAAAGAATCCTTTTGGGTTAGTCTTCGATTCTCTTGCAACTTTAACCTCATAATCTCTTTTTGCTTTTCTAATTCCCTTTTTTATTTCTCTCTTTAACTGAATATATCGATTTCTTAATTGCCCCTCTCCTCTTTTGATTTGCCTATATATGCCTCTCTTTTGACCAATCAGATATTTTAATCTATTGTTCATCCATTTAGGATCATTTTTGTTTGATCTGATTTCCCTATTTGGAACATAATTTGACTGAGCAGCTAGAACTATGCCCTGGAAAGCATCATATCGGCAACCATCACCACCTACCTGACCCCTAGTCAGGTCATTCCAGTTCAGCCCACCTAAGTAATTTTTCAGTCCTATGAAATCAGCCAAGCGAAAGTCAGGGACGGAGACTTGATTGCCATTATTAGGGGAATTCCATGATATGTTAAAACTGAGTGATTTGTGATCACTCTCCCCAAGCTCATCATTAACCTCAAGATTATTAATTAGTGTTTCCCTACTGGCAAGAACCAAGTCAAGGAGGTTATTTCCCCTAGTTGGCTCTGTCACAAACTGTTTTAAAAAACAATCCTGGATCGTATCAAGAAAGTCACCCGACTCTAAATTTCCTGTCAAATTGCTCCAGTCAATCTGTCTATAGTTGAAATCTCCCATTAGCACAACATTTTCGTATGTAGATGCCTTACGAATTTCGTCCCATAGAAGTTTACTGCACTCCCTATCAAGATTTGGGGCCCTGTAAATCACACCCAAAATTAGTTTTTCTCGGCCCTCGAGAAGCTGTAACCAAACAGATTCAGTGGCTGACGCTTCTAATTTAATATCTTGTCTAACACAACAATTTAAATTGTCTCTGACATACATCGCTACTCCACCACCTTTCCTGTTGACCCTGTCAGTGTGGAATAATTTATAGCCTTGTATGTGACATTCAGATGGCATCTCTCTATCTTTCAGATTGAGCCAGGTCTCTGTTATAGCAATAATATCTATGTTTCCTGCACTTGCAATTAATCTTAGCTCATCTATCTTATTTCTAACACTCCTGCTATTAGTATAGTAAACCTTAAGGGAGCTAGTCCCTTGCTGCCCTCTGCTGTCCCCCTTTGTTTTCTGACCTGTTCTATTGTCTTTATTTATAACTTCATGCTGAATGCCTTTTATACATTTACTGTTTCCAACCCTAGTGTTGCAACCTGCTTGTTTCCCACACACACCCATACCTCTATCTTCCATCAGTTTAAAATCATAGGCATTTCACCAATGGCCTTCTCAATCGAGTCTGCAAGTGCTACCACCCCTGCCCCAGAGAGATGAACCCCATCCCTTGCATACATATCATGTTTGCCATAAAAGTTGTTCCAGTTGTCAATGAATGGGATTGCAAGTTCCTTGCAGTATCTGTCTAGCCAGCAATTTACACCAATTGCCCTAGACAACCATTCATTTCCTACTCCCCTTCTAGGCAAGATGCTACATATGATTGGGATCCCTCCCTTAGACTTAATGAAATCTATAGCTGACCTGTACTTATCTAGCAGCTCTTCTCTCCTACCCTTCCCAATATCATTTCCACCAGCACTGAGACAGATAATGGGCTTGTTCCCATTACCTGACATGATATTATCCAGTCTGTTGACAATGTCCCCAACACCAGCTCCAGGGAAGCACACTCTATCTCTCATCTTCTTATTCCTATTACAAAAAGCACGGTCAACATATCTTACCTGAGAGTCACCAACCACAAGAATGCGCTTACCTTCATTAGCAGGGGCAGTAGTACCCTTACCTTCACTGGCCACTGAAGTACATTCATCCTGGAGAACAGAGAAGCGATTTCCTACCTTCAGATCTTCACTCTTAACTTTCCTTACTCTGATGCGCCTCCCATTACTGTGAACAACTCGCCACTTGTAGCAGGTGCTGGGCTGCACCTCACTGCTGGTACCCGTTGCTACCTCCCCACCTACAGCCTCCTCACAGTGAGAGACAGACTGCACCTCACTGCTAGAAGCCTCATTCCCCACATCTCCAACCACCTCACACTCTCTCCCAGGCCCATTGAGGTGGACCTTCAGCCTCCTAATCTCCTCCTGGAGAAGCAAGACCTCCTCCTTCAACTCTCCAAACTCAGTTTTTAAAACACTGCAGAAGCAAGCCATGCTTTGTAACCGTCCACGCTAATCCCCAAAGCAGCTCAGGGTCTGTGACCTCACGTGACGACTGACCACTGAACACACACTGCTTAGCTTCCTTGGGTTATTCAGCCCTCAGGATTTCTAACAAGAACATAAGAAAGAAGGAACACTGCAGCAGGCCTACTGGTCCATGCGAGGCAGGTCCAAGCCCCCCACCGGCCCAAGCCAATACCCCAACCTAGTTAAAGCAAAGCAAACAAGTTCAGGTAAGATCCCAATGGGATGAGCGGGGAAGATGGGACAGATGAATAGCTCTGGAGAGGAGTGTTCTTAGTCAGAGAAACAGAGCCAGGGCTTAACCCAACAGCTAAGACGATCGTGGTGCAGACTTGAGAACAGGAATAGCAGGGACTGTTGCATTGAACTTGTGGTAGTTGAAGTCTTGAATCTTGAGTAGCTGGCAGCAGGCTAGGTCACATCAGAGGGTAGAACACATATGGGAATTATAGGAGTAACTGAGGAGGCAGGTTAGCAATGGAGCCATTTTCGAACTTTTTGAAGCTGCTCCTAGATAGGTGGTATAATTTAGTCTTGTTACTGAAGGTGAAACGTAGAGGCTTGATGAACTCAAGAACTTGGGTGAGTGTGAAGTGAAGCGGTGATTCACAGGCATACTTGACTGTTCCAGCACCGAGGCTTTTGTAGAGTTCAGTACAGGTCATAGAAGAAGTGTAAAAGGTAAGGTTTTCCCATGAGGGTTTACTGGAGTCGTCCTTATCTTCCTCTTCTGGAGTGGATTCACTGGGAGAATCTACAATGGTGGTAGCAGGTGACTGAGGGTCGACAGGAGCAGCTGTGAGGTGTAATGGTTGTGTAACAGCAGGCTGGGAGAGGTGGGAGACGGTGGCTGAGGCAACTTGATCATCGTTGTCAGCGGTGGAAGTGGTTATAGAAGTTACAGGAGCAGTTGCTTGGGCAGGAGACAGGTCTGCAGGTGCAGAAAAGTTCAGGACGTTGGGAAGGATCTTGAGGATGTCTTCTGAAGGTGTGGAGTCCGGAAAATTGAAGGCAGGCATGTTGTTCAGACGGAATAGTTCGTTAATAGTGGTGTTGAAAGTGCCGGGGCTTGCTGCGTTTGCAAGGTGTGCATACACCATGCAGTACAGCACCTTTGAGGGAGCACCGTCGGGAAGTGGAGAGAGGGAGTTGCTGGGCGATGGTGCCTGTAGATTAGCGTGTAGAGTCTTGGTGGTGTCGGTTTCTGGTTTGGTTATTGCAGCATATGTCGGTGAATTGGAGGTGATCTTCGGAACTTTAGTTTTCTTCAATATGATTTCTTTCCTGAGTGGGCACTTAGCTGCAAGGGTATGATGATTACCCTTGCAGTTAAGAGACATGTTGGTGCTGTAGTAATGGTGCAGGATCTGAAATCGTGTCCATCATTCCCACATTTTGAACAAAACTTCATATCCTTGATGGGGCAGTCCTTGGTGGTGTGTTTATAGGAGTAGCAGGTCCAGCAGTGGGAGATGTATGTGAAACGTTCTTGTTCTATATGACTAGGGTGAATGTGGTAATATGAGATGGCCAGACCGTCAGAGAGAGCTTGGGCAGCCATGGAGATGTCTGAGAATGTAATCTTTAGCATAGATGAGGCGTTGGGGATCTTGGAGATGCTGTCTACCGAGGCCCAGGTGTTTTGTTCCTCAATAGATGTCTTCAGTGCTTCAGTAGAGAGAGAGGTGACCATATTGTCCAGCCTTTCCACAAAGACCGAACGTTTCGACTTCAAGAATGGAGACGGGGATAGAGTGAATTGTTGTGTTTGTAGTGTCCTGATTGATGAGTCGTCCATTAGTTTTAGTGCTTCCGTGTCGTCTGTGCAGACGACAATGAAGGAGTCTTTCAGAGAGTGGATTGCCGTAAATTTGACCTGCAGGCGGATCTTAACGACGGTAGCTAAGGCTAACTTTGAGAAGTCATTTATTGCACCATTCACAGGCTTGATTTTCACACGATTCGACAGCATTGTGAAAATGATGTGACGTTTGTAGAATATAAATTCTACACCCCGGCGGGGTCGAAGAGAGGCTTCTTGTGGTGTAGAGCAACTGTGTGATCGGACTGTGGAGGGACCTAGTCAGGTGAGGTCACATTCACTTAAGGAGCACGGCATCTGACCTAGTAGCATAGGCTAGTCAGGTCCAACTCACACCCACCCACACCCACTCATGTAATTATCTAACCTATTTGTAAAACTACACAATGTTTTAGCTTCTATAACTGTACTCGGGAGTTTGTTCCACTCATCCACAACTCTATTACCAAACCAGTGCTTTCCTATATCCTTCCTGAATCTAAATTTTTCCAACTTGAAACTATTGCTACGAGTCCTGTCTAGGCTAGATATTTTTAGCACGTTATTTACATCCCTTTAATTTATTCCTATTTTCCATTTATACACCTCAATCATATCCCCCCTAATTCTACGCCTTTCTAGAGAGTGCAGATTCAAGGCCTCAGTCTATCCTCATAGGGAAGATTTCTGATACATGGGATCAACTTTGTCATCCTCCTTTGTATATTTTCCAGAGCATTTATATCCAGAACTGAGCAGCATAATCTAAATGAGGCTTAACCAAAGATATATAGAGTTGAAGAACAACCCGAGGACTCCTATTTTTTATGTTTCCTGACATGAAGCCAAGGATTCTGTTAGCTTTATTGCGAACACTTATGCACTTTTGTCTTGGTTTCAGATTACTGCTAACCAGAACTCCCAAATCCTTTTGCAATCCGTAATATTAAGATCGACATTATTTAGTTTATATGTGGCATGGTTATTTTCCTGTCCAACATTTAGAACTTTGCATTTGTCTATATTAAACTACATCTGCCACTTCTCCGACCACTGCATCAGTCTATTCAAATCTTCCTTGAGTGCTCTAATGTCCTCGTCAGAATTAATTCGGCGGCCTGTTTTGGTGTCATCCGTAGTCTGAAACAATACTGTTTCAGACTACGGAACAATACTCTTCTCCAGACTGAGGGACTGACCACCTCAAAACTTTAAGGGTGATGGACTGATTACATCGTCTTCAAGTCTCTTCTGCTTCTATCAACTTGTCTGTACTCGACTGAAGAAGCCTACTGTGTAGGCGAAACGTTTCGAAATAAAGATACCTAACTGTTGCATCTCTGCTGCCTATTTGTCAGCCATGCCTCTTCCCAGGAAAGAATTTCGGAATCAAAATCTTCTTATATCCTCTCCTGTCCTGATTCTTATCTTATTTTCATGGTAAATAGGTTAGGTTAGGTAAAGTTTGTCAGGAAACTGGGCATGTGTTTCCCGACACAGTTATGTGTTGACACGCAGGTGGAGCTTTTAGTCTTCTGACCGAGGCCTTCCACCGGCTTACCCCTCCACCACTTTAAAAATTATGGCTATGATTATAACCATTGTACTTATATATAGCTAGACCAGTAAGCCAGCGGAAGGTCTTGATCAAAAGCTCCACTAGTCAGGCTATCACACGACAAAGTTCATCGTCGGAAAAAAATTCCCCATTTATCCTGATGAATAAGACGCTATTACAGCGACTCGAGGCCAACCTTACCCACACTCGGCACTTATGATGACCTGTTTGTAGATGAATGGTTCAGAGAACCGACATGTTGATAAATTAGACACATGTGCAACTCTTGGGTATCTTTATTGAGGAAACGTTTCGCCACACAGTGGCTTCATCAGTCCATACATAGGAGAAACTTGAAGAACAGGAGGAGAATGAGGTAATCAGTCCCTCAACCTTGAGTCGATGTGTTCAGTCCATCAATCTTGAGTAGAATACGGCAGATGAGCGGAGAAGCAGCTTATAAACCGTATGACAGGAGAGGTGCAGCTCATAGGTGGTGTCACATTTGCCCAATGTGGAAGTAGGTTGTGTAATTCTTGGGCACAACCTACTTCCACATTGAACAAATGTGACACCACCTTTGACTGCTACACCTCTCCTGTCATACGGTTTATAAGCTGCTTCTCCGCTCATCTGCCGTATTCTACTCAAGATTGATGGACTGAACACATCGACTCAAGGTTGAGGGACTGATTACCTCATTCTCCTCCTGTTCAAGTTTCTCCTATGTATGGACTGATGAAGCCACTGTGTGGCGAAACGTTTCCTCAATAAAGATACCCAAGAGTTGCACATGTGTCTAATTTATCAACTTATGATGACCTCTGACATTACAAATGTAGTGACAAATACCAGTGAACAATGACTTATAATGCAACAACACAATAATAATAATAATAATAATAATAATAATAATAATAATAATAATAATAATAATAATAATAATTAGAATGTGTTTTGGTCGTGCACAATCCGAGAAAACTATCCCCTTATCCCTTTACGTGGCCTGGTCCCAGACCGGGCTGCGGGAGCGTTGATCCCTGAAATCCTCTCCAGGTATACTCCAGGTAAGTAAGTTTATTCAGGTATACACAATACAGTTACATAGAATTATCATACATAGCAGCATATGTGTAAAGAACCTGGGATAACCCAAAAAAGTCAGACGGACTGACCTATTTCCATTGGGGTCCTTTTAATAACTTATTATTATACTATAAAGGAGATATACTAGGAATAAGGTAAAATTAGTTGTTTATATTTTCATGTGTGCTAGCTAAAAAAAAAATAATTCTCCTTCCTTTTCTGTCGCTACTTTCATTAAGTACCTTCTGGCTCTCTTCTTGAACTGGTTCATGCTATGACTGGCTTTGACATGTGCAGGAAGTCTGTTCCATTTCTTTATTGCTGTACGATAAAAGGTGTTTGAAGCCTGGCCACTGACTGTGGCTACTACAAAGTTGTGCTCTCCCCCCCTAGTACTGTGATTACTCCGGTTCCCAGCCTCGGCAAAATTGGCAGCAAGATATTCTGGACACTGTGAGCAAACTATATAAACTGGATTTAACTTCAGTTGCTTTACTCTGTCTTCAGCATTCAACTTATCCAACTGTTGTAATTCATCCTGGCCTACATGTTCTCTTGGACCCAGGTCCAGGATGAATCTTACTGTCTATCTGTGTTTTGCCAAGGCAGAGTACCATGAAGAGCAAGCGTAGTCCATATGACATTGTATAAGGGCTAGACATAAGGTCCTGCGAGCCATAGTAGGTAGACCATAAGCCCATAAGCCCATCCCCTAATCCACCGTAATGTAAGCAAGAACACGAGTATGGCTTAAATTTCTAACGCAGTTAATATCGATGTTGAAGATTTTAAGTCAATCGGAAGAGTCATTCACATGTTACATGGAAACTGATAATTCACTTCCACCAACAAAAGGCACATCAGCACATACACAGCCCAAAACTAAATGGAACCTTCCACTAAGGTTTGAAGCCAATCAGAAGAGGCATTCTCTAGTTATCGCACGGAGACCATTGTCCCAAAATACACCAGCACTTTAAGTTTAAAGTTACTCAGAAGTTGCATTCTCAGTTTATCAGAGTTGAAGGTTTGAAGCCAGTCGGAAGATACATTTTCCAGTTACTGCGCAGAATCCAACAAGTCCAACTTTACCAACTACGATATATTAAAATGACCAATTTGAGCCTACACAGCCTAAACCCAAGAGGACATAAGAGGCATCATTGGTGGTTATTTTTATAACCTTAATTTTTGAAGTGGAGGGGTATGCCAGCGGAAGGCCTCGGTCAGATGACCAAAAACTCCAGCTGAGGGTCATCATCTGACTAAGACCCCCGTCAGGAAACACTTGTCCTTTTCCCTGACAAACCTTACCTTAAGAAGTATCAGCATCTGAATATTGCCGACATTCAGCAGAGGCTTAAGTTACTTCAGGAAAATAATACGAGGCTCTTGGAGAGATGTCAGAGCTGGACCACAGACAGAGATCACGTACAGACCACAGAGAGACACTAAGGCATTCAAAGTACTGGGAACGCCTCAAAGTGCTTGGAATATACTTGACAGCCTACCTTTGACAAGTTCCCGGAGTTTTTCTACTCCCGGAGATCGGCCATGGGCCAGGCTCGTCTGGTACTTGCCTGGTCAACCAGGCTGTTGCTGCTGGTGATCCGCAGCCCCACATATCCATCACAGCCTCTTTAATCTGGCGCCTACTGAAAATACTTGTCCAGTTTCCTCTTGAAGACTTCTACACTTGTTCCAGCAGTTTCTGATATCTTCTGGTAAGATGTTTAATAGTCTGGGACCAAGGATGTTGACACAGCGTTCTCTTGTTATTCCCACAGCGTCCCCCTACTTTGCATTGGGTATACTGTACATTTTCTCTCATATCTCAAGAGTGGCCAGGTAGGAGTGGCCAGACGATAGTGACCCGGTGGTAGGGGAGGCATGATTGGCCCAGTAGAGATGACCAGACAGGGGAGAAGAATGCAGCAGCAGCAGCAGCAGCAGCAGCAGCAGGGGAGGTAAAGGGATGCACGCGCCGTATGCTAATCCAAACAATTTTTTGTTTGGTTTAAGCAGGTGATGGACCAATGGAGACGCGCGCCGCCTTTGACGTCCCAACCCTCTCTCATCTCTCCATACATAAAGTTCCCTCAATATTTATACTGTTAACTCTCTCTTGAACAACTAAACTATTTTTGATTAAAAGAAGAAACAAGAGCCTCTCCAAAAGGAGCTACAGCGGGAGATAAAGAGAGAGAGAAAGAGACGAAGACTTGTGCTCCCTCTCTCATAGCATTAATTTCGTTCGAGGGAGATGGGACAACGTACCGGCTCCTGATTGGTGTATGCAAATGAGGGGGCGTTCCCCTTGCAACTCACACCATCACTCAATTTGCATATCCTGGCCTCCTGCTGCTTCTACCCCTAAACTGACAACATGGCTGCCCTCAGCCCCTGGCGTAAAGGGGGTGATCCCTCCAGTCACAGCGATGGTCTACCTGGCCCTCAGGGTGGCCCTCAGGCTGGTCTTCCTACAAGCTCTCACTCCGTTGCTGGTGAATGGAGTTTAAAACCTATCGACTACACTAGGGTCATCAAGGTTAACCTTTGCACTACCAAACAAGACTTCTTTAGCCCATAAAACATGAATTCAAGTCTCAGTATAAACAGGATATAAAACCTGAGCACCTTCAAGCGCTCACACACATGCAAACTATTCCTTTAAAGATATATGTGGTATTTTTACATATTTACAATCACGCTTTTTGTGATTTCTTCCACTCAGTATATACACGCTAAGAGAAATACACCTCTCAGGTGTGTATATAACCCGTGATGCTGTTGTGCTTCAATATCGTACCTAATGTGTTGTCTTGCTGGTCCAACTGGACAAGTGTGACTCGAGGGAACTAATTTTAATAATATTCGTGGTAAAACACTCATTTCTATTAAATAAAAGAGATTCATGTTTACAGTTGGTGAGACGTGAGAGACAGGAGGAGTGCAGCTCCGTCTAGCACACAGAAGGACATAGAAAACATTTATTAGAGATACTGTAAAGGCTAAATGATAAAAAAAATTAAAAGATATGAAAAAGGAAGAAGAAAAACTTTATTTCCGGAGTTATTAACTTTGAATAACTAGAGAAAGCCTCTCAGTGTGGCTTATTTCCATTTGAGTGCCTGGAGTCTACCTGGAGGGAGTTCCAGGGGTCAACGCCCCCTCGGCCTAGTCCTTGACCAGGTCTCCCAGTGTCGTATGATCTTTCCTAACATGTTAATAGTAATTTTATTCAGGTATACACAAATAAAGTTAGATTATCAAATATAGCAGCATATGTGTAGACAACCTTGGATAACCCAAAAAAAAGTCAGAGTGACTTATTACCACTGGAGTCCTTCACCCACAACAGCTGACTTCGTACATAATATAATAAGGAGGCACACTGCAGTAGACGCACTGGCCCATACTAGGCAGGTCTTTCTCAAACACAAACCCATTAACAAAATTATTAGATATCTGAGCAGTGTAACACGAGGGAAATTACCAACAGACCCCTGGCTGCCTTCAAGAGGGAACTAGACAGATATCTAAACTCAGTGCCCGATCAGCCGGGCTGTGGTTCGTACGTTGGATTGCGTACATCCAGAGGTAACAGCCTGGTTGATTAGGCCCTGATCCAACAAGTGGCCTGGTCGAGAACCAGGCCATGGGGCGTTGACCCCCGGAACCAACCTCCATGTAACCTCCAGGTGAACTGATAATACGAAAATTAAGTATCAATACTCAAGGTGTCTAAAACGTTAAAGATTTTACCTCTGGTTACAGTGGACGGTGTTACTGGGAAGTTAACTGGTGGGGGGAGGGGGGGTTCAACTCAGAATAAAAGAGTTAGTGTGTATAAAGCAGCGCCAGTAGGGGTGCTGGGGGAGGTAGGGAGTTAGGTGGGGGTTAATTGTTCCCTCTCTGTGTCGCCCCCTTCATCCCGTATGATTGGAGAAACGTCAAAGTACAGATAGGCCAGCCCAGGGACCCTGTCTATCCCCTATTCAACCCCCATCAACTCTACTTGCACACCCGCTCCCTTCCCCTCAAATCCCACCCCTGTCATCCCCTCCACTTCCCCCACCGTGAGCTCTCAGAGAGAAAGAGATTTGTGTTTTAAATTAGCAATTGTGTTTCAAGTTTTCCGTGGCGGTGCTCTGATAGATTCTTTGTTGGAATATTAATGTGAGGTGACAATACCGGGGAGGTAAGACGATACTCAGGCCGATCAATATTATGGTGGAGTGGCAGCAACCAGGGTCAGTATCCCTCCACACACGAGTCATACCACTCACAACCATCCGTCTGACATTGTTTATGGATGGTTACCAGTGTTTTTCTAATCTCCCCGACTCGCCTGTGGTCAGAGTATCATGTATTTTGTAGTGATGATTCACAAAATCAATAAGTAGATGGATACATGTGCAATATTTTGGCTAGCTACTGTGGAAACGTGTCGTCAACCAGTGACTTCATCAATCCAATATACAGCCAATAATCCTGAAGACGTTGAGAGACGTTGAGTAATCTGAGGTCATCAGTCCCCCAGCCGTGTGTGACTAGTTAATAGTCCAAGTCGGACCGAAACGTCGTCATAATTTCCAGTCTCATATGTGCGGGTTACTTGTGCATTGTTCCAGTCACGGTATTGTGACTTATTTTTTTCCCTATGAAGTGTTAAGTCCTTCAGTCAGGTTAAATACCATATTTACTGCTTGATCAACAGTTCTTTATCAAACGAAAATAAAAGGATTGAAAACATATATGATTAACATAAACAAGTGGAAGAAAAATATAAAAAAGTTGAATTTAAATAGGGTGCTGGGGATATCAAGTCAATAAAGAATTCTTTCTATACCTTTGACGTATCTGTGATAAGTTTCGAGAGTTGTTCTACTCCCTGAGCCCTTCCATAGGCCAGGCTGTAGCAACTTGTCCACAATGGTATTAAAGACACATGTGTAGCGATGATATTTATTATATCTTCTGGTGGGAGGCAAAAGTGTGATGTCAGAGTATTCTCTAATTATACCCATGGCACTCCTGCTTTTTCACTGGGTTTATTCATTGACAACTGGGACCTCTTCTATGGCAGAAATGACATGTATGCCAGGGATGGGGTTCACTTATCTAGGTCTGGGGTGGTAGCACTGGCAACTGCAGTGGAGGGAGCAGTTGGGACTTTAAACTAGGAATAGTTAGTGGTATGGGTTTTGGCAGGAAAACAGTGAAGTCCCAGTGTAGTAATATTACGAGTTCTAGGGGAACTAGTAATAAGCAGAACGAGGTAGATATTGAAAAGCCAGGGACTTTGGGTGATAAGGACAGTAATAGGTTTAGTAGAAAAACAGAAATGAGCAGGAAGGGTAAAGAGAAAGGAGAGTCTTTCAATGTTTATTATGCTAATTGCCGTAGTGCTAGGAATAAGATGGACGAGTTGAGATTAGTTGCTAGTGCAGGTAACATTGATGTATTTGCCTTAACTGAGACGTGGTTTAATTCAAAAAGTCGGGACATGCCTGCGGAATGTCATATTCAGAGTTTTAAATTGTTCCAAGTAGATAGAAGTATCGGGAAGGGGGTGGGGTGGCATTGTAGGTCCGAGATCGCTTGAACTGTTGCATAAAAACGGGTATTAAGTCTGAAGTAACACATACAGAGTCTGTTTGGATAGAATTTTCAGAGGGGCATGAAAAACTGATTTTAGGAGTGATATACCGTCCCCCAAACTTAGATGGGGACCAAGGGAGACTATTATGAGAGGAAATTGTTAAGGCCACAAGGCACGATAATGTAGTAATTCTAGGAGACTTTAACTTTAGTCATATTGATTGGAATTTCTTGACTGGGAATTTAGAATCATACGACTTCTTAGAAGTAGTTCAGGATTGTTTTTTGAAGCAGTTTGTGACAGAACCTACAAGGGGAAATAACCTGATTGACTTAGTTATGGCAAACAATGAATCCCTTGTTAATAATTTAGAAATTTCAGAGGAACTGGGTGCTAGCGACCACAAATCAATTACATTTAGCATTGAATGGAAGTACGATAGTAGCGATAACTCAGTAACAGTCCCAGATTTTCGCTTAGCAGATTACGATGGGCTTAGAGAACACTTATCATCTGTTGACTAGGGTAACGAAGTGAGCTATCAATATGACAGTTTTCTGAACACTATACATGCTGCTCAAAGAACGTTTATCCCATATAAAGAAATTAGATCAAATAGAAATGACCCAAAATGGATGAATAATAGGCTCAAATATCTACTAGGGCATAAGAAAGGAATTTATAGGCGTATCAAAAGAGGTGAGGGTCATCTTATGAATCAGTATATTGGCATTAAGAGGAACATTAAAAAGGGGATAAGAAAAGCTAAAAGGGACTATGAAATTAAAGTTGCTAGGGATTCTAAAACTAACCCAAAAAGTTTTTTCCAGGTCTATAGAACAAAAGTTAGAGATAAGATAGGTCCCCTTAAAAATAACTATGGGCACCTTACTGACAAAGAGAATGAAATGTGCTCGATTTTTAATAATTATTTTCTCTCAGTTTTTACACAGGAAGACACTAACAATATTCCAGTAATTAATTTTTATAGTGGGCTAGAAGAGGATAAATTATGTAACATCACAGTCACTAGTGAAATGGTTGTGAAGCAGATAGACAGACTGAAGCAAAATAAGTCGCTGGGTCCTGATGAGGTTTTTTCAAGGGTTCTTAAGGAATGCAAAATGGAAGTCTGTGAACCATTAACTAATATTTTTAATTTATCTCTTCAAACAGGTGTAGTGTCTGATATGTGGAAGATGGCTAATGTAATTCCTATTTTTAAAACAGGGGACAAGTCGTTACCGTCAAATTACCGCCCAATAAGCCTGACCTCAATTGTAGGCAAATTACTAGAGTCAATTATAGCTGATATTATAAGAAACCATCTCGATAAGCATAGCTTGATTAATGATACTCAGCATGGATTCACAAGAGGCCGGTCTTGTCTAACTAATTTATTAACTTTCTTCAGTAAAGCTTTTGAGGCTGTTGACCACGATAAAGAATTTGATATTATTCACTTAGATTTTAGTAAGGCTTTTGATAGAGTTCCGCACCATAGACTGTTAAAGAAAGTGGCAGCTCATGGCATTGGGGGAAAAGTGCTCTCGTGGATCGAGTCATGGCTCACTGACAGGAAGCAGAGAGTGTCCACAAATGGGGTTAAATCCGAGTGGGGATCTGTAACAAGTGGCGTTCCACAGGGATCAGTCTTGGGCCCGTTGTTCTTTATAATATTTATCAATGATCTTGATGAGGGAATTACTAGTGATATGAGCAAATTCGCCTATGGCACAAAGATAGGTAGGATAATTGATTCAAACGTAGATGTTATGGAACTTCAGGAGGATTTAAACAAACTCTATTCTTGGTCAGAAAAGCGGCAGATGCAGTTCAATGTAGATAAATGCAAGGTTCTGAAGCTCGGGAGTGTCCATAACCCTAGTACTTATAAGTTAAATGATGTAGAACTTAGCCATACAGATTGCGAAAAGGACTTGGGGGTTATGGTAAGCAGCAACCTTAAACCAAGACAGCAATGCCTAAGCGTACGTAATAAGGCAAATAGATTACTGGGATTTATATCAAGAAGTGTAAGCAACAGAAGTCCAGAGGTCATACTGCAGCTTTATACATCATTAGTAAGGCCTCACCTAGATTATGCAGCTCAGTTCTGGTCTCCATATTACAGAATGGACATAAATTCGTTAGAAAACATTCAGCGTAGGATGACTAAATTAATACATAGCATTAGAAATCTTCCTTATGAAGAAAGATTGAAGACTCTTAAGTTACATTCACTTGTTAGACGAAGAATGAGGGGGAGACCTGATCGAAGTGTATAAGTGGAAGATAGGTATTAATAAAGGGAATATTAATAAGGTCTTGAGGATGTCTCTCCAAGAGAGAACCCGCAGTAATGGATTTAAATTAGATAAGTTTAGATTTAGAAAGGACATAGGAAAGTATTGGTTTGGAAATAGGGTAGTTGATGAGTGGAACAGTCTACCTAGTTGGGTTATTGAGGCTGGGACTTTGGATAGTTTCAAATTTAGGTTGGATAAGTACATGAGTGGGAGGGGTTGGATTTGAGTGGGACTTTCACATCAGAGCTTATTTCTTGGGTGGCATTGAAAATTGGGTTGGGCAAATGTTTTGTTAGTGGGATGAATTGTAAAGGACCTGCCTAGTATGGGCCAACAGGCCTCCTGCAGTGTGCCTCCTTTCTTATGTTCTTATGCTTCCTCTCATCTTTATCACACCAGTAAGTGAAGACTGGGACCTGGCCCTCCAGGTAGAGTCACACAGGTAAACAGGTAGGTAGACCCTCAAACACATTAGTTGTTTGCTGTTTGTTTTTTACTCTCTTAAAGACAACAGTTTGCTTCACACCATCTCAAAGCCTGCAGTTATTATCTCGTGTGTCTCTACGGCTGTCATAATGGATCAAGTTATTATGACGGCCGGCTTGTAGCTTGACGTTACTCAGCTAACTCCTTCGTCAAGTGCAGCTGCGGTAGTTTTTAAGACTCTATTGAAACCCGCCTGATTATAAATTTTCTTAGTAAACTGTGTCCATCTTGATGAAATATCTCATTACTTTGTAAAAATGGAGTTCCAGAAACCATGGTTGTTGGATGTGTTGTAACATTAAATCTATATGAGAGTAAGACACATGTGCAACATCTGGGTATCTTTATTGTAGACGTTTCGCCATCCAGATGTTGCACATGTGTCTTACTCTCATCTTGTCGGTATTATATACCATTCGTACACAACATTAAATCTATAGCTAGAAGGTCTAAATTTTTGCAGAAACAGAAGTGAAATCTTTCATGAGAAAACTGGAGCACCACCTGATACAAGCGCCAGAATAACTAGGGCGTGTAGACCAGCGGGCTGCTAACATCAACAACCTGGTTGACCAGGTAATCAACGAAGCCAGACTGCGAAGGTAAAAAAAAAATTAAATCGGTCATAGGTATCGTTATATCTGTAAATATTTTCTATTACTGGGATACCTGTGGCGGGTACAAACAGTTTAAGAACCAGGCTGTGATGGATATGTATGATAGTAGACCAGGCAAGCACCAGACGAACCTGGCCCATGGCCGGGCTCAGAGAGTAGAGAAACTCTCGAAACTCTTCGAAGGTGAACATTAAAATGGTATAAAATACCGACAGGTTGTTAGGTAAGACACATATGCAACAGTTAGGTATCTTTATTATGAAACGTTTCGCCTACACAGTAGGCTTCTTCAGTCAAGTACAGAAAAGTTGATAGAAGCAGAAGATACTTGAAGACGATGTAATCAGTCCATCACCCTTAAAGTTTTGAGGTGGTCAGTCCCTCAGTCTGGAGAAGAGCATTGTTCCATAGTATGGAAACAATGCTCTTCTCCAGACTGAGGGACTGACCACCTCAAAACTTTAAGGGTGATGGGCTGATTACATCGTCTTCAAGTATCTTCTGCTTCTATCAACTTTTCTGTACTTGACTGAAGAAGCCTACTGTGTAGGCGAAACGTTTCATAATAAAGATACCTAACTGTTGCATATGTGTCTTACTCTTCGAAGGTATATCAAGGGTATCCTAAATCGTCTGAGTTACCTTCTCGTGTGACTTCTCCTGTCTGTGTGTGCTTCTGTGCTCAGTATTTCTATGTTCTGAGTTGAGGTTAGTGGACAAGACAGTTCTCAGGGAAAGTTGACGTATATAGTGTATATTGTATATCATTTCTGCTGTTAAATGTGATGATCTTAACATAAAAGACAGTAATCACAGCATAATTTGTGATATACCTTTGATGAGTTCCGATAGTTATTATACTCCGGGAGCTTGGCCATGAGACAGGCTCGTGCGTGCTTGGTTGGTCAGCCAGGTTATTGCTGCTGGTGGCCCCCTGACCCACATATACATCTCAGCCTGGTTGATCTGGCACCCGGTGAAGATGTTTGTCCAGTTTTTCCTTGAAGACTTCTATACATGTGCCAGCAATGTTTCTGATATTTTCTGGTAAGATATTGAATAGTCTGGGGATGTTGATACAGTGTTCCCTTATTGTGCCCACTGCACCTCTGGTTTATTTTGCACTGCCTCCCATATCTCTCACTCCTGAACGGTGATCACAGCATCACATATTAACTCTTACCATTCACAGTAATGATCACATGGAATTATATCTTGTGACGTTACTTGTTTATCTTAACTACTCGCCTCTGAGCATCAAGTGGTCAGTGTGTTAAAAACATAAGAAAGAAGGAACACTGCAGCAGGCCTACTGGCCCATGCGAGGCAGGTCCAAGTCTCCTACCGGTTTAAGCTAATGCATGAGGGGCATTAAGGCTGTAACTCACCTGCACAATGGTCATCAAAAATGCTTCAAATCACTAGATATGGCAATAAATTATCAGTGTACGTATACTGAGAGACTGGGTGATCACATTGTAGTGACTGACGTTTCCAGCAGTGTGTCGAACACACTAGCCTACTCAGTGTAGCGATACAACCACCCCTCTTTTCCCCCACTCTAAGTGGGGTTAACCCATCCCCCCCTCTATCAGGGGGTTAAAAAAAAGAGAGACGCCACTCCCCATCCCTCATCACCCATGCAAACTTGAGAGCCGCTAAGCCTAAATTTTAATCTATTTTTTTTGTTACCCCCTACCCCCCTTATCCGCCCGTGCCTGCTACTGGCGACATGAAAAAACACACAATGAACAAGCAAAGAAGTATATTCAAAATCCTTCCCTCAGCACGCGCCGCGGGCTCCCTAAGTGCCTTTAATATGTTTTTTCGGGGTTGATATAACGGACGCATTCAAAAATTTTCCCCTCGGGATCTATGGCGGCGGTGGTGGTGGTCCTGTGCCTGAAGAACTGCTCGTGGAGGACCACTAGTGCTACTAGGCTGTGTTAATTATACATTAAAGTAGCTGTGATGCGCATCATCTTCCGGCGCCAAAATCTTGCTAGTTTGCGTTATCAAGGTTGTGCTGTTCCATTAAATTTTTGGTGTCTCTCATTATTTCAAAGACTCTTTATGATGTGCGATGCGGAGGCTACTTAATGGTCTGTAATTTTTGGCTAGAGCTTTACTGCCTCCTTGATGCCAAGGAGTTACGTCTGCACTCTAAATTCTTTCTCCAAAGGATACCGAGTGCTCGTGCTAGTGGTATTTTGCACTTCTTTACAAATGAGATTTCTACAAATCCAGTCTCGAATGAGTGGGCGTTTTTTTCTGTTTCTTTATCGAATTCAACGGGACTGGCGTTTATGTTGCTGGGACTAGTAACCTACATGACAGAAGAAATGGAGTACTATGGACGGTACTGTTTCCTGTCTAGAATATGATAGAAGATACTGAGTCAGCAGCGTCCCTGTTCGCATGTGATGTGAAGCTGAGAAGAATGCAGACAAGAGCAGACCAGAAAAGACTACAAATGCTCCTGGACGAACTACAGGATTGGTTTGACAA
Source organism: Cherax quadricarinatus (assembly GCF_038502225.1). Lineage (NCBI taxonomy): Eukaryota > Metazoa > Arthropoda > Malacostraca > Decapoda > Parastacidae > Cherax > Cherax quadricarinatus. Next base: position 9,333,974 of record NC_091351.1, read on the forward strand.
ATGGCTACTAGACTTTGACCCAAGCTTATGTAAAGTTATGAAAAATCGGCGATGGCAAATCTGAGTAGAAACAGAGTAAAGGTTTGAAGAGCAAAGGCCGCAAGCCTCCATGAAAGAGGACCTTGGGGTGAGCATAGCTCCTAGCGTATCCTCTGATACCCACAACAATCAAACAGCCGCTGCAGCAAACGTGAGACTAGCAAATTCGAGGATAGCTTTCAGGAGCCTCAACACTAAGTCATTTAGGATACTTTATACGCCATCTGTCAGGCCCTTTTTGAAGTATGCAACACCAGTATGGAATCCTCATCTGATAAAGCATGGTAAAATATTGGAAATAAATGCAGAGATTTCCAGCGAAACTAGTTCAAGAGCAAAGAGATATTAGGAGACAATACAGGAGCTAAACCTAACGACGGAGAATCAGGGGTGACACGATTAAAATGTACAAAATACTGAGAGGGATTACCAAGGTGGACAGGGCAGGTCTGTTTGAGAGGCGACACAGCTGGAAAAACACAGACGAGTCACAGAGATGTTAAAAATGGTCAGGAAGCGACCTAGACTGCCAAGAGGTACAGGAAGGATCCATATATAATTTTAAGAAGAGATATGAAAGGTTTCACGGAGCCAGGAAAATTTGAACCCAGTACCAGCCAGAGTGGTGGGACCAGGAGCTAAGACTGGACCTCAGCAACCATCAGAATACAAGTAGA